>NC_140974.1:50963584-51016084 GCF_056783735.1 Eptatretus burgeri
AAGTGAGTATCGCTGAGTGGGTACCCCGGGCACCAGGCTAGTCGGCCGTGGTAGGCCAAGGATCCATGGGGGGCCGGGATAGCGTAGTGGGCACGGGTGCGCCTGCTTGGTGCGGGGGCCCGGGGCGCCATTAGCTGCGTGGGCAGTGTTGTGGGCACGGGTGACCCTCGGAAAGGGGCCTGGGAAGCCAGCCTGCCACGTGTGCGTTTCAGGGGAGGTGCCATGGGGGGCACTCCCCGGTGTTCGGGAGCTGGTAGGCTCGGAGGCAGTGTAGTGCCCGGGGGTGCCATCGTCGGAGAATCGGCAGAGGGTCGTGCCTGCCAAAGGGAGCCACGTGTCCCAGCCAGGAGACCGTGTGAGGGCACGGAGAGAAAATTGGGGGGCGAGGCCCGAAATTGTAAGGACACCAACACAGGCGACGGGAATCTGGGTTGTTAGAACCAATAGTTTAAGCGAGAGGCGCTTGTTGAAAGCCCCGGGGTAGTTTAACAGTTAAATGGTTAGGGTAGATTAGGAAGTGTACCCCTCCGCACCATCCATCCCCTCGCTCTCGTTGTGGGCCGCTGGACCCACTTTGTGTTATAGATCGCTGAACTCTGGGGAGGCCATCCTGAGGCTTAAATTGGGCCTCGACACAGGACGTTAGCTCTCCCTTATTCCCCTCCGGGAAGGGAACGTAGGGGTTGGGAGTAGGCTAGGTGACAGGATAGGTTAGCCGAACAAAGACGATAAAGGGGGTTAGGGGACGATTTATAAAGGGGAAGTAAACATAAAAACAACAAAAAATAAGTTGGGGCTAAATTGGGTTTTTATTTTTATTTTTATTTTTTTTTATTTTTTTTTTTGTATACCTTGGTCGAGGCTCGTATGAGAGCTAACACACAACTCACAGCAAGGAGGCATGAGACAAGAGGGGCGGGAGTGGAAGGGACAAATCATTGGGGAACAGACACAGGTGAACTGTGGAAGGGAGAGGGATGGGGATGGGACGGGGAACATGGCGAGGAGAAGATGGACATTACAGGGACTTTCAGGAAGGAAAGCAGGAGAATTGAAGGAAGTGGGCTTGGGTGGATTATCGGGGGTAGAAAAGATCGAGGATTTGGATGGGGGAAGATAAGAGGTGGTGGTGAACAGCTGTTTTGAAAGCCTGGAGGGAAGAATGGGAAAGAATAGAGTGAGGAAGTTTATTCCAAAGGCGGGAAAAAAGAGGAATGAAAGAGTGAAGATGAGCAGTGATTCGTGATTTTGGTAGTTTTACCAGAAGGGGGTTGTTGGCGGACCTTGAGCGCCCTGTGGAAATGTGGTTGGGACAAATCGCAGAGAGAGCAGGGGGGCAAGGCTGGAGAGGAGTCGGTAGAAGACAGAAAGACCACCGACCAACCTGCGGTGATTGAGTGAGAGGCCCAAAGACTCAGCTTCATTGCGGGAGATGCCAATGATCTTAAAAGCCCTGGTTTCGACAGCGTGAAGTCGAGAAAGGTGGGAGGCAGGAGCACCAGCCCAGAGGGGAGAGCAGTACTCCATCAGGCTACGGACAAAAGCTTTGTAAGTGGTCAGGAGCTCAAGAGGGCCGAGGAAGGACTTTGCACGACGGAGGATTCCCAGTCGGCGACTGGCTTTTGAGGCAAGGTTGGAAATGTGACTTTCCCAGGAAAGGTCATGGCAGATAGTGAGACCCAGAAGCTTGAAAGAAAAGACTTCTTCCAGAGGATTGTTGAGAAAGTGGATGGGGGGGTTTTCTAAACGGTCCTTTCGAAGAGACATAGTGAGAGTGTGAGATTTGTCTGGATTGAAAGACATGTTCCACGTGTTGGACCAGTTTGTGATTTTATCCAGATCTGCAGTGAGCGAAGAAGCTGCTGCTTGCCGGTCTGAGGGATGACAGATGGTACGGCAGAGGGTGGAGTCATCGGCAAAGAGAAATAGAGGATTTTCCAGAGAGTCCGAGAGATCATTTGACAAATTAAGGGAGTGGGTATGTACAGTGACAGGCAAAGGCGATAGGTGGGAGGGAGACAGGTAGGTAGGTCCGAGCCCGCCTTCCAAGTGGCCAGCACCACCGCACTCCCTCCACCAACCTCCACGGAACGGCAAAGGCTGGCCAACTTCATCGGCAGCTGTTGTTTTGCTGCGAGGCCTGTGCCGGCTGGATCGTCTGCAGCTGCTGTGCTGCAAGGCCTGTGCCGGCCAGTCCATCTGCCGGCTGTGTTTGCCTGCAGCGGCCTTCTTCTGCGGGCTGTGTTTGCCTGCTGCCTTTGCCATGCCATGCCCACTGCCCACGTTCACCAGCCCCGTTCAATTTTTGCTTTGCCCCCCCCCCCCTGTTCATTGCCATGTGCGCCAGGATCATCAAGGCAACAGTTTGCAAGCTGCAAGAACTGCCCTGTTGGCAGCTACAACACGGGCCTGCAGTGGCGGCCCGTGCACCGTGTTTGTGTCCATCCATCCATCCGTTGTGCTCATTGCGTGTGCCACTTGAGCTGGCACGGAGACTGCGTTGGTGCAGCCCATGCACCGTTGTGGTTCAATGCGTTCAGTTCAAACCATTCATGCATCCATTCGTTGTGTTCATTGCGTGTGCCACTTGAGCTGGCACGGAGACTACGTTTGTGCAGCTCATGCACCGTTGTGGTTCACTGCGTTCAGTTCAAAAGGGAAGGCCTTGGACTGCGTGTGAGCAGCCGGCCACGTTCCCCGTCACCTGCATTGTTTGAGCCAGAGACTGCATGTGAGCAGCCTGGCTCCCTGCTAACTGCTTTCTTTTTGCAGAGTTCAGTGATCCTGGGCCATGGTTTAGTGTAAAATTTGAAAGTTAAGGTAAGATGTACTGTAAATATGAGTGCGCCCCCGGCATGTTTGTCTTAGCGCCGGCAATTTTATTTAAGTCGTCCGTGTGAGTGAGTTTGTTTAGGTTGTTACTCAGCCCTCAGGTTATTTATTTTGGGGACACGAATACCATGAATGTCGCACTCAGGGATCCGTAAGTAAAATGTACTAGGGGAAAACTACACATGATGGCACACGAAAATTTGACGACTCGGGACGAGTCTGTAAAAAGGGGAGGGGGTAGTGTTGTGGTTGACCAAATTCGCAAACCACCATTCAGGTCCCTTAGGTGAGATATCTCGGTAAGTATATGTGTAGTTAGGCCCAAACCCGTTGTCTAGAGGGAATAAATGTCATTCATGAGGGCTGCGACTCTTCAGGATAGCCGTTTTTCTTTTACTATCTTTATTTTGGACCAGCCGCCATTATTACCACCACCAACCACGTCTCAACAGCCATCACACAACAACCACCAACCACAACGCGGCCATCACAACAACAACCACCAACCACAACGCGGCCATCACAACAACAACCACCAACCACAACGCCGCTTCACCACAACCGCCACGACCTTTACCGTCACAACTCGCCACCATCGCATCACCGTCATCTCGCGCCACTCGTGGGCACCGATGCTGGACTCGTGTGGGGCGCGCACCGAGCGGCGTGTTCAAAAACATCACGGACTTTCCGCAGAAAAACGGATCAAAAACGACTCACGCCCACTTTTGTTCCGTCCAATCGGTGAGCGAGGGGCGATTTGGCCCCGCCTCCAGGGCGTTGGAGGGCGGTCGCTATATGCAAATTCATGGATCAAAAAGCATTCACGCCCACTTTTCCTCGGGCCAATGGGGAGCCAGGTGAAGGGTCGGAGGCAAAGGGTCAAGGGTAAAAGAGCGAAGCCACGGGGCTTATAAAAACGACTGCGTTCGTCAGTTGAGTAGGAGTTCAGTTGGAAGTTGAGGAGGAGTTCAGTTGGAAGTTGAGTAAGAGTTCAGTTGGAAGTTGAGTGGAGTTGAGTTGGAAGTTGAGTTGAGTGTGCGGAGTTCAAGAGAGTCGTCGGTGGAGCTGGAAAGAAGTGGTACTAGTCGGAGTGAAGAGGACGGAGCTGTGGAGAGGTGACGGCGGCGAAGGCGGACGAGGGGGTGCTCGCGTCGGTGCCGGGAGCGGCACAGGGAGAGGCCAGCAACGCGACCGAGGTGGAGGAGGAGACGCTCGCCGCGGGACCCGAGACAGGGTTATATCCTCCTTTCCCCGAGCATCAGCAACCCCCTCCTGTTTCCCCCCGCGCTGAGATAGTGCGACAAAGGGGGCCCCTTTTCCCACCCCCTACCAGACACTGTCCGCGAGGCCCGCGGAGTTGAGGCGCCACCGCCGCTCTGCGTCTCATCATCAGACGGTAGGCCCGACACGGTCTCGGCCCCAGGCCCGCCTACCCCCCTCATCCTGGAGGGTGGTTCTCTTTTCTTTTGCTTTGGGAATATGTGTTGTCGGCGCCGTCTGTGAAGTAAAATTGTATAAGTGTTGCCGTGTGCCCGGTAGTCGGATAGATCTGCATTGTTGCATTTGCTTTTTGTGTAATATTGCATTGTCTTCTTCTTTTACATGTGCTTTTGGTGGAATTGTATATGTGTGCTTTCCGTTCATCGCGAAATAAATGTGCTTATTGTTGAACTGTTTTCCCGCTTCGCTTCGTCATTTCTTTCATTGAATCCCCATCTTGCTTCACGTAAAGGGTTGGTCGTGGGCTAAGACGCCCGATAATTAATCGAACCGTCGAGGCCGACGAATAACACCGCTCGGTTATCCCGATAGTACGGAACGGGTCGCTTAAGTGGCCCGTGTCCGAAGTCGACCTGCGGCGAGGTGCGATCGCCCGGTCTACCCTCCGTGTGGGTACTTAGGTAGGTCGAATTTGGCGAGCAACCCTATCCCACGCGGGGGCCGATTGGCACGATCGTGGTGAGACCGAAAGGTCCACCCGTGACTGGTTCCCGGCGTTAGTCCGAGAGGGTCACGACTGGATTGTCCGTCCGGTGGGCGACGTGCCGCGATTCGAGTTACGTGGCCGTTCGCACGCCGGCGGGCGCGAATCCGCAACAATATTATTTGCTGAAAATCAGACATTTTTAATCTCCTTCGAGTCGTATCCTTTGATTTGTGTTTGGGTTATGGTTGCTGGCAGGGACATTACCCTTGTAGTCTTTCTAAAGGTTGATAAACTTTACTGTTCTGAACTGGTGTGGGAAATAAAATGCTTAATATTGTTGGCAAACAGAAACAAATTCAGGGAATGTCTAATTAAAGGGAAAACAAAAGTAAAAGAGAGGACGTTGGTTATGGGACAATAAGTACAAGTCAAGATAAAGTTAAACATCTCTGATAGGATTCTGTGTTTGTGGAAATTTATTTATCATGGTGAGGATTAGTAAAGCTCCAAGGATATTATTAAAAGGAAAAGGGAAGAAAGTGGGATTAACAAAAAAACTGAGCGAACACAATGATGAACCAAAATTCACAACAGAAATTTACTGGTATATTACTCGTGAATGAGCTTCTCCCAGACAGACTTGGTATTGGAGAGGTGGTGAGTGGTGACATGTTACAATCTCATAAATAAATATCATTTTCTGTCTGTCTGTGTGTAACGCCAATTATGTGAAAACTGCTGAGCCAATTGCCACCAAACTTGGCACATGGACCAAGTTCGACCTCTTGGTGACAATGGGATGCTTGTTTTAATCTGGAGCCACGGGGGTTCAGGAGGGAAGGTTCTGAAAAAATTATCCATGTAAATGTGTATTGTGTAGCACCACCCAGTGGTGGTGGTGGTGGTGGCAGAGGGTATTACAAGTCAGCTGTTGAGAAATAACTTGCTTTTTGCATTGTACACATCCCCAGAGAGTGGGAAGCCCCAAAGCCACCCTCGACTAACAAAGAGAGGCAGAGGAAGAGGAAGTGGTGGGGTAGGTGTCTGGAGGGAGGGTGTGGGAGGAGGGAGGGAAAGGGGTGGGGTGTAAGTCTGGGAGGGTGGGTTGGGAGGATAGAGGGGTTGCGGTGGGATGAGTGAGGGGAAGAGATAGGAGGAAGGAGAGGAAGGGGCGAGACAGGTTTCCCGGCATTGCCGACACCCCTGATAGTCTTGAATATATGAAGGAATGAAGACTTGTGGGAACGACAAAGAGGTTGTTTGGGAGACAAGTTTGAGAGAGCTCAATTGAGTGTATGTGAATGAACATTTTATATCGGGTACATGAAAAAATAAGAGGGTAATTGAGGATGGTGTGCCTCCCAACAGATGTGATGTGTAAGAGAAAGGCAGAGAAAACAGCTTCAGCAAGGTCTTTGATAAGGTATAGAACTGAACGATAGCTATCAGGCTGAGATCGTTTAACTTTAAGAGAAGACTGTTTGATTGTTTCCTGGAAAAAACGATCAATGATGCGTCATTGTGATGAGAGTTTTCTCAAATAATAACCATTTGGACTGCACAGCATTCAAGGTGGTTTAGTGGATGTATGGAATTTCCATCTGAAGTTGAGGATAATGTGTGACAAGTAAGAGCATATAGGGGCACTGGGAGAGACTTCGGTTCAGCCAACAGAAGTGAACACAAGTTTGATGTGGCGAGTGGCGAAGGTGAGGCGCCGTGGCCAACAATGGTGCAACCACAATCTCCTGAATATATCTTTTCATTTATTTGCGACAAATCTCATTTGCATCCAATCCGACATGCATATAATGAAAAGCTTCTTCTTTGAGGTGAGAATTAACTGGTCACCTCCAAACCCAACCAAGTACTACTTTCCAGCAGTTTGGATTCACTCCTTCCCTCTCCACTCTGGAAATGCTACGGCTCATTTCTCAGCAAAGGTTGAAAGCACTCAATCTCAAATAAGACGACAGGACAGTCTCCCAAGACAAATGTCAGACCTCTTGCTCTGCCTCTTGCTGTGCCTCATACTCTATCTATCCTTACTCCTCACCCCCAAGCCTGGACTCGCTCCAACCACACCCCAGCACGGACTTGTTCCAGCCACACCCCACCCCAGCCCAGACTCGTTCCAGCCACATCCCAGCCCAAACTTGCTCCAGCCACACCCCAGCCCAGTCCAAACTCGCCCAAGCCACATCCCAGCCCAGACTTGCCCTAACCACAACCCAGCCTGCACTCGCTCCAGCCACACCCTTGCATGCACTCGCTCCAGCCACACCCCTGCCTGCGCTTGCTCCAGCCACACCCCTGCCTGCGCTTGCTCCAGCCACACCCCTGCCTGAACTCGCTCCAGCCTCTCCCCAGCCCGGACTTGTTCCAGCCACACACAGCCTGGCCTCGCTACAGTCAGACCGCAGCCCGAATTCGCTCCAGCCATACCAGGATTGGACTCACTCCAGACACATCACACCCCAGACTCACTTCAGCCACATGCCAGCCTGCAATTGCTCAAGCCTCACCCTTTCCAATAATTGCTCTCGCCACACCCCTGCCTTTAATCTGTAGTCACACCCCTGCCTTTAATATGGGATAGAACACACCTGCACAAAGCTCTAGCCACACCCCTGCCTGCACCCTCTCAAGCCTCAACCCCACCTGCACTCTCTCCAACCTCACCCCTGCCTGCAATCACTCTATACTCAGCACTGCTTGCATTAGGTTCAGCTACATCTTTGCCTGCATTCACTCCAGCCACACTCCTGCCTGCACTCCCTTCAGCAACAACCCTGACTGCTCTCACATCTGGCCTGAGGGGGTGCAGCTGTTTCCAACAACCCTATAACTATGATCCTGGGATAGAGCCCAACGGCATGTTCTATATACCTGCCCTGCCATTCTTTTCATTCAAGGAGTCCCTTGTACATCCTTTTTCTGCAATGTTCACCTTATCATTTTCCCCGAGATCACCTTTATGTCGACTTGGAAGTCAGGCCATATAACTGCATTGACCAAAAAAATGAAGCAAAAACAAATCCTCTTCACCACAAACTTATTAGCATGCTACAAAAATTCAAGCAAAGTCATAGAATCCATCAATGCAGTTCACTTCAAGTCTCTCCTTTTCTCAAACAGCCAAATGTCAAATCATGAACTTGCATTCTCACTTGGTCACTCTAATAGCCACATTGCTTGTACTCTCTCAACATTCAGCGATGGATGGAGGCCCTCAAATTCAGACAAGAGTTCAGGGTCATCTCTTTCATCGTATCTTGAGCATTTGACACAATCTGGCATCCTGCCTAACTTTATAAACTCTCAGCCTACTACATCCAAGGCTGTTTCCTCTCACAGATTGTGATATCCTCCACTCTCAGTCAGCACATGGCTCACAATGGGATCCTCTCATCTTTTTTTCCTGTTAAGGCTTGAGAGCCCCAAGGTAGTCCTTTGGGCCCAGTCCTGTTCCTCATCTTCATCAACAATCTTTCTTACTCTGGAAATTGCTTATTGTCTTTTGGCTGATGATGCCATCCTCTGTCACAGCATTTACTCAGGTTCCAGATTGGCAGGCATTAACCTGTTCCCTCTCTGCAGATTTTGATCAAGTCAGGAGCTAGTCCAACACATGAAATATGTCTTTGAATCCTGACAAATCCCAATTTTTCACTCTGTTTCTTTGAAAGGTCCATCTGTCAAACCCTCCCATCAACCCCAATGTACTTCCTTTCGTAACCTCTTGAAGAAGTGCAGTCTTCAAATGTTTGGACCTCACCATCAGCCATGATCTTTCTTCGGCAAACCACATGTGCAAGTTAGCCTCAGAAGCCAGCCGCCGAATAGGCATCCTCCATCGTGCATAGTGTTTCCTTGGAAAATCAAAACTTTTATGGAGGTAAGACCTGCATTCACAGCTCAATGGAGTACTTCTCTCCCCGTTTGACTGTGCCCCTACCTTGCCCCTTGCATGTCCTCACAGGGTGGAGACCAAGAGCTCTCAAAATCATTAGAATCCCCATGAACAAAGCTGAATCTCTGCACCAGTTACAACAGCATTGTAAACAGATTGGTTACCTCTGTCTTTTATTGCCTCCTTTCTGGTCTTGCACCCTCTGCCCGTTCTGTGCTCTAGCCCTCCCAGGTCTCTGCGAGGCACACAGTTTGCCACTAACCAACTTCTTGGAAAAAATCAAGGCTCACTGGTCACCTCCACTCATTTGTTCCTCTTCGCTCTCACCTGTGGAACCAACTTCCTCAATCGATGCAGTGTCACGCTTCCCTCCTGGCCTTCAAGATTGTTGTCCACACCTCCTCAGGACACCTTTTCCACAGTTGTCAACTTTCTTCTTTGATGATCTCCTGTATATATATATATATATATATATATATATATATATATATATATATATATATATATATATATATATATATATATATATATATATATATATATATATATATATATATATATATCATAATCCTGGTGCCTTTCCTGTTTATTGCCATTCGAGCTCAAGGTATTTACATTCATTAAAGAGCAAGTAAGGATTGTAGGATTATAATGAATACAACACAAGCTCAACCAACGAGACATTTTGTCTGAGGGAAGTTTCAGCTGCAACATTATAAACACATGGTGCCACTCATCTGAGACTGTTGAAAGGGAGATTTACTTGTACATTTAATGTGAAAAACCAAAAATAAATAAATAAATAGGCAAACAGGCAGTGCAGACAAACAAAAGGGAGAGCTTGCATGGAATTTATTCCTCGCTCATCTCCTTCATGGCTTGGTTGGCACGGGTTTTCCACCAGCAAAACATTCTGTAGTGTTTCAAGTTGTTTCACAGTGGAGAAATCGAACTCAGTCGACTGTTCGTAAAATTCAGCAAACTCAGCTTAAACAAAGTAAATATAGCAAGGTCACCATCTTTTCGGGACGATGATGCAAGAAAGCTCGATGACTAAAGGAACTAACCCTAAACGCCACATACACAGACACAGACTTGAAGCAAGCCTTTACTTGCCAACTGTATGCTTCCAAGACCAGTGTAGTACAAGTAAATGAACTGCGGTATAATAGTGTTACAGCTGTGGAAATTCGCATTACACCATAAAGGGCCCTCAGGTGAGATATCTTCATAGTTACATGTGTAGTTAGCCCAAACCCGTTGTAGAGGGGGAATTTATGTGATTCATCCGGGCTGCGACGCTTTGAGTTAGCCATTTTTTCTTTCTCTATTGTTATTTTCGACCCTTAAGCCGCCAACAACGCAAACAGCCACTACCCTTACCTTCACAACTCCATCCCGCAAACATCGCTTCACCGCCGTTCCCAAACGACACTATAACCATCAAACCACCACCGAATACCCTCCACCACCTTCGCCTCTCTCCTTCACAACCAACAACCGCACCACCTGTGAACACTGAACGTCGGGCTGTCTCGGGCCCGTTCGGCGATTGGTGCCGAACGCACCGAGCCGCGAGCGCGAATGGCGGCCTTTCCGAGGGAAAATTCGGATCAGGAATGCTTCACGCCCACTTCTCCTCCGTCCAATTGGCGAGCGTGGGGCGGCTTGGCCCCGCCTCCAAGCGTGTGTATGTGAAGTCCGTATATGCAAATTTTAGGATCAGGAGAGGTTCACGCCCATTTTTGCCCGACCAATGGCTGACCGGGGGGGGGGCGGCATGGCCATGCCTCCGATCGCGTTCTGATCCTAAAATTTGCATATTGGCTGCTCGTGCCGCCTATAAAAAGGCGAGCGCAAGGTGAATTAGAGAGGCGAGTTGAGTTTTGGAGTTGCTTGGAGAGTGTCGTCGAGAGGTCGCTCCTGGGGGACAAGGAGCGTGCGTTGGCGTCGTGGAGTGGAGTGCGCACGGTGGAACTGCAAGCAAGGGAGCTCGGGTCCGAGGCAGGAAGGACGGCGGTCGGCGACGAGGTTGCGGTGTGGGGGATCGCTCGTCTCGTCGTGGGACCCAAGCCAGCCAGCCACTACCCTCCCCCAGGGCATCAACAATTCCCCCTTTCCCCCACGCTGAGATAGTGCAAAAGGCTGCCCCGTTCCCATTCCCACCCCACCCCAAGCGTCGTGCCAACGAAACCCACCAAGGGGCACGGAGTCGGGGCACAGCAGCGCAGCCACATTTGCGGCTTGCCCGCCAATGCGTCACGAGGACGCGGGTAAGACCTCCCCGGTCTCGCGGACCTGGCCGCTCCTCCAGGTCACGTGCACATTTGGCCAACAGGCCTGTCTGCCTCCTTGTCTGTGAGGGTGGCTTCTTTCCTTTGCTTTTGTATAAATGTGTTGCCGCCGTCTGTAAAGTAAAACTGTATAAGTGTTGCCGTGTGTACGTGTATAGTCGGTTGTAGCTCTTACATTTGCTTTATGTGCATTTTGATTCTGTATGGCTGTATATACGTGCTTGTCTGTGTGTGTGTAAATAAAATGCTTGCTTGATGAACTGTGCCCGTTTCGCTTCGTCTCCTTCCTTTTAATTGACTCTCCATCCTGCTTCACGTAAAGGGTTCGTTGTGGGTGCAAAACGCCCGGTAAATAATCTGAACTGTCGAAGTCGACGATAACACCGCTCGGTTATGCCGATAGTACGGAACGGGCCGCCCAAGCGGCTCGTGTCCGGAGTCGACCTGCGGCGAGGTACGATCACCTGGTTTACCATCCGCGTGGGTACTCAGGTAGGTCGAGTTTGGCGAACAACCCTATCCTGCGCGGGTGGCCGATTGGCACGATTGTGGTGAGGTCAAAAGGCCCACCCGTGACTAGCTCCCGGCGTTAGTCCGAGAGGGTCACGACAGAATTGTCCGTCCGGTGGGCGACGTGCCGTGATTCGAGTTACGTGGCCGTCCGCATGCCGACAGGCGCGAATTCGCAACAAAATGTTTAGCACGAATAAGGGTTGTGTTGAACCACATAAACCCTCTCCTTGTGCGGACGCCCTTCATGAGCATGTGCTTCGGGTCAATGATCAAACAGCTGTTTCGAGAAGAAGTCTCGAAACTAGTCACACTGCACCATCATCCAAGGACCGAGGATTGAAGCTTCAAATGCAAGGTGGTGGAGAAGAACTGGAAAGTGACTGGTTGGATTAAGCACCTGCACTTGACACCATACTGGAACTCCTAGCCTGCAACTGTTCAAGATTGTGTCAACTTCCTCATTGTACATGTTTGATCAATAACTTGAAATGTTCATAATTATGTTAGCTGAAACATTGTGATAACCAACCACAAGACCACAATGAACCACAACTGATGGAGGAAGACCCTGCAATTGAAGAGCTTGATTTTGAATGACTTTTTGATAATAAAAACATGACAGTGGTGATGAAGTGATGACTGTGGTGATGAAGTGATGACTGTGATGAAGATGACTGTGGTGAAGATGACAGTGATGAAGATGACAGTGATGAAGATGACTGTGATGAAGATGACGATATAGTTTTGCGAAATTAATGGTTTATTATATTTGTATGGAAGTCAAAACATTGAGATCCCAAACATTATCACGATGATTATAGTGATAAAAACATATCTATAACGTGTGTGTTTATTTTGGGGGGGTTGTTTTTTCTTTTTCTTGGGGGGGGGGGCGAATGAGATGTCACCCACCACAAAGCCAAAAGGTAAATGTTGTGATAATGAAGTGCCGTACTGTAATTAGCGGCAACGGTAATTGGGCGGATGTGGCATCACTGTATATGAAGGACAATGGCTGTTGTTGACACGTATACCACGTACTCCGTGGAAAGTCAAGGTGGAACAGTAATGGTATGTTATATACTATATTAGGAATAATGTACTCTGAGGAATGTAATTGGTGTTAGAGTATGGAGTTTAACTTCGTTATTATGTGATGTGTTTGTGGTATTTGCCTTCAGTATTATGTAAACTAGTTATTGTATTTTGTTATTCTTACCCTATGTATATTTCTATTGTAGATATGCGTATGGGTTTTGTGAGAATAAAGCCGATCGAAAAGGTCTATTGTTGATTACTACAACAGTACACTGTTCCAAAGTGATGCTGTGCGGGGGAAAAAACGAGAATACCTCATCGTCTTACTCCTCGGGACAGATGCAGTGTCTGGATGGGAAGAAACTGCCAAACGTGATGAGCAACTCAAAGTATGCTCAGGTAGAACAACCGGTGAGAGAACCTCAGAGAACATTCTGTGGTAATATCTGTAGAAAAGGCTCAAAGAAGCAACAGTGCGGTGGACTGAGAGGGGATGATACCAACTACTGTCCCACCAGAATGGCAGCACGTCACTGGATCCGCAAGATTCATCGCAACAACAAAAGGCTGACCAAGACGGCGACACGCCATCTTCGTAGGCCGCCTGGGCCTTAAAATCCGCCATTTTGTTTGGCATGCTCAAAAATTCCTTGACTTGGAACAGGCCGCACTCTCAACGATAAAGCGTTCAAACATTTTTTTTTCTTTCCCTCACTGATATCATCGAATGCCTCATTTACATACCCACGAGTCACTGTGTACATCTCTTTGTAAGTTCTATAGTTTTCAATTTTGGAGCTTGAAGCGATTTCATGCATTTCATATATGATGCGATTTTACACGATCTACTCTCACGGACTAATTAAAGTATATCATCAAAATATTATTTAGCTTTGAGGATCGGATCTAATAGACTAAATAAGTGTTGAAATCTGGAGTGAAATCTGAAGATGTTGAGAAATTAGCGACATTTTTTGATTTTGCATGTTTACCAATATGTCCCATTACCAATCAGCTTGTTTTCCATGTCGCTCGAAAAATACATCGATCGACGGACAAAGTTCAGAAACCACCCGCCTGCTTTGGGACCCGCGGTGTTGTGCGGTGCATGGGGCACTGAGGGGGGAGGTGGGGAGGAGGGGTGGAGGGGTGGGGGAGAAGGGGAGGGGAGGAGGGGAAGGGGAGGGAGGAGGGGAAGGGAAGGGGAGGGAGTAAGGAGGGGAGGTGGTGGGGTGGAGACTGAAGAGAGGAGAAGGGGTGGTGGTGGGATGAGGGAGGGCAAGTGGTGGGAGGATGGACCCCACGTTGTCTGGAAACGCCACGTCCCTTTGGGAGTAAATATATAATTTGACCTTACAATTTATTTCTTTTTTAAACAAACAATGTACCGTGTCGTGAATCTGCCCCCAAACATGCAGCCTGTGTTGACATATCTAGAAAATGTGCTTTTACCAATTTTAAACACTTTTATCAAACATTTCTCCCCAGATAATCACCATCTTTAAACAGCTTCTCTCGAGCCTATGCGACGATGTACAGAGTGCTCCCAGGGAAAAAAATCAAATTCTGAATAGATAACCTTTCAAATGATACCACATTGAAGCTTGGCCACCGTGAGTGGGACCAATCAGCCAGATTTGACCCTTTACCAGTTCGCCTGATCCTGATGAACAGATGAACCATCAGGGAGAGTGACGTGGCCTGGCCACGCCTGAGTGGTGTGCGCAGGTCCGAGCCGTCGGTGTTGTTGTGTTGTGGTCTCGCCACGTTGTGTGTTGTGTTCAGCGGTTAATACAGCTCTGCAGTTTTCTCACAAATCGACGCCTTGTTCGTGATTCAATTTAACGGTCCGCAACACTCCGGGGGTGAACTCGAACCTAAACTGGCGCAGGTTCGGTGAGCAATGATTGTCCAGCATTACTTGTTGTTCGGTCTCCTCGTGGTGTTTGCGCTCTCTGCATCACATGGTAAGATCTCCATATCCATCTCATAAGCATTCTTTATTTGTTGCCTTAACTTTAGTTGCATTGCTTTTTCCATTAATCGCTGTGTTGCTTGGAGGTTCATGGAATTTAAACTCACAACCTCTTCTATCTCAATATAATGGGGCTCTTCGTGTGTGTGTGTGTGTGTGTGTGTGTGTGTGTGTGTGTGTGTGTGTGTGTGTGTGTGTGTGTGTGTGTGTGTGTGTGTGTGTGTGTGTGTGTGTGTGTGTGTGTGTGTGTTTCTGCTCTTCACCCATTGGCTGGACAGCTGACCTGATGTTACCCACAATTTTAACATGAAATGCTTCACCAAAAGTGCACAGATGACCTAACCCCCCCCTCCCTCCGAAGACCTAAATAACCCTGAAAACCCTAAACACACAAAAGACCCAAAATACGCCAAACACCCAAAATACCCCAAACACCCCAAAACACCCTAAAGGCACAAAAGACCCTAAAAACCAAAAGATCCAAAATACCCCACATACCTAAATAAGCCCCAAAAGACCCTGAAGATCCACAAGACACAAAAGACACTGAGGACTCAAAATACCCTGAAGACCTAGAGAAACCAATACACCTAAAATACCCCAAGTACCGAAAAGACCCTGAGGACCCAAAAGACTCCAGGGACCCCGAACACCCAAAAGATCCAGAGCAGCCATTCGAGTAATCTGCGTCGAAGTGGCAACCCGTCCAGGATTGTGCCCAATAGCCAAGGAGACTGCTTCAGCAGCACCGATGCTCTGCACAGAGTTTGGTCCCAATGGATGGATGGACCCAAAAGACCTCGAGGACCCAAATTCTCCATGTAAATGTTATCGTGAAGTGCCACCTCCATATGGGGGAGGGTATTACAAGTCTATAGCCAAGGAGACTGCTTGGGAAACACCAACGCTCTGCACAGAGTATGGTCCCAATGGATGGATTACAAGTCTCCACCATCTACAGTCCAGTACAGTATTCCAGTCCCCACGTTTTCCAGTGCCGTTAGGTGTTTTGAATTATAAGCAGTAGATATGTTTTTGCTTCATGCACATAACTTCATGTTTTTTGTTTTTGTTTTTGGCCGACACAGTGCTGTCAGTTGCCTATACACCACCCGAATAAAGGTATGCGTCAGAAGAACGCGTTACATGCTTGGAACATCACCCATCGGGCGGGGTACTCTGCTCGTATATATAAATGGCTCTGGCTCTCTGTCTCTGTCTCTGTCTCTGTCTCTGTCTCTGTCTCTGTCTCTGTCTCTGTCTCTGTCTCTGTCTCTGTCTCACTCTCACTCTCACTCTCACTCTCACTCTCTTGCATGGGCCACATCTTTTAAGTTACAAACTCCAAACTTGGGGTACAAATACAACTTTGTGTAAAGGGTAACATAGGTTCTGTGGCTGTCGCCTCACACGAAGGTGGAGTGGGGGGCAGGGGAGTTGTAAATTCTCTATGGAAATGTGTACCGTGTAGCGCCACCTCGTGGTGGTGGAAGAGGGTATTCAAATTTCCAAATTTCCTTTTGCTGCAATGTTACTAATTCATGTTTCTCTTCCTGCGCAATTACAAATAAATATTGATGTTTTGAAGTTTTGAATGAAAAACGAAAAACACGGTCAGTCCATCTATGAAGCCGTGTGACGACATGTCTATGAACTGGAAGGGTACTCGGTCGAGCGCATACCTTCGCCACACAATGCCTGATCCAGGAGAGCATATCGGGCACAATACATTTTGATAATATTGTTGCGGCCACAGGTACCGAGACACCAGCTTGTCACTCAGGGGGATTTCATCCCCGGTTGTATTCGGTAGAGCCGGACCTGGGGCTACCGCTCACAATTGACGTAGCGGTACGGGGGTTGTTTTAAAACCACGAACGCCACCCAGTCAACCACGAGTTCCAGTGTCCGCCGTCTAATTATTCCGTTTAACTAGAGGGCACGTGGTTACCTGAGCGGGGAGCACGCCCTCGGCAAAGCACCAATGTTATCTGATTAGATTTTAATGAGGGCGGCCGAGCGTTTTAACCGCTGGTGTGTGCCCACAATTTTTTGGTCAAATCTGTGGTAATTACCTCCCAGTCTATCTCGGTTCGGACAATGCTAGACCAATGGAAGAAAAGGACAAACATGAACAGGTTGGAAATCGACAAATAATTGATTAATAATAAAATAAATAAATTAAAAGAACTTTTTATTTGCTGAGGTAAATAAAGAATGAATTTCAAAGCAAAATCAATCAAAATGCCAAGAGAGACAAAGAGCAGATGCTTCTCGGGGGTTGACTTACTTACAGCTAAACACAGACAAGGGTACCAAACCGATCATTCAGGGGA
This sequence comes from Eptatretus burgeri, assembly GCF_056783735.1. Lineage (NCBI taxonomy): Eukaryota > Metazoa > Chordata > Myxini > Myxiniformes > Myxinidae > Eptatretus > Eptatretus burgeri. The sequence goes on from NC_140974.1 coordinate 50,980,416, forward strand.
AGGGGAGGGGGAGAATCGTCTCGCTCAACAGAAAGTCGTCCATGAAGAGAAAACATCCTGAAAATGCGTACGTGTCACGTCCATCGCCAGCACCCAGCTTTGCCGTGCACCCTCTCACGGGGCAGCCTTGAGTGCCACTCGAAGTCTGGAGCACACTGAGATCGTCCGTTGCGGGTTTAGACCCTGGTGTTGTTGGTGATCGACCCGTGCCTCACTTGTTGGCGGCGCTGCTCACACCCACACGCGCACCACACGCTCGCTTGCCGAAGCACTGGGAAGGGCGAATTGTCTCGTCGGCGCTGGTCAGACACCCGCTTCTTGGTCGCTTCTCTCGCCCTTTGCTTTTTCCTCTCTCCTTTCGCTTTTCCTCTCCTCACGCTTTTCTCTTCAGAACACTTTTTCCCCTCCTTTCTCTCCTCACCATACCTCTCCCTTCTTTTTATATCTTCAGGCCGTCTCCGCGGGGTGCCGTCCGCCCCACTGGCGCGTGGTTCCCATCACGACCCGTGTGCTCCCAAAAAAGGCAGGCGTCGGAGCTCATGAAAGATTGCCGCTGAGGAAGAATGGGGGCAGGCTCCAGAGCTCGTGAAAGAAATGTGTGTAAACGTGTCTGTCATAAAGAAAAAAAAGCTTCCCATAAGAGAGGGGATCTATCCTTTACCCTTCTCAACGCATCACATTTAAGATCCCATTAGACATGGGGGTGGGGCTAATTTGAACATGCATTTAAGGAAATAACTGTCTGTGGACCTGGATGTGTGGATGCATTCATTCATCAGACCGGAGTCTAAAATCCGTAACAATATCATGCTATGTATTGTTTTTGGCGCTATCTCTCAATGGTGAAGGATCACTTTAAAATTAAATAATTCTCAATCCATATCCGGATTCGGATTATCACCAAAATCTAATCAATTTGTCCTTGTCGTACACCCAACCTGCCCACCAAATTTCATCCGAATCTGTCCACAACTTTTTGAGATATCCTGCACACAAACAAACAGACAAGAAAGACGTCATGCAGAGCACGATACTTGCAAAATCTATCAGACAAATTTAACCTCAAAAATAATGGGTGGTTGAATTCAATGACCAAATATGCAACTCCTCCTCAAATCAAGTCAATTGGATGAAAATTGACAATTTTAGAAATTTGGCCTGTGTTGACCTCAAAAATAATTGGTTGAATTCAGTAACCTGAAATGCAAATCCTCTTCAAATTTCAAGTCAATGGGGTGAAAATTGAGGATATTAGGAATCTCACTGAAGTTGTTGACCTTTGGCTATGTTTACCTTTTGGTCTCTGTTGACCTCAAATATAATTGGTGGTTGAATTCAGTAAGCTGATATGAAAATCCTGTTCAACTTTCAAGTCAATCGGATGAAAAATGACGATTTAGAAATTTGACCGCAAGATGACCTTTGACCTTTGACCTCAAAACCAATAGACTTCTCAGTTGAGACTACCTCTACATCTTGGTAGAATTTCATGACTATTGGTTTGTAATTGTGACCTGTAGCCGATCGACAGACAAACAAACAGACAGACAGGATAACAAAATCGACTGACCAATATACTTGAAAAATCTTCAATTTTTTACAAGTAACAAACAAACAGACAGGGGTGAAAACATGACCTCCTTCACCTTCGGTGGCGAAGGTAATAAAACAGTATGGTTATCAACAATGACTGTCAGTGTACAGATTGTTGTTAGATAAAAGACACAACAAATTGTCAGTGTGTGACTTGCTTTGTGACGTGTCGGGTGCAGGCTCGAACACACAACTTGCCGTGTATATCGAAGAAGGAGATGATGTTGTGCTGAACTGCACGTTTCCTGGAGCCCGATCAGTGAAAGAGGTCAAGTGGACGTTTTACAAAAATGAAACTACGACCAATGTAAGCACCGATTGAAACACAAATATGGATTTCCTTAAAATTAACAAATGTTAGTTTTTGTATGAAAACATCACTTTGCATCTCTTAGTGAGATCCCCCACACTCATTAACACAACCTGAGTAGTTATCTCATTTAATGACCATTAATTCATCTGTTGACGAGCTCTTCAACATTGGGACACATGAACATTATTTAAAGTAATATTGTACTTTAACTGTATTTACTTCTCGATGTTAACTTCGGGCTGGCAGGATGGCCTAGACCAAGTGGTGTGCACACTCGCCTCTAAGCTGTCTCGCTTCGGTCTGAATCCCAACCCTGCTATAAATTGTCATCCAGGTGTTTCACAGGAAGGTTGGTTCATCAGTGTGTGTGCCATACCTCAGATGGACGCTAAATCGGGTGTACCGTCTTCCAGTATTCTTCGATGGACGATAAAGATCCCGTGGTATCCTTTGTGAAGAGAAGGTGAGCTATCGCCGACACTCTAAAACAAATTACAAATTCCTGACGTATCAACTGCTGGGGAGGAAAGAGGAAACCACCCAGTATAACCCTTGCAAAGAAACTGCTTTGGCAGCACCGACACTCTGTAATAGAGTATGGTACATCAGAATGAGAATGTTAACTTCACTCAATCCCTAACTTACTGCCTTGGGATTTGGAGTGATCACTTTATTATGTACAGTACATTATGAGCAAATACCACCAGGCACGTGGGAAGGGGTGTGCTGAGGGTGCTGCAGCACCCCCTTGCTGTGGGCAGGAGGAGCACAGCACCCCTCCCTGCAAAAAAAGTCTTTTTTATATTAAATATATATATTAAAATGATATAATAAATAATTTTGCTTTGGGGAAGAAAATATAAGTTTAAATAATGTGTTTGTTAGTTTTTAGTGATCACAGACATGGAGATCTTGCTACGGAGTTGGGGTTCATGACGACTCCAACACCATCGCTAAAATAGACAGCACCTCAGCACCCCCACTCAAAATACCTTCCCGAGTGCCTGAATACCACCTGCTGCTTTACTGAAGGGAATATGAAGAGAGAAAAGGGTGGGAGAGAAAGAAGAGATGAGATAAGAGGGGTTGAGTGAGGAGAGAGAGAGAGAGAGAGAGAGAGAGAGAGAGAGAGAGAGAGAGAGAGAGAGAGAGAGAGAGAGAGAGAGAGAGAGAGAGAGAGAGAGAGAGAGAGAGAGAGAGAGAGAGAGGGGGGAGTGAGGAAGGAGGGGAGATCGACCAAGGGGGGCAAGCAACGCCTCACCACATGTCACTATATACTCCAGAAGGGAGGGGGTGCAAGGGAGTGGGAGTGAGAGAAATGAAAGGAGAGAGGGATGAAGGGAGAGAGAGGGATGGGGATCAAGAGAGAGGAAGAGGGTGAGGAAGGAGGGTGCTAGGAAGAGGGGGGTTGAGGAAGGGGGGGGGAGAGCAAGAAACCTACATCTATTCCTTAACCTTTTTGTCACTCAATACAATTATCCTCACAGTCGAAAAAGTTAAGTTCACTGCTTTGGCAATTTCACATTTTCTTGTGTAAATATGGTGAAGGAGGGATCACTGCCCTGCTTGCAAAAAAAAACTACATAAATTCACTTAGTTATAAGAATCTTTAATTTCCCAAATTTTTCAGATTTCACTCCAGATTTTGACATTTAATTTGTCCACATGCTCTGACCTTGAAATCCGAAGATAGATTTCAATTATATACTTAAATTAGTCCGTGAGAGTACATTGTGGTTCCAAGGCAAGGCATTTTTGAGCAAGCCGAAAAAAAATGGCAGCTTAAGACCCCTGCGAAGTGGGAAGAGGTTTTTCTTTTCTTTTATCTCTTTTACTCTTTATTTCTCTTCCTTTATCTGTCTGTCGAGGGAAAAATGAAATCTTGCATAAATTTTTCTGTAAGACTCACTTGGCTACGCCTGGATGGGTTTGAGGGTCGTGGAGTCGTGGCTGAAACCCAAATCCTATCCAGGTTCCTCCTGATGACTCCATCTTTGCTCTTTACTTATTCAGGTTCCTTCTGATGACTCCATTGCAGTATTTGATCTTCTATTTGATTTGGTTTTTCATGATCCATCCAGCCATTGGGACCATATTCTGTACAGTACGTAACGGTGCTGCCAAAGCAGTCTTCTTGGCTGTTGGACACAATCCTGGATGGGTCACCACTCTGACGCAGGATACTCAAATGGCTCGATCATCCCAGCAAGCTGGTACTCATTTTGCCGACCTCAGAAGGATGACAGGCTAAGTCAACCCCACCTGGTATTAATTCAACAGCCAAACAGGATTTAAACTCAGGACCTTAGGATCCCAAGCCAGCCACCATAACCATTAAGCCAACACCAGGCATTTTTCATGATGAGTACCCCATTAATTACGGTATCTTCAAAAGGGGTGTTTATATTAAACCGAATACCCAGTTTTCATTCATGCATTCCCATGGAGTTCCCTTAGTATGCATGCAAAGTTTTGGGCCGCTGGATTTCATGGTTTTGGAGTTACGGACACACGTACACATTTATTATTAGAGCTGCAGGTGGTTTGGAGGTGGAGGGCTTTGATTATATTTGAAATTGTGCTTTCATGTTGCATTTCAGGAATGGGAATGTTGGAAGAAAAAATAAACTTCTGCCATGTTTGTGTATGAAATAAATAGATGGTCACTTCACCCTGACAAGCTTTCTGCCAATTTAATTTTTTACTCCTTATTTGATTTTCCTTGCACTCTGTTTCCTCCCTCATGATTGTCCAAAGGAAATGCTTGCTAAGCAATGTGGCGTTTTTACCCACCACATAACCTGCAACCCCAACCTTTTGCTTTGATGCTCGGTGTGTGTATATATATATATATATATATATATATATATATATATATATATATATATATATATATATATATATATATATATATATATATATATATGGTTTATACCATCTCAGAATCAACCTCAATTGAGTTCCAAATTTACCAATGAAGCATTTTGCAATGTATGATTGATTTGCAGAATTTCTCTTCCTCTTGTGTGATGAAGACAAGCTCGGTCTGGTTTCAATCCACGAATAAACAAGTAAAAAAGACATAAAAGGTCATAGTCCCCGTTGTTTTAGTAATTTTGCTGAATGGAGTTAAAGGGCTCGCCCACATTGATGTACAGTGCCTATAGAAAGTCCACACCCCCTTTCAAAGTTTTCACCTTTTGTTGCCTTATAGCCTGGAATTAAATTACATTAAATCAGACTTTTTCCACCTTTATTTACACATTGTAACCCACAACTTCCAAGAAAAAAAAAATCAAATTCTACAAATTTCAAGAAAATTAATTGAAAGCACAAAACTAGAATATCTTAGTTGGATAAGTATTCATCCCCCTGAGTTCATACTTGGTGGAACTTTTGACAGCTGTGTGTCTATTCAGGCAGGTCTCTACAAACCTTGCACACTTTGATTGGGCAATATTTTCCCATTCTTCTGTACAAAACTGTTCAAGCTCAGTCATGTTGTGTGGTGAGCATTGATGATGGACAGCAACCTTCAAGTCATGCCACAGATTTTCGATTGGATTTAGGTCGGGGCTCTCACTGGGCTACTCAAGGAGGAGAGAGGAGGAGATTGGGACCATACTCTGTGCAGAGTGTTGGTGCTGCCCAAGCAGTCTCCTTGGCTATTGGGCACAATCCTGGATGGGTCGCCACTCTGACACAGTATACCAGCATGCTGGCACTCATTTTGCCGACCTCGGAAGGATGACAGGTTAAGTTAACCCCACCTGGTAGTAATTCAACAGTGAGCGGGATTCAAACTCAGGACCCGAGGATCCAAAGCCTGCCAGCCTAACCATTAAGCCAACACCAGGCATCTACTGAAGGACATTTATCTTTTTGTTCCTTAGCCACTCCGGTGTAACTTTGGCTGTGTGCTTCGGGTCATTGTCATGCTGAAAGGTTAACTTCCATCTCAATTTTTAGCTTTCTTGCAGAGGGCAGCAGGTTTTGCTCTAGGATTTTTCTGTATTTTGCTCCATCCATTTTCCCTTCTATCCGGACAAGTGCCCCAGTTCCTGCTGATGAGAAATATCCCCATAAGATGATGCTGCCACCACCATGCTTCACAGTAGGGATGGTATTCTTTGGGTGATGTGCTGTGTTGAGTTTGTGCCAAATGTCACATTTTGCATTTAGACTAAAAAGCTCCATCTTGGTTTTGTCAGACCACAAAACTTTTTTCCACACGGCTTCAGAATCTCTGGAGTATTTTTTGCATAACTCAAACAGGACTCAAGGTGGATGTTTTTGAGTAATGGCTTCCTTCTTGCCACCCCACCTTAGGGCACCTTTTACAAGCCAGATTTGTTCAGTGCTTGGGATATTGTTGTCACTTGCACACAGTGACCAGTCTTTGCCATAATGGCCTGTAGGTCTTTCAAAGTTGCCATTGGCCTCTTGGTGTACTCTCTGATCAGTCTCCCCCTTGCGTGGTCAATGAGTTTGGAGGGACGGCCTGATCTAGGCAGAGTCTTGGTGGTACCATACGCCTTCCACTTCTTAATGATTGTCTTGACTGTGCTCCAAGGGATATTCAAGGCCTTTGAAATATTTTTATACCCATCCCCTGATCTGTGCCTTTGCACAACTTTATCCCGGAGGTCTTTTGAAAGCTACTTGGTTATCATGGTTGAGTCTTTGCTGTGAAATGTACTACCCAGCAGAGGAAGCCTACTGGAACAACTGATTTTATTCTGAAATAATCAGAATCATTCCAATTTAACACAGGTGGAGGTCATTTACCTTGGTATGTGATTTTAAAGATGATTGGTTTCAGCTGAGCTAATTTGCCATTGATATTATATGGGGGTGGACACTTATCAGGCCCCCCCTAACAAACAGACGCCAACGTTGTCAGACGGAATGAAAACCCGTCATTCTTGTTGCAAAAACAGCTAAAATTGATGAAAAAGCGGCCGAAATTGAAACCAACACAGTAATTACGCTCGCAATAGCAGATAAAACCGAAACCAACACGTTTATTCTACACGCAAGAACGGTCATGACGGACACAAGAACGGTCAATCCCGAAATAGAACGGTGGGGAATGGAAGCAACATCAGTTATTTCTGTCGCAAAACGGCGGAGACCGAAGAAAAAGCGGTTCATTCCGGTTACTGTAGTGCGAACAAGATGGCGGATGCAGTAGAACGACCTGTTACGGTATGTAAATTTTTAGTTCTTGTGCCTCGAACATAAATGTAATATTGATAATATATAGTGGGTAGTACCTGATGTAGTTTTAACAATTTATTAAACCGAATTTTGTTGTGATGATAATGTTTGGTTTGCCTGTATTTGAGCCCCCGAGTGTAGGATCGCTAGTTGTGTATCCCCAGTTCAACATAGGGGATCGTTTATGGGATCTTTTTACAGTTTTTACTTCATATTAACTTTGTTATTTTATTGGAATTTGCAATTTATTATTACTATCAAATTTTACCTCTTGGAAATAGAAACGATCAATCGTCACTGATCGCTGCAGCACGGGGGCACGAATTACACGAAATGTCAGCCACACATTAAGTCAAGAGGGCGCATTTATCGCTGCTTGTATAATATCCCGTACCACAAACGAGTTTTCATTAACAGACATGATATATTTAAGCTAGACTACATTAAAGTTAAGTTATCATAACTTCAAGAACTTGTCAAGCCGCCATGTTTTCCACGTTATGGTAACCGGAATGAATCGCTTTCGCTTCGGTCTCCGCCGTTTCGCGACGGAAATAACCGATGTTGCTTCCATTCCCCACCGTTCTATTTCGGGATTGACCGTTCTTGTGTCCGTCACGACCGTTCTTGCGTGTAGAATAAACGTGTTGGTTTCGGTTTTATCTGCTATTGCGAGCGTAATTACTGTGTTGGTTTCAATTTCAGCCGCTTTTTCATCAATTTTAGCTGTTTTTGTAACAAGAATGACGGGGTTTCATTCCGTCTGACAACGTTGACGTCCGTTTGTTAGGGGGGCCTGCTTATCCAACCAAGATATTCTAGTTTTGTATTTTTAATTAATTTTGCGAAATTTGTAGAATTTGTTTGGTTCACTTGTAAATTGTGAGTTACGATGAGTAAATAAACGTGGAAAAAGTCTGATTTAATGCAATTTAATTCCAGGCTATGAGGCAACAAAGGTGTAAACTTTGAAAGGGGGTGTTGACTTTCTATAGGCACTGTACAACTAAAATGGCTGCCAGTCTACCAGTTTGCCATCTTTGATCAAATCTCAAAATAAAGTGAGGGGCATGTGTATGCCATAATGTTCTGTGCTTGTGTCACATTTGAACAAGATCAGACCATGCAAGTCTTGAGAAATGGTTGGGGGCATGTATAAGTCACAAAATGGCCACCAGTTAGCCATCTTGGACTTGATCTCAAAAAAATTATGACGTGCATGTGTATACCATCATGTGTGGTCTTTGTGTCAAGTACGAATAAAATCGGTCCATACATATCCGAGCTATGGTTGCGGACGGATGTACGCACACATGGACATGAAAATGAGACCAAATCCATAAGCCCCCATTTCAGATTAAGTCCATTGAGGGCTAAAAAAAATTAAAAAACACAAAATATCCTCCAACATGAAGAAATAAAGCTCTCCTTATCACCTTCCCATTTGTACAGCACGATAGAGAATTGAATGTCGTGGGTCAGCTTTAAATCCATGATATTTCTTCCATAATTAATATGAAGTTTTTACATAGTTCTCATTGCTCATACCATCAGCAATATTCGTGATTTTTATTGCATATAAATCACTGCTTTTTTTTAGGTTTGCAAAGTAATATAAAATACCATTTCGGTTAAATTCCAAAATATACAGAACAAGTCGCCAAAGGACTAAAAAAAAAAAAAAGTCAAACGACATTTTTTCCTCTTTTTCATTTATATACAATCCGAATGGCTAACAGCAATCACATGACACATACCATGGGTGAAGGCCAGCATATCCATCTGCCGAGTTGGGTCTTCCACCCATTAGCTGGCCAGCTGGCCTGACCACGCACATCATAACCTAACAAAATAATACGTTCACCATTTTCATGCTGCGGTAAGTGTTGTATCGTATTCACAATCACCATGCCTTCCCGTCAAGGTGTATGGTTTTAAAAATAGCATTGTATAACTCAACCAGAGAGTTGGTGTCAAAGCCACCCAATGCTCGCCTGTTTATACATTTATCGTTTTTAAAAGACTAGTCTAATAATATTTTTTATAAAGCATTGCAGTGAAGTCTGATCCAAATAATTTTAAAGCAATATATGTATTTGTATATTGTAATCAGTAAAAAATAGTGTGGTAGATAAAAATATTAGAAAGGAAAAAACTAATGTTGATGTGCTACAAAAAAGATAAGTTCAAAACAGGTCAAATTTTTTTTTTAAATTGAGATTCTTTTTTTATTTCAACTTCACTACATCAATAATATACCCCAAAGGACCTCCATGCCAAATATCAGCATCCTAGTACACATATTAAATGAATGGCAAGCTTCTAAATAACTTACACCAAAAACTTTAACGTTGATGTGCTACAAAAAAGTTAAGTTCAAAACAGGTCAAAAATTTTAAAAATTTGAATTTGTTTTTTAATTTCAACTTCACTACATCAATAATATACCACAAGGAACCTCAATGCCAAATATCAGCATCCTAGTACACATATTAAATGAATGGCAAGCTTCTAAATAACTTGCACCAAAAACTTTAACATTTTCACGCTCACGCTCATGCCGGGGGTATCGCTATTGCTTTCTGTTATTTGAACAGGCGAGCTAAAAAGGATTTTGCTTTGATAAATGGAAGTTTCCATGGCTCGTGATATCTGCCAACCTCACAGATTCATCTCGACTCTGACTCGACATTTAATGTCATTTTTCATATCCACTGATATAGCTAAAGACTTTACTCAAAGAAATCCCGAAAAATCAACAAAAATTGACTTTTTAAAGAAAGAAAATGCATTTTAAGTGAATGAGTCCTGTGTAATATAATCCACGTATGTGATTTGGTTCTGTGTTTTGTGAGTAACCATATGCCTTTTAGCTCGGACGGGATCGACTGTGATCTCACAAGAGCATGTTACGCGCCTTTGATGAATAAAGCAGGACACCACAACCTTCTTCAGCCTCAGGGTTATAATGTACTAACAAAGGTACCCTACGTTTTCAGGCAACGCTGGTCCCTACTCCCACCCCTTCCCCTCCCTCATCCCACCCCAGCCTCTGCCTCTTCCCACACCACCCTCACTCCTTCCAGAGAGGGGGTGGGGATGGGGTGGAGTCTGGTGGGAGGAGGGAGGGGCAGGAGTGGGGTGGGAGTCCAGAGGGAGAGAAGGGGTGAGGTGGGAATCCAGAGGGAGGGGAAGCAGTGGGAGGAGGAAGAAGAAGTGGTGTGGGAATGACAAAGGGGTGAGGAGATGAAGGGGTGGAATGAGGAAGGGGAAGGGGTGGGAGAAGGGACCCGGCGTTGCCCGGAAACGTAGGGTACCTTTGATAGTCACATTATAAAATGAACAGGCAGATTGTTTGGAAAATAGGGGCAATACCTCTGGCTGCTCACCTGGTAGAATAATGATACTGAGGAGGAGGAAGTCGACATAGGACGGAATCAACAAAATGTACCAATGAATCCATGCAATAGCAAGTACCTGTATCACCCCTGCTCCCATAAACCCACTTTGACTGATTTTTTTTTTTAATGCCGTGAATAAACTTTGGTATATCATGAGTAATGAAGATTGTAGTCGAGTTTAATTGAAATTTTGTTTGCAGTTTCGGAGAAGAAAGCAAATATCTATTTGGGGGGAGGGGGGGCAACCCCCATAGACTCCCCTAGGCCTAATTTTTTTTTCTCATGCCATGAACAAAGTTTGGTACAGTACTCTCTTCTGAATGCATTCAACACATTGAGCTTTGGCAACAGTAATGCCAGAAGACCCTCCAGGTGCTCCAAATTCAAGCATCGGAAGAATATTCATTTTATAGATCAAAACCAGATAATCGGCTTGACATTTTTCTTCAATTTGCTCAACATGTAAAATCGTAGCAAAGAATTACAAACAAGACGTTGTACTTCTTGATCCCACTGAATATTATTCTGGATGACAACTCCAAGGAGTTTGAGAGAGGAAACGGTTTCTAGTTGAATATCATCAATGCGCAGGTGAACAGGAAACGGTGAGTTGTGTGGAAATGAAATCTGCACTTCACTATGTTCACTTCATATCATTATCACGACACCAATTGGTAAAGGAATCAATATGAGACTGTAAGTGTGAACAATGTGACTTTGGTGCAATATCATCAAGGCTGAGATCATCAACCTATTTCCAGCAATGAGCTGAAGTAATAGGAGATCATTAACCATTACCATTTTTATTAGCGGGACCTAGTTTTGTACTCTGTGAGACGCCACTTGTAAGGTCAACGTAAGTTGATGTTGATCCACGGTATTGAACGGTTTGCGATGTAAGTGATAAAAATAAAATTGCAGATTGTCGACAAAACCCCACAATTAACATCGAGTTGGATCAGCTTTTCAACGGCAATAATATGATTTACATGATCAAAGGCTTTACGAAAGTCAATGGTGCACAATGTAGCATAATTGCCAAGCTTGTCAACACCTCGATGAATGTTGTCAAGCAGACTCACAAGGTAGTGCACAACTGAACTACCATTCATATTGCCATACTGTTGGCAATCAGTGCCAATGTTGTATATCCCTCATCACCCAATTGAAAAGAAATCCCTCAAACACTAGTGCAATTACAGGTGTGATAGAGATTGGAAGTCGGTGATCATAATTAACAACAAGGGTACTCTTAGGAACTTGGCATACTAAAGTCAGTTTTCCAAATCTGGGGAAAACATCCACATCTGAGACACAAACTAAATATTTCAATAAGTGGTTCTGACATCTTGTACACAAATTCCTTTTGGAGTCGTGTTGGATAGTCAACGAGATGGCTGGCTTTGGATGTATTGAGTTGGCTTAAACAGGTAAACACCAGATATCGCTCAATGATTGGGAGCAGTCGTGCTGGCATATAAGGTGTTAATACAGATAAATCCAGAGGAGGTAAGTCAGAAAATTTGGCCAAAGTGTGGATTAATTTATTTTGCAACTTCAAAGGACGCTTCATTACTTTCAGAAAGACTAAATGATTGCTTCTGAAGTGCAGTTAAATGACGGATTTGTTGATGCCATTCCCCTGGTTACCTCGCCACCATAGGTGAACCAAGGTTATGTTTTCACCCCTGCCTGCTTATGTGTTTGTCTGTCTGTGAGCAGGATATCTCAAAAAGTTGTGAACGGTTTTGGACGTAATTTGGTGGACAGGTTAGGTGTGTGACAAAGATTGGTTGATTACATTTTGGTGAAGATCCAGATCTGGAAACTAGACTTATTAAAGTGATTCTTCACCATTGAGAGTGGGGGGGGGGAACGATTATATAGCACGATATCCCTAAAAGTTATGGAAGGATTATGACAACTTATGATTATGAAGGAGTCCTAGCTTATCAATGCAGCAATTGGCCAGCATTGAGAGAATTTTCCATCTGAACCAAAATCACTGAACACCTGGTGCCACTGAAACATTTATTTGTGAACATTACATAATGGCAGTTTAGGTTACAATTTCAGTCCTCATCACTGTCCTCTAGTTCCTCAGAGGCTTGATTTAGTGGATTGTCACAAAACGTCACTTGGCATGATCCACATGTAGACGTACACGGAAGCCCATTCTTTCTGCAGCTGCAACGGGGTGTGTCACAAGCTGTGGTGCAGTTGCAGTGTATCATCTTCAGAAGAGTGTCTGGTGCAGCATTCATGGCAGTCATGATAGGTACAAATCGATTGTCTTCAAGTCCCCAGCCCCAGTCCAGAGGATCGAGGTCACCCTCCATCCCCATCCAAACCATGACCTGGTAGTATACTCGGAGACAATGAAACTTGGTGGCAGATTCCGTTGGTGGAAGACGTTCAAGTGTAACGAAAGACATAGCAGCAGCGACCTTCTTTGTTAATATCTTGTAACGCATGGCTGCCAGAGAACTTGTGCTCTCCCCACCAAATATAACGGCCATCACTTGGCTGCCAAGTGTCTTTATTTCAGCATGGCTGATGCCTCTCGAAGTGAATGTATCTGCACACAACTGGAGGCCTTGATCATCTTCCACGAGTTTCTGAAAGACTGATTTTTTCCCAATGCCATACACATGAGATGTTGAATCACATCCTGTGAAGGCGTGCGGGAATAATAGTTGAGCGCACAACTTATTCATAAGAAGATGCTTCATCTGATTGATGTCATATGCTTTCAGATTGCTTCTTTACTGGTTGTCTGATCTGAAATATAGTGGTTTTCCATCTGGTATACAGTAATGGAGCAAAAGCATCAACAAATCTGTCTCCTCTCCGATTAGTGTGGTGGAATGCAGAATTGTGCTGTTTATGGCTGTCTTCGCAATGTCCACATCAGCGTCCCCTTCTGCCTGAATAACTGTGCAGCCCACTTTCTTCAGCTGATCACCTATTAAGGTGATCAGCTGTTGCTTGTTACTGCCGACAGATAGGAATTCATCTCTCTTTCCGTCAAATTCAGTTTCTCCAGTGAAGTTCACAGTCGGATAGCTGTTGGCTTGTCCCCGTCTCTGCTGAGTGTTATCCTTTATCGAAGGGCCTGCACCATAGCCATCAAAGACAACAGTTGCTGTCCCATAGTGTTTTGTTGTGAAGTCCGCATATGCTCTGGCTATTTTGCCATATGTATCTCCCTTCTTCCACTTGAGTTTGTGCAGCAAGGATCCACCATCAAGAACATACCTTTCAGTCTTAAGGTGTGCTGAAGGTGTGGTGTCAGGTACTCCTTCACATGCCAGTGCCTTGGTACAGTGGTCATTGACGGCTTGAGCGAGTTGAGGTTTGTCGGCCTTCCTCAAGATCTTGTTGGCCTCAAAGAGGGATGGAGGGTATGGACTGAGTTCAAAACTCATCACGTCCTCAAGTGACAAATCACCCATCTGGGATACCACCAGGAATCGCTGGAATAGCACACTGGAGTCGATGGTTCTGTGAGGAGCAACCTGGAGAGCATTAGAATTTCCCAGGGTCTTTGCTTTCTCTGTCCTCTTGATGGAGAAGGAAAACACAGGTCGTTCAATCATTCTCTCAATGATTTTGTTCCCAAGAGCTTCATATTCATGCACGTTGATGTCTTCGCTTGCCACGATACCATTTATGATATTTCTCAATGTAGGATCAGAGGAGAAAGGTGAAAATGCATTCAGCTTTGTGCTTATCTTCGAGAGGTCGAATGCATGTCTTTCAATTCTGGCACCAGTTTATTGATTTTATTGATTTTACGCCCTTCATTTTTTGCTGCCATCTTGGATTTCAGGTTAAATACTGATCAGATCTAAATTTTATTGACACCAGTGGATTGCTGATCCATTAAGACCATGGACCAGAACCAACAATTATGTTTTTATCACAATTATTGAAGAAGTTATTTCAAAGTCTGGTGGTGGCCATCTTGAAAACGACTGTTTTAACCCATTTCCGGATGTCAGATTTTGGTAGACTTTTTTTTCTATTGATCAGTATATCCAGGAGGAATGAAAACCACTGAGAAACCTTTTGTTGCAATTTGTTGTGGGTTTAGTGGTTGTTTGTTATAAATTGACCCGACTATACTGCATGGAGCTGTTTTTATGTGACTGGGTTGGTCATAAGCACCACCATTTAGCTAGGCCTCACCTTTCCCTCCAGCTGCCCAGAAATCACGGCCATATGTTTCACCTCACATCACTCAATATGTTTATACAGGGCTCATGTACCGTTTTGAGGAAAGAAATGTACAATTGCACCTCCCTTACTCCCTTACTCCCTTCTCCCTTACTCCCTTTCTCCCTTGCGTCCCTTCTCCCTTACTCCCTACTCCCTTACTCCCTTGCGTCCCTTACTCCCTTGCGTCCCTTACTCCCTTGCATCCCTTACTCCCTTCTCCCTTACTCCCTTGCGTCCCTTACTCCCTTGCGTCCCTTACTCCCTTGCGTCCCTTACTCCCTTGCGTCCCTTACTCCCTTCCCCCTTCTCCCGGAGGAGCCCCAAGTTGGATCAGGACTGTCGATAGGTGTTCCCAGTGCCCCCATTTCTGCATGGACGCTTTCCCAAGTATTAGCCACGCCCCTGCTAGGGCATTATGCCACAAATGGCCTCATTTGCTTCTGAAATCTGCCACGCGAAAGGGGCTCTGAGGTTAACATGGGGTGTGGATTTCTTGGGGGCGCTTTCCGGCCATGAACGTGCCCTGGACACCAAATGGGGGCTGCGATTGAGCGGAGCACTAGGGCTATCCAGGAGAAGTACATATTCTCGTGCATACTTGCACTTCAAGATACACGCCAGAACGTTCCAAACACAAACATCTGTAATGGTAGGTAGCGTCCATGGTTCCCTGACATCTTCAAAGGACAGTGGTGGATGTCAGGGGTGGTGACTGTGGTTGTGGTGTTCGTACTGGTTGTGGTGAGGTGGTTGAAGCACTGTAGCGGTTATAGTGAGGTAAGTGAACTTGGATGGATGTAGGGATATTTATAAGGGTGTTGTGATAGCTTACCTGGAACGTAGTTCCGGGGAGCTTATGGGATGGCGCATTATCCATCCATCCATCAGTCCATCCATCCACAAATACTTGCAACGTTTTCTCCAAAACTACACATGATTTTGATGAAAATTTACCGCAACCCTCATCGCCCTGTACGTATGAAAATTTGTTCATGGCATTAAAAAAAATATATATATATATATATAAAAATAAATACACACACACACACACACACACATGCCTGGTGTTGGCTTAATGGTTTGGGTGGTGGGCTTGGGATCTAAGGATCCTGAGTTTGAATCTCACTTGGTTGTTGAATTCATACCAGGTGGGGTTGACTCTACCTGCCATCCTGAGGTCGGCAAAATGAGTGCCAGCTTGCTGGTATCCTGTGTCAGAATGGCGACCTGTACAGGATTGTGTCCAATAGCCAAGGAGACTGCTTCAGCAGCACCAACACTCTGCACAGGGTACAATCACAATGGATGGATGGATGGATGGATATATATATATATATATATATATATATATATATATATATATATATATATATATATATATATATATATATATATATATATATATATATATATATATATATATATATATACATATATATATACATATATATATATATATATATATATATATATATATATATATATATATATATATATATATATATATTGGTACGGTTGTGGAAATTCACAGAACACCATTCAGGTTTCCCAGAGATCAGTTATGTCGATAAGTGTGTGTTCAGATTAGATTTCCCCACCGATGTCTAAAGGGTTTTATTCGTGTAACCGGGCTGTGATCTTTGAGGTGGTATTATTCTTTTGCTATCTTTATTTTGGAACAACCGCATCTCAACAACCACAAACACATCTCAACAACCACGCCATCCCCACCACAGCGCCAACCATGACATCTCCTCACCATCTCCTCAACAACATCTCCACAAACGAACAACATCGTCTCACCTTCATCTCCATTGCGCTGCCATTTTTTCGCCAGCCACGTCGAATCCCAACAAACAGCATCTCCGCAACAGACGCGGGGACTCCCTCGTTGGGGCGGGAGCCGATGATTTCCGCAACATCCGCTCTCTCCGCATTTGGCGACAAGATCGGATCAAAACACCAAAAAGGGGCGGAGCCAGCGGGGGGTGAAAGGTTGAAGGTGGCAGATCAAATTCACCCCCCCCCCCCGGACTCCATAAAAATGCATGCTGGAACGCCAAGCGAGCAGTCTGTCGGGGATCACAGTCTGTCGGGGTTCGGAGTTAAGTCTGTCTGGAGTCCAGCTGGAGTCGGGGTGGACAGAGCCAAGGTTCGAGTTCAGTGGAGGACAGTCGAGGTCATCGGAGCGCAGCGAAGCCTGCAGTACCGTGCCGAACTGTGGGTCGGTGGTGACGGCCGGAGAGAAGTCGCCAGCCAGCGAAACGCGGACGACGGAGCAAACGCTGAGGAATGGGCAGGCTCGTAAAAGAGCATCAACTCTTGAAAGACCAAAGGCCCGTTCGTTCCTCTGAGGCGTCGTCGGATAGGCCCGATCGACCAGGCCGCACGGCAAGGCCCGGACCAACGGAGTCACCATTACACCAACTACCGTGTTGATGGAACATCGAAGGTCGCCCAGCGAGTCACCACGAGGGTGGCAGATAACCAGCACGGTCTCACGGGACTCCTTCAGTCTCCACAGCTCGGCGAACATTAAAGGCCTACGGGCCCTGTTCTTACCCTTTCCTTTCCTGGGGTTTTCTTTGAATGAAAGTTGTGGCGCCATGTCCGCTAAGTAGAATTGTGGTTAAGTGATTGTGTACATAATAAATAGATACGGCTGCAGGTCTTTTGTTTGCTCGTGTCTTGTCTCTACCCCCATTCATTGCATACGTGCTTGTATATCTGCATTGCTTCATTGACTGCATACGTGACAAATAAATGTCATTGTTTGAATATTCACCTGCTCGTTGCATCCCCTTTCTCCTTGAGCTGCTGTAATTATGTACGGAATATTAGTTGGATTTTAATAGCCGATAAAGTAATCGGATCCGACGGGGCTTGGCGATATAAAACTGCTCGGCAAATCGCAAATGGAACGAGTTGCTTAAGAATGGCTCGTTTTTGTGAAGGCTCCGTTGAGGTGTAAATCCCCGGCATATCTGTCTACGCGCATACTTAGGTAAATCAACAATTCGGCGATTGGACTCTGTCGCGCGTGGACAGAAGAGTTGGCTGATTTATGGTGTGGTTAAAAACACACCTGTGGCTGGATTTCGGCGTTGATCCGAAAGCTGCGACTAGGATTGCCCGTCCTGTGGGCATGCGGCCGCGATTAGCTAAAAGCGGTCGCACGCACGCTGAGTGGGTGGAAACCACAACAATATGTAATATATATATATATATATATATATATATATATATATATATATATATATATATATATATATATATATATATATATATATAAAATCAGGCCCTAGCGGGGTCTACAGAGGTTGTCCCCAAAATAGATATTTGCTTTCTTCTCATAAACTACACATGCAATTCCAATGAAACTTGATCACAACCTTCATCACCCATGATCGGCCAAATTTTGTTCACGGAATTTTTTTTATTATTATTAATCGGGATCTGGGGGGGGGGGTCTACGGAGGGAGTTTACGGGGGAAGATTGCCCCCCTGAAGAGGTATTTGCTTTCTTCTGGGAAATGACACAAACTATTCCGATGAAACTTGACTACAACCTTAATCACCGGTGATGCACCAAACTTTGTTCATGACATTAAAAAAAAAATTGCCTCCCAAATATGTATTTTCTTTTTTGTCCGAAACCACACACGCAATTTTGATAAAATTTGACCACAACCTTTATCGCTCTTGATGTACCAAAGTTTGTTCACGGAATTGAAAAAAAAATCCATTTAAATCCAAAAAAAAAAGAAAAGGTATTTTCTTTCTTCGCTGTTACATATTTTGTGGGTCATCCACGCCTACCATTGGTTCCTTGGTTATCTTATCCATCTGCTACCAGGTGAGTGCCCAGGGGTACTGCCCCTATGTTTTAATGGTACGCCAAAGTTTATTTGACTCCAAGGAGGACTGAACCACCATTTAGGTTTTTTTTGTCATCCTGCACTCCCAATTTCCAAGCCGTATCTCGGAGCCGGCTGTGATTTTCGGAATGAGATTCTGCATAAATAATGTGAATAAAAACTATGCGGGGTTGACAGAATTACTTTTGACCTTGACTTAATTTTAAGGTCATGAATTAATTGTAGACATTTTAACATTTTTCACCATAACTCAACTAAGATTGTCTGATCAGAACAAAATTGCACTCTCTAGATAGTCCAGAGAAAAGCGCATTTATGGTTCGTTTACATTATACCCCTCCGGGTTAAAGGTCAAGGTCAAATAGCGAACTGAAAAAATAACACGTTTTAGTCATCACTCAATTTTGCCAATGAAGAATCTCAAAGAACGCTTGGCCTTCCAAAATGTTCTTGCATCATAATAGTGTACCTGCACTGAACTTGTGCACCTGATATATGATTTGTGCCCTTGACATACTTTTTCCGGATTGTGACCTAATTAACAAAAAACACCTTTTTCATCATAACTTGAATAATTTTACTCCGATTTTCATGATGTTAAGTTTTATGGAGAGATTCTAGATAGCGATACATATTCTATATTTACACTCTATCCATAAATGTTGAATGAAGATCAAGATCATATGGTGGTCCAAAAAAAAATATGGCCATCATTGGATCATGGGCCAAGGGTAAGTCGCAGACAATTGCCAATGGTAAGCCAATCGAGGCTTACCCTTTGCTATCAATTTGTGATCACAGATATCTCATATCGTTGTGCTGTTGTTACAAAGCAATGATGATGATGTGATTGTGAATGTTTTTATGGTTTGGTGTAACAAGGCCGGTCGTATTAGTTGTATCCACTCTGAGTCTGGGAGGTGAGTGGTTCAAACAATGGCTGAGTCACACCAAAGACGTTGAAAATGGTACGTGAAGCTTCTTGCTTGATGCTCAGCATTTTAAAGGATATAGCACGGACAGACAACGCTGGTAAGGCAATGGCAAACCACCGAGTATAACCTAGACCAATATACATATATCAGGACTGATACATATAGGCCAAGATAATTATATATATATATATATATATATATTTTTTTTTTTTCATGGATATAATATGAACTCTTTGATTATATACACTTAGAGGTAGCTTTGAGCTG
The DNA here is from genome assembly GCF_056783735.1 of Eptatretus burgeri. Lineage (NCBI taxonomy): Eukaryota > Metazoa > Chordata > Myxini > Myxiniformes > Myxinidae > Eptatretus > Eptatretus burgeri. The sequence continues at coordinate 51,000,244 of NC_140974.1, forward strand.
TGCATTCTGGTTTTGATTTCCGACGCATTATAAATTGTCTAACAAAGCGCCCTCTTTCGGCTGAATGGAAAAAAAAAGTACACATTTGTAAGTTGGATTTGAGTGATGGCGAATATGCGGCTGGGGCTGGTGTGTATTCTCACAGCATATGCTGGTAAGATCGTGTCTTCACGTGAGATCATATTTTCAGATCATTTGAAACTTGATCATTATTGTGACCTTGTGATAATGTTTGTTGTGTTCATAACGTTCTCCGACACAGAAATGTGTTTCGGAACAATAGGAGTTCATTTATTTTACTGGTTAACTGTAATCGTGGGCCGAGGGTAAGTCGCGGGCGATTGCCAACGGTAAGCCCGGAGAGGCATAACAGTGGTCATAAAGGTTATTATGCATCTTTTGTAAGAGTTTTCTTTTCAGCAACTTCCAGGGTTTGTCAAATCCTGTGTGTACTTTTGATAAATCACATTTGAGTAAATTAAATCACATTGTGAAGATATTTGATTTGTCATTAGAAGCAGTAAAGAACTAGTAGCCACATCCGGATTCTGATCTTCACCAACAACTAATCACTTTGTCTTTGTCCCACACCCAACCTGTCCACCAAGTTTCAGTGGAATCTGGCCTTAACTTTTAGAGGCATCATGCTCACAAACAAACAGACAAACAGAAAGGAGTGAAAACATAACCTTTGGTAGCGGAGGTAATGAATGAAAGAAAGAAAAAAATACATGGAAAACTTTTCTTACCAAATACTCTTCAGTCTGGGGTGGCGGATAAATAAGGACAATGCATTTTCTTAACCAAACGATCAGAGAGATATACTAACCGCCGGGGGAAAGGCGTTGAAGAGAATTGTTCTGAAGTTTCGGCTTGGTCCCTTCTACCTCTTACTTTGAAGGGCTCACCTGAAAGGCCGTTTCCCAATGCGGTAGCACACTTCTCTCAACATTTGATTGAGAAAATTAATTATCCAAGTAAGAAAATTACTTTGTAAAAATTGGATTTGTAAAATTCCAATATATAATGTCATAATATAGACGTGAAAGTTATTTTGAACCCAATATTTAAAATATTCTTATTTTATACTACGACGAGGAGAGTACTCACCTCCTGGGTGGGTCGAGTTTGTGCATGACTTGCTGAAAAAAGATGTATCGTCTGTTTTTTGCAAGAAGACTATCTGATGTTTGCATGGTGTGTGCCTAAAAGGTTCTGAATGGTCTCAAGCAGGGGTCGGGAACATGTGGCTCGCGAGCCAGGTATGGCTCTTTTGATGATTGCATCTGGCTTGCAGATAAAATTGGAGTTTGAAACTTTCAAAGCTTGAAACTCCCAATATAAAGCCCAAAGCTTTACCTATAGTTTGAATGGTGTCGTGCTTCATTCACGTGCAGGGCTGAACTTGGCAGAAGGAGAGAAGTAAAAACGCCTCCGAATTGGCTGAAGCGGTTTTTGTTTTGTCCAGTCATGCGGCCGAGGCGACGAGTGATTTCGGTTCCTCCAATGACGTGCCGCCGCCGAGACGCGTCACGGAATTCATCTCGACCAATCACGCGCCACCGCTGAGGCGACAGCATCCCAGAGTCGGCCGGCCGCGCCTCTCGAATATATAAGCCCGTGCGCAGGCCAGCCAGACTCACTATTTGCCAAGCCTCAGTTGGGTCAACATCTCCCTCTCTCTCTCACTTGCTCAAAGCTAACCCTTCGACGAAGAAGATGGCGAAAAGAAAAAAAAGATGAGGAGTATCGTACATTTCAGGACGAATGGGCCGAAGAATTCGCCTTTGTGGAGAGAGCAGGTTCTGTGGTGTGTCTAATTTGCAATGACAAAATTGCATCGATGAAACGGTCGAATATAAAGCGGCACTTCGACACGCGCCATGCTACCTTTGCATCAAAATACCCTGCGGGAGACAGCAGAAAGAAAGCGTGCCAAGAGCTACTGAGCAGGGTGCAAGCCAGCCAGCAGCAACTCCGCGTATGGACCCGGCAAGGTGACTATAATTCCGCTCGCTTTGCTGGATCTTGAGCAATAGTGAGGAACGGAAAACCATTCACAGATGGCTAGTATGTTCATGAACTAAAACGTTCATGCTGGATGTAGCCAATGAACTTTTTGATGATCTTCTGAACAAAGACAAGATAATCAAACGGATACAAGACATGCCACGGAGTAAGGGAGGTGCACCTCGTTTGAGGTGCAATAAAATTGTACATTTCTTTCCTCAAAACGGTACATGAGCCCTGTATAAACATATTGAGTGATGTGAGGTGAAACATATGGCCGTGATTTCTGGGCAGCTGGAGGGAAAGGTGAGGCCTAGCTAAATGGTGGTGCTTATGACCAACCCAGTCACATAAAAACAGCTCCATGCAGTATAGTCGGGTCAATTTATAACAAACAACCACTAAACCCACAACAAATTGCAACAAAAGGTTTCTCAGTGGTTTTCATTCCTCCTGGATATACTGATCAATAGAAAAAAAGTCTACCAAAATCTGACATCCGGAAATGGGTTAAAACAGTCGTTTTCAAGATGGCCACCACCAGACTTTGAAATAACTAAAACAGCTATAACTTCTTCAATAATTGTGATAAAAACATAATTGTTGTTTCTGGTCCATGGTTTTAATGGATCAGCAATCCACTGGTGTCAATAAAATTTAGATCTGATCAGTATTTAACCTGAAATCCAAGATGGCAGCAAAAAATGAAGGGCGTAAAATCAATAAAATCAATAAACTGGTGCCAAAATTGAAAGACATGCATTCGACCTCTCGAAGATAAGCACAAAGCTGAATGCATTTTCACCTTTCTCCTCTGATCCTACATTGAGAAATATCATAAATGGTATCATGGCAAGCGAAGACATCAACGTGCATGAATATGAAGCTGTTGGGAACAAAATCATCGAGAGAATGATTGAACGACCTGTGTTTTCCTTCTCCATCAAGAGGACAGAGAAAGCAAAGACCCTGGGAACTTCTAATGCTCTCCAGGTTGCTCCTCACAGAACCATCGACTCCAGTGTGCTATTCCAGCGATTCCTGGTGGTATCCCAGATAGGTGATTTGTCACTTGAGGACGTGATGAGTTTTGAGCTCAGTCCATACCCCCCATCCCTCTTTGAGGCCAACAAGATCTTGAGGAAGGCCGACAAACCTCAACTCGCTCAAGCCGCCAATGACCACTGTACCAAGGCACTGGCATGTGAAGGAGTACCTGCCACCACACCTTCAGCACACCTTAAGACTGAAAGGTATGTTCTTGATGGTGGATCCTTGCTGCACAAGCTCAAGTGGAAGAAGGGAGATACATATGGCAAAATAGCCAGAGCATATGCAGACTTCACAACAAAACACTATGGGACAGCAACTGTTATCTTTGATGGCTATGGTGCAGGCCCTTCGATAAAGGATAACACTCAGCAGAGACGGGGACAAGCCAACAGCTATCCGACTGTGAACTTCACCGGAGAAACTGAATTTGACGGAAAAAGAACAGTTCATGATCGTACCATCATGATGGCAAACCAAGTGGAGGAAACGCAAGTGAAGGACATAAATACAGCGCCGTTCTTTTCCCTGGCTTTGGATGAGTCAACAGACGTAAGCCATTTGTCGCAGTTCAGTGTGATTGCAAGATATGCTGCTGGTGATACACTGCGCGAAGAAAGTCTTGCTGTTCTGCCAATAAAAGGGTCCACAATAGGTGAGTATTTATTCAAGTCTTTCATGGAGTTCGCTCAAGAAAAAAAATCTGCCAATGGATAAACTTATCTCAGTGTGTACTGATGGTGCTCCGTGTATGGTGGGGAAAAACAAAGGATTTGTGGCGCTTCTCCGTGAACATGAAAATAGACCCATTCTAAGTTTCCATTGCATTCTACACCAGGAGGCACTTTGTGCTCAGATGTGTGATGGGCAGCTTGGCGAAGTGATGTCGCTGGTCATTCGTGTGATCAACTTTATTGTTGCACGAGCCTTAAATCGTCGCCAGTTTAAAACACTGCTGGATGAAGTTGGAAATAACTATCACGGTCTGCTTTTGCACAGCAATGTGCGTTGGTTGTCAAGAGGGAAGGTGCTTAGCCGTTTTGCGGCTTGCCTGAACGAAATCCGGACTTTCCTTGAAATGAAAGGAATTGAGCATCCTGAGCTAGCCGAAACTGAGTGGCTCCTCAAGTTTTACTATCTCGTGGATATGACTGAACATCTGAACCAGCTCAACGTGAAAATGCAAGGCATTGGAAATACAGTGTTATCCCTTCAACAAGCTGTGTTTGGTTTTGAAAACAAGCTGGAGCTCTTTATCATGGATCTTGAAACAGGTTGTTTACTACATTTTGAAAAACTGAGACAATTTAAAGATGCATGCACAGGAAGTGAGCCCACTCAAAACTTTGATCTCCACCAGTTAGTTGGCTTCACATCCAGTCTCCTACAGTCATTCAAAGCACGCTTTGGAGAATTTCGTGAGCACACTCGTCTTTTTAAGTTCATCACCCATCCAAACGAGTGTTCACTGAACACAGCCGACCTGAGTTACATTCCTGGTGTCTCCGTCAGAGATTTTGAAGCAGAAGTGGCTGACCTGAAGGCCTCAGACATGTGTGTGAATAAGTTCAAGTCACTGAATGAAGATTTGGAAAGAATCGCACGACAGAAAGCGGAGTTGGCGAGCAAGCACATGTGCAAAGAAATGAAAAAACTTCAACCCGAAGACCAGCTGATTATCAAAACTTGGAACGCGCTTCCTGTCACATACCACACACTGCAGCGTGTGAGTATTGCTGTATTAACCTTGTTTGGATCTACGTATGCATGTGAGCAGTCATTCTCACATCTTAAAAACATCAAGTCCAACCTACTATTACGTCTAACGGATGAAAGCCTCAACGCTTGCATGAAGCTTAACCTCACCAAGTACCAACCAGACTACAAAGCCATCAGCAAATTCATGCAGCACCAGAAGTCCCATTAATGGTGAGTATTATAACATTATTTAAAAGAATAAATTCAGAGGCTTATTATACTCACATTTAGTTGAATTCAGTCTTAAAATATATTATATGGCTCTCACTGAAATAGATTTCCAAATATTTTGCTTTCATGGCTCTCCGAGTCAAAAACGTTCCCGACCCCTGGTCTAAATGGTACATTCTAATCGTAGTTAGGGTCCAAGGGGTTGAAAGGGTCTAATCTCTCAACCATGAAAAAAGGGTCTAAAAATATCTAAGTGGTCTTAAGCTCCAAATGGTCAAGGGTCCAAGCTGTCTAACATGTCTAAAGGGTGTAAAGGGTCTAAATGGTGTTGAGGTCTAAGGCGTTCAAAGGGAGTCAAGGGACTTCAGGGGTGTAAAGGTCTAAATGGTATATGGGGTTTAAAGGTTCTAGAGTCTAAAGGGTATCAGAGGTCTAAAGGGTGAAGGTGTCTAAAGTTTCAAAAGGGTCATAAGGGGTTTTTTATTTCTTCAGGAGTCTTGAGGGGTTTTAAGGATCATGGGGATCTTAAGGGTCTTGGGAGATCTTATGGGTCTTTAGGGTCATGGGAATGATCATAAGGATCATAAGAATCTTGGTATCTTGGGGGACTTGAGGGTCTTGGGGGGTATTTAGGGTCTTAAGGTCTTAACCCTTCCTCTCACAGGACATCCCCGACTCCTTAGTGTCTCTTCCCGGTTATTGTCTCCCCCAAAGTGATAGGTCTGAACAACGCCTCAGCGGCAGAGTTGCACTTTGCATCAATAACTCAATTTCTCATTGCCCTTGAACAACTTGCCTTCTCTTCCTAAAAGGCAAATCTGACCAAAGGCAATCGCAGTACATTCCAAAAGGTCCACAACAAGTGTGTGTCCACTCTTAGGAGAGCCAGAAAACAACATCTGTCCAACCTCAAGAATGAACTTTCAAACTTACCTGCCTCCTCTAAAACCTGGTGGCACCTTGTTAAGTCCATCTCTGGTGTATGCTCCCCGTCCATCTCTTCCCTCTCTTCAAATTGCACCACTCTGCTTGTGAGAAGGCCTAATTCCTCAATTCTGTGTTTGCTTCCAAATCTCGAGTCCCCAACATTCACTCTCAGTACCCATCCTTCCATGTTATTCCCAACAGCTCTGTTCCCAACCTGAGAAAGTTCTTTCAACCCTCAACTCTGAAAGCTATTGGACCAGACGGCATCAGCTCACATGTCCTAAAAACCTACTCTACTGCTCTTGCACATCCCCTCTCTCTGCCCTTTTCACCCTGTCATTAGCAGGGAAGTCAGTCAACCATCACAGCATTACATTAAAAGGTGCAAAAAATTATCCCCTTAACTACAGACCAATTAACTTATGACATCAAATTCCGTGAAGCTTTCTGGTTTGTGGAAGTATTGGAAACAAAGTATAGTGTGATGATCTGACAAACCTATGGGCGAGGTAATTTACACATGTCCATGGAAGTCACCAATGTTAGTAATAATCTGATCCAACACATTGGTTCTTCGAGTTGATTCATCAACCACTGAATTATTTCCAGTGGTTATCAGACAGGAAAGGAGCTTTTGAATATTAAGATGATTAAAATTATCTCCAAGTAAAACAAAACCAGCATCACAATACTTTGTTGATAAGATGTCAACAGTAGACAAGATGTGCTCTGTCAATTGCACTTCTATCAGGTTGTCCGCTTTTTGGGAGTAGATCACTGCACAAAAGATACATGAAATCGATCTTGGCAGGCGTGTGGGACGCAGTTTGAGCCACGTAACTTCCAAGTTTGGAGGAACCGTTACTTTATTGGGCTGAGATGGATTCAAGTGATTTACTTTACGTAAACTCCCACACCTCCTCCGATTTGGTTAACTCTGCACTTGACAAACATTGCATAGCCCAGTATGGTAACGAGTTCCAGGGGCATGTCATGCTTGAACCATGTCTCAGTAATGGTGCAAACATAGATGTTCCAGTCGAGGGTAACAGTTGAAAGCTCATCAAACTTATTACAGGCAGACTGTACATTGCACAAAAGGAATGAAGGGAGAGTCGTAGTCAAGTGTGGTTTTGATGGAGTGATAGGAAGTACCACTAAATTACTAAAGATAACTGCCTGCACTTTGCTGGCAGAACTTCTTCGAGAAAAAGCAATTGTTAGTAGAGCTTGGGCACATGGCCTGCGTTTAGCCTTCTGTGACCCAGCTCAAACTCCCCTATAAGTTGGAGACATTCATTGCAACTGAAACTCTGATCAAATTCCAAGTGATTAGAGGAATCATTGCTCCGATATTCATCGTACAACATAATCGATATCATCATTCCAATATTCAACAATTGTTTACGGTCATAATTATAAGCATTGCTGGAAAATTGATGTTGAAGACCAGAACACGATGGGGAATAGTGTGGCTGAGGTTGAATGTAAATGTCACCGAAATGCAGCAAGTTTGAAGAATAGTACAAAAGTTGGTGTGGAAATGAAATCAAAGAGGAGATGTGAAGTCACACTTGCAAAATGGAAAGTTGATCAGAGAAAAATGGCAGCCTATTAAAGGTCCCCTGACATGCCAAAGTACATAAATTTAACTTATATATGTCCTAGAGAAGTTTTTCATCTTGATTTCAGATCTGACAATGTTTTTTCACAAAACTCATTCTGTAAAATGTAAAGTTAAAAAAACAAACGTCTTCGGGAACGCCCCTAAAAATTCTCCTGAAAGGGGCGTAACCCACATGACGTCAACTACAGGATTACAAAGGCTGCACGATAATTACTCCGGTTGGTGGTCTACGTGATTGCCTTCCTGTGTGTTTCCACATTAGATTGGTCGACTCAATCGCTTCATTCATTTCTGCTTTAAAAAAATCGAACATTTGGTTTTGAATAATGGATGGGATGGACTTTCATTTGTCTGGTAGCGACAAATGTGAGTGTGAGAGAAATGAAGGATTTTCGTCTGAATCACATGGAGAATTGTCGGATAACGTAGTCGCGGGAGGTGAAGTTCAGGCAGCTGGAAATGAAATACGGCCTTAGCGGTTCGAGCCGGAAGCAGGACAAGCAGAGGAAAATGGCGATGAAATTCCTGGAGTTCATGATGATCGGGAGGACATCGAAGGAAGACTCGGAAATAACACCTGGTTAGACTAAATCCTATTCGTAATTCAATAATGTAAATTCGACTTGCATACTGCTCGATATCAGAAATATTTCAGTGAGGTGACGTGACCAGCGCAGCGCAGCGGACGTTGCTTCACAGCGAATTAATCAAAAACAAGGCCGGTGCATGTCATCGGCCGTATCTCTCCGCGCATAAAACAAAGCAACCTCGCTGTCCGGATACGATGAAAACTTGTGTGCAGAACACACCTTGCGATACAATTGTCTCGAGTAATCCGATAAATCTGACGTTCTGTTGCATTTTTATTTATTTTATTCCTACTGTCGTCATGTAGCACCAGCAGAAAACAATGAAGAAAAGAGAATAATAAAAGAAAGCTACAGCACGTCAGATTTATCGGACTAGTCAGACGGACAACGGATTTATCGCACTCGTCAAGACTCTCGAGTTGACAAGTAACTTGTATTAGCATGCACACAATGTATAAGTCAATGCGTAAGAGTCCCGAGGCTATGAGGCCGTGTAATAGGACAGATAAATTTGTCTTTCATAGTTGTGCCAACATTTTTTTCCCTTTTCTTTTATTACAGCATTTTGGCTAAATATTAATGAATAGCAAGCCAATGGAAGCAGTACCTTCACTTTAGAATAAACCCATGTATGTCGAGTGCAGCCATACCTGGCTTGCATGTATGTGGAATCGTACCCATCCCAGCAGGCTGGTTTCAACGAACAATTCAATAAGCTGCAAAATGTGGGTGCAGGTTTTTCACATTGATTGATTTTAAAACTATCTCCTTGCGCCTTGAAATGATGCAATATTAATGGTTAGTATTTTACTTGTATGTCCCTTTATTTATTTATTTTTTAATGGAAAGGTTCAACAGTCACATTTTATATTTTGTGTACATGGTATAGCCCTTTATTGTGCATACATGTATTGGATTTGTACACGACTACGACAAGGTAGTAAAGGGATAAATAATTGCCTCGTGATTGTTGTGCATACACGGCTCAGAAGCAGAATTTCTTGTCTCTGTGTGTGAGGAATGAGGGGAGAAGTATACCCTGGGAGAACCATGACAACCAGAATTCACCCCAGGACCAGGTATATTTAATAAACAAATAGCACGTGGGGAGGGGAATATATAAGAAGCAATAAGAACAAACTACCAGTACATAATAAATAAACAATCCTCTTAACTACTAGAGTCACGGGTCTAAACAGTTACGTTTAATCCCCCCCCCCCCCGACCTAATTGTGGTGGACGGGCGGTTAACACCGACCAGGCCCGAATAGCCGAGCGGTTTTCCTTAGGAGGCGGACATGTGATCCTCAGAGATAATCGTGCAGGAGTGGCATTGGCGGCATTGGCAGAGCGACGGAAGCACAGATGGATGTTCAGCACAAGGGTTTATACTCGAATCCCACGACAAATACACGGACACAGCAACTTAAAATAGACATGGATTTAATGAAAATAGACAAATATTTACAAGGGATGATTATTCATAATGTAATTATACGTGAATAAACTAAGGTCTAAAGTCGAGGCACCTCTACACACAGACTTAAATACTGACAAGGGGAAAATGAAATGAAAGAAAGTCCTCCTTTTATTCTGGCACTGAGCTTGGTCCAGAGATCACGAATGCAGAAAACCAAACTGAAACAAATGAATAAATAATTAACATCCACTTTGGAATTGAGGGGCTTCGTCCTGCATGGGTAGACATGCCCAAAATGGCACCGAGCTGCTCTCTCGCAGTGGGAAATGCACGTGAGGAAATTCGTGAAGCAGTATTCAATGCCGAGGCTCAGAGACTGCCGTGCGGCTTCCCCGTCGATCATGCTTGCCGATACGCTCTCTGCAGAACGACACTGCTCCTTTCGGTGACATACATGAGGCTTCAAGGTTCATCTCTCACGACCAGCCAAGAGTTAATGGCCAGCGTCTTGCTCAGTATGTAAGCCAATTCACAGCACGACACGAGAATAACACAGCCATTTTGTCGTGCTACGAGGAGAGCAAAGCAAGATCCTCCATCCCAGCCACATCCCTCTCACAACTACTCCTGCCAACCTCACCCTTGTTCTACCTCTGGGTGTGGCTTGCTGGCACAAAACCCGGGAAGGCAGGGCTTCTGCCTGCTCGGCACATTTTGCTTGCTTGTTGTTATGGTTGTGGTCGTTATAAAAATTGTAACTCCTTAATGGCTGGATTGTAAATGCAAAAACATAGGAATAGGTCACAGGGGGTAATCAAATACTGGGGAACTTGGCCTTAATCCCTGTCTAATTAACACTGCACCACCCCCTGTGTGGTGACAAGTAACACTTAAGCTCACAGTTTCTCAACTTAATTACATAGAGATATCTCCTAAACATCCACAGACCAAACAACTCTATTGAATCCTAACTTTCCTATGAAATTCCTCCATATACCCCGACAACCATAACAATATAATGGTCGTAGGATTCTAACCACACCGCCAAACGACCAGGACGAGAAGTCGCCGCATCCACTGGTAATTTCCATTCTAGTCAGTGGTTTAAAAACTACGTGCCATTCCAAATCTTCCCTCCCATATTTGGCCAAGCGATGCTGAATGGTAGTTTGGTTTGAACTAATGGGGCCTCATCGCACCATTTCCCAATTTCCCACATAAATTTTACATGCCGAATTAACTAACATGCAACTGAGCCCCCGTTCCCTCAGTGATCACAAAACAGGTTCTCATTAACAAAGGATTTATTCACAAGACAAGCGAGGCGGAGAGAGAAAGAGGGAAACATGATTGCATGTGCAGAAAACCAAACTGAAACAAATGAATAAACAAGAAAATGAGCAATCAGAGTTTGCAGACCCTCACCAGGACTTCTTTTGAGTGGTGTATTTTTTATAGGTTTTAGGGTAAATCCAATATGGCTGCCAAACCATGTGACCTATGATATCATATGTGTGAACCTTTTGTTCCTCATAGACAGGTGATCATACGTGTAAAGTTTTGCCTCCATTTGTTCAGCCACTTCAGAGAAGAAGATTTTTGAAGGTTTTTTTTTTAAATAAAAAAAAGCAATATGGCTGCCAAATCACATTACCAATGACATCATTAATTTCTACATTTATCTACAGATATGACGTTCTACATTTGCAATTATGACGCCTTAACGAGGGTATATAGCCTGCGGGCTATATACCAGGTGGTATAGCCTGCGGGCCTGCGGGGCAGGGCATGATGGTGGGGGAGTGGTCGGCGTGATCATCGTGTCTGCCAGGGATATAAGGAGTGCGCGCCGCCTGAGGCGTCGTAGTGGGTGCCGTAGTCGCCACGGCTTGTGTGTGTATTGAGTACGTAATAAAGGAGAGCTGCGGGCAAAGTACGCCCGCGCTCCCGCTTGTGCAACACAGCCGGGCTCGACTGTTCCTCCGCTCGTGTCTGCCTTCTAAGCGCCCCTACCATGACACTACAGTTGGCTGACGAGGATGGTTGAATACGGACTTATGCCCGTTTTCGACAAGGATGTTCGGATCGGCGTGTGCAGTTGGCTGGGTTCGGAGCGGCAGCGAGTAACTCAGCGCACCCCACGCGGTTCGAGGTTCCGGAGGAGTACGCATCGCGAAGAGCGTATCGCAGATTCGCTCGCCACACGCACAGGCTCCGGAGCCAGGAGGCTCGCCAGCGCGGCCAGCTCAGGCATGACAGGAAGTCGGGGCACGGCGCACGGACGCGTGCCCGCCTTCGTCGGAGTCGACTTCGGTCACGTCGAGTGGACATCGGCCGCGCTTGGAGGTCGTTTTATTGAGGCACGACAAATCTGGGGAATGATTTCTGCAAGGCCACGGCTAAAGAACGAGGACACGCATTTCGGCTCAGACGCGGCGTTGGACGTCGCGCAAGCTCTGAGGAATGTCCGGGGTCTCGATGGTCGGTGCGCAGCGGATGATCCGGGGGTCAGCGCGATGTGCCAGGCGCGCACGGCCGCGCGCACGGTCTGCGGCGCGGGTCGTGGACGAGCGTTGCAATGCGATCACTCGGACGGCGGTCTGAGCACTCGGGGACGTCTACGGTGTGTGTGCCGAGAGTCATCGCCCATCATAACAGTCATTGATGGTGGTGTGCGAAGCGATCCTTCCGTCCCGGGTCGAGACCTACTGCCGGTACGGTGTTCGGTGCATGGCGTACACGGTAACGCCCTGGATCGAGTTTTGCAGCCTGGGCACAGAGATCCCAGCGACCCGGAGCAGGAGATGCTGCCGATGTTAAACCTGCCTTCAATTGGTCCGGAGGTGACAAGATCAGTGGCAGGGGAGGTTGCGGTGACCGGGATACTGATGCTGCCCATGTTGAGCCTGGTTTCAGTTGGTCCGACGGTGACAGGACCGATGCCAGTGGAGGTCGAAGTGGTCGGGGCACTGATCGGGTGTCGAGTTGAGTCCACTCGTGCTGCCCTCGCATTGCACACGTACACCGGCGAAGCGGTTGCACCGCGTGCAGTGGCCGACGTCTCGGGGCTCTACCGGGGTCGAAGCGCCCTACTCTCGGTGTTTGTGGTGCGAGGGGAGGGGCCCGCCCTTTTGGGTCTGGGCTGGTTGACGCACCTCGGGCTGGATCTCCAGTTCGTACCTCCAGGTGTGCCGGTGCTTCCTTCGTTGCTTCCTTCGAGACCCGAGGGCGAGGTTCTGGTGGCAGGAGCCGCATCGATGCAACGGGAGCGGCCGTTCGTTGCTGCCTGCAACGGTGATGTGCGGTTCGGGAGCAACGGGAGCCGTGCCAGCTCTCGCGATGAGCTCTCGCGCTTCGCCTGCGTTCATGAGGCAATGCGCGCCTGTGTTGTTCGGGCAGTTTCAACGGGGAGTTGCGGCGAGCCCGTCGCGTTCAAGAAAGTCACGGTTCGCAACATCGAGACGACAACCAAGAGATGGACACGTGATGTGGTTTATGGGCTGCTGTTCATTGCGCGTTTGTTTTTCGTTGCTCGAGTGATGCGGTTTAATGGTATTGAAATAAATGCCGACAGTTCCTGTGTGAGAATAGAATTGGTTGAGATCAATCGATGGGATTTGCATTATGATCGATATGAGGTGGAGGCTTTGGGAGCGATGGTGGCGAATAAAGAGGTTTGGTTGGCCTCCCATTGCCCCGGGCCGCAGGTGGTTGCTTTGTCATGTGCAGGGATTTTATCGAAAGAACGCGCTGTATGAGAAAATGAGTTTGCAATTGTACCGACGATATTCTTATTGATTTATGACGAGCCTGTGGTTGAAGTGTGGTTTGAATGGAGTTGCTACCGTCTAACTGCCGTGTGGGTCTCGGAGATCGACTCGGAGCCAGGGCTGGTGCGCTGTTCAGCGTTACCCCCACCTCTGGTTTCGGCAAGGTCAGACGTGCCTGGCGCCTGGGACGCGGCTCTCTGTTTTCGCTCAAGGCCGTTTGGACATGTGTTGGCATCTCAACTGATTGTGGTGCGTGGGTTGTTGTGGGGCATTGGTTGCATCCAGCCAGCGGCGCTGTTCAGCGCCCCCACCCAAGGTCAATCGGGTCTGGCGCTGGCGCCACGGCTTCCAGACAGCGGGCTTCCGGCCTCGGAATGTTTATCTGCTTCAGGTCTAGCTGGGGGAGATGTGCCGCCTTGTGGGCCGGAGGCGTTTGATGGTGCCGGGGGAGGTTTGCTCGGGAGGTCGCCGCGACCTCGCCAAAGGCCATGTAAGCATGAGCCGCCTGGGGGCGCTTTTGCTGCGTAGTGCTGCTGTGCTTCTCGCCTTGCTGATTCATATCGGTAACGCGGTCAGAGTTTTGTAGGTGCATTCTGCAACTCAGTCTTCGGAACCTGGCCGTTGCAGCTTCACTCGCTCGCATCGACACGTTATATGATGTGATGTGCTTTTATACTTTGCTGTTTTCTTTTTTGTACCTTGTCTGCTTTGATACCGTGGTATTTCGTGCTGCTTATGCTTATTATGATGCTGATCATTTAATAATCATAGTTTTAGGAGGGAGGAGTGTGGTATAGCCTGCGGGCCTGCGGGGCAGGGCATGATGGTGGGGGAGTGGTCGGCGTGATCATCGTGTGTGCCAGGGATATAAGGAGTGTGCGCCGCCTGAGGCGTCGTAGTGGGTGCCGTAGTCGCCACGGCTTGTGTGTGTATTGAGTACGTAATAAAGGAGAGCTGCGGGCAAAGTACGCCCGCGCTCCCGCTTGTGCAACACAGCCGGGCTCGACTGTTCCTCCGCTCGTGTCTGCCTTCTAAGCGCCCCTACCACAACACTACAGCTATAACATCATAAAAAAATCACCCTCATTCCCCATGAGGAGTACTTGCCGTGTGCCAAGTTTCAATTTTTTCCTTGGTGCGGTTTCAGAGATACAGAGGCCCAAAGTTTTTTCCGTTTTTCCAATATGGCTGCCACACCACGTGACATATGACGTCATAATTATCAATAAAACACTCTACATAAGTAGTCGCACCAATGTTGAAAATTTCGTTTCAATCCGACAAGCGGTTGCGGAGAAAAACACAAAAGGTAATGGAAGGTCTACTGAAAGGTTCAGAGAGAAAATGTTATACCACTGTATCATGTCATCCCATATCCATACCCACGAGAAGAGTATATTTTTATCCCCATTAATCCTACCTGGCACAAACCTCTTACCTGCAAATTACTTTCTTTTCTGCCCAAGTATAAAAGGGTTAAAGAACAGGTAAGGGCCAGTGTGGCCCATTGAGGAATAGCACCGGGAGAGTGGTTCGTGAGGAAAGTGAGATGGCAGACTAATTAAACAGGTATTTTTCTTGAACTTTTACACAAGAACAGTTAGGAGAATTGCCAATAGCTGAGGGTGTCGATCAAGGAGGTGAGGAAGGGCTTTTACAGAAGATCCAGGTTGGAGTGGAGGAAGTAAAGGAACAGCTAGGAAATCTAAGAGTAGATAAAGCTCCGGGTCCAGATAATATTTACCCGAGAGTATTGATGGAGGTGGCTGAGCAGGTAAGCGAGATGTTAACGGATATTTTCAATAGTTCACTGGAGTCAGGATAGGTACTGGAGGATTGGAGAGTAGCAAATGTAACACCATTATTTCAGAAAGGATTCAGAGAAGAATTCGGAAACGATAGACCTGTTAGTTTGTCCTCAGTTGTGGGGAAGGTGTTGGAGACATTAATTAAGGATCAGATGAGAAAACATTTAAATAATTTCAAACTACTTAAAGGCAGCTAGCCAGCATGGGTTTACCAAAAGTAGGTCTTGCCTAACAAATAGATAAGTTGAAATTGGAATTAGATAGGTACCTAAAAGCATTTTAGATGGAAGAGTCATAGGGATATTGGCAGGACTTTTGAATAGCTCGAGTGTCGATGAGTGATTGTGTGCATCTGTGCAGAGTGTCGTGTCAGTGGGGGTATAGTCAAGGGACGGTGTGTGGTTGATGTGCGTTTCTCACCCAAGAACTGACTTCACCGACCTCCCCCTTCTGGAAAAAAATAACCACAAAAAATAAAATAAATTGCTTTTTAACTTTTTATTTGAATAATTAAAATAAATATATTTCCCCTTTTTATTTTGTCACCCTTGGGATATCCCTGGGCATGCCACATTGTCTCATGCACATTCCTCCCCTCATTCACCCAATGAAATTGCATCGTTTTGATGGATGAAATTGGTCTAGTGGTGATGTGGCACATGCATGATGGGCCGGATGGCCTCTTCCTACATTGTTTCCTTGTGTATCAT
>NC_140974.1:51021084-51093584 GCF_056783735.1 Eptatretus burgeri
TCCCAACATATATATATATATATATATATATATATATATATATATATATATATATATATATATATATATATATATATATATATATATATATATATATATATATATATATATATATATATATATATATATATATATATATATATATATATATATATATATATATATATATATATATATATATATAT
This sequence comes from Eptatretus burgeri, assembly GCF_056783735.1. Taxonomy (NCBI): domain Eukaryota; kingdom Metazoa; phylum Chordata; class Myxini; order Myxiniformes; family Myxinidae; genus Eptatretus; species Eptatretus burgeri. The sequence continues at coordinate 51,021,270 of NC_140974.1, forward strand.
ATATATATATATATATATATATATATATATATATATATATATATATATATATATATATGAGCCTGGTGTTGGCACAGTGGTTTAGGGCAGCGGCTTGGGATCCAAAAGGTCCTGAGTTCAAGCCCCGTTGGGCCACTGAATTAATACACCAGGGGGTTGACTCAGCCTGTCATCCTTCCGAGGTCGGCGAAATGAGTACCAGTGTACTGGGCCGGTGTATACCCTGGTTAAAATAGGTGTACCATGTCCCTGTGTCGTAAGAGGCGACCAGGGTTGCGTCAGGAAGGGCATCCGGCATAAAACATGTGCCAAATCTCTATGCGGATCATAAGGATGATCCGCTGTGGCGACCCCTATAACGGGAGCAGCCGAAAGAAGATATATATATATATATATATATATATATATATATATATATATATATATATATATATATATATATCGTTTTTGGTCCTATCTCTCGATGGTGAAAAATCGATTCAAAAGATAAAAAAAAATTCTCCTATCCGGATCCAGATCTGGATCTTCACCAAAATCGAATCAATTTGTCCTTGTCATACACCCAACCCGTTCATCAAGTTTCGTCCGAATCCGTCCACAACTTTTTGAGATATCCTGTTAAAAAGCAGATAAACAGACAGGCAAGGTTGGAAACATAACCTCCATCCACCTCAGGTGGTGGAGGTAATTAACGAATGTTGGAACAGTTTTGACTTTGAAAATAATTTGAAGCTTTATAAGACAGTAAAGCAAGATACAGTTATTTTGCAACATGTGCACAATCACAAGCTGTTCAAGCATGTTCATTTTCATAGGATGCGCTTATATTGAGCACGAGCAAATACCACCGTCGCTTTGCTGATGGGAATACTAACAAGGTGGGGGGGGGGAGAAAAGGGAGGGGGAGCAAGGAGGGTGGGGGAGCGAGGAAGGAGGAGGGAGTGAGGAGGGGTGAGGGAAGGGAAGGCAGCTTGAGGAAGGCAGTGTGAGCGGAGAGTCCGTCTGGACATAGAGAGTGGCAGAGAGAGAGGGGCTGAGAAAGATAGAGGTGTGGGTGGAGGGTGCTGCACTGTATTAGGAGGGGGTGGAGCGAGGACTGGACAAAGAGAGAGAGAGGGGTGGGGGTAGGGGAGTTAGCAGAGAGAATATGTTATGCTTTATGAACAACACACACACACACACACACACACACACACACACACACACACACACACACACACACACACACACACACACACACACACACACACACACACACACACACACATTAGTGCTTGGCCGATATCGGCAATTTTTTGGTAATCAGCTGATTGGAGTCAGTGTTATTACCAACTACAGTGTGTGCTGTATACAACCCAGAAACCTTGAGTAGCTTTCACCATTGTTTTGGGGGAATTTCAATAAATAAATTAAAAAAACAACATTGCATTATAGACACTTCAAAGAGATGTGCATAAACATTATTCTGTATGAGCAAATACAACCTGTTGCTTCGCTGACGGAGGTATTAAGGAGGGCTGAGGTTTGAGAGAGGATGGAGGGAGGGAGAGATAGGAAGCAGGAGGGAGGGGAAGCTAGGAAGGGGGGAAGAGCGATGAAGGGGGGAGGAGGTGGGGAGAGCGATGCCTCCCTAAATGTTGCTATTCTGTGGGAGGGAGAGGTGTGAGAGAGAGAGAGAGAGAGAGAGAGGTGTGAGAGAGAGGGAGAGAGGTGTGAGAGAGAGGGAGAGAGGTGTGAGAGAGAGGGAGAGAGGTGTGAGAGAGAGGGAGAGGTGTGAGAGAGAGGGAGAGGTGTGAGAGAGAGGGAGAGGTGTGAGAGAGAGGGAGAGGTGTGAGAGAGAGGGAGAGAGGTGTGAGAGGTGTGAGAGAGAGGTGTGAGAGAGGTGTGAGAGAGAGAGAGAGGTGTGAGAGAGAGAGAGGTGTGAGAGAGAGAGAGGTGTGAGAGAGAGAGGTGTGAGAGAGAGAGAGGTGTGAGAGAGAGAGAGGTGTGAGAGAGAGGTGTGTGTGAGAGAGAGGTGTGTGTGAGAGAGAGGTGTGTGTGAGAGAGAGGTGTGTGTGAGAGAGAGAGAGAGAGAGAGAGAGAGAGAGAGAGAGAGAGAGAGAGAGAGAGAGAGAGAGAGAGAGAGAGAGAGAGAGAGAGAGAGAGAGAGAGAGAGAGAGAGAGATATGAAAAAACAAAGAGAGAAAGGTGAGGGGTGGAAGTGGAGTTGGTAAAGAGAATGATATGTTATGCTTTATGACCGAACACACATACACAAAAACAAAGTCATGTCAGAACAGCTGTACACACAACGACACAAGAGTTTATAATGTAATCCACTGGCACATCTGCAAAAACGTTGATATCCCAGTTCCAGAAAATTTGTGGGAACATGAACTAAAAGTAATTACTGAAAACATGGAAGTACCTACTGCACAGTGCACATGTACGATCTAATGATCCCATCGAGCGTGAACATAAAAAACAAAGCATTGTGACCAGATATCATACTTGGGTACAAAAAAAGAGAAGAAGGCATTGCTGATTGAGGTGTTAATACCAGTGATTTTGGACTAAACGGTGCAGAAATCAAGAAAATGACCAAACGTCTAGATCTCAAGAATAAATTGGGAAGATCCTGGAAGGTGAAGAATGCCAAAGATGTACCAGTGATAGCTGGACATACAGGAATGATGACAAAACCTCACAGAGATATTAAACATAGGTGCAGTACCCCTGGGCGCTCACCTGGTACTGGCTGGATAAGATAACCAGGAAACCACTGGTAGGCATGGATGACCCACAAAATATATAATGGAGAAGAAAATCAATACATCTTGATTATTTTTTAATGCCATGAACAAACTTTTGTACATCACAGGTGATAAAAGTTGCGCTCAAGTTTCATCGGAATTGTTTGTGTAGTTTTGGAGAAGAAAGCAAATACATATTTTGGGGGCAACCCCCCTTTAAATACCCTTAGAGCCAGATTTTTGTAATGACATGAACAAACTTTGGTACATCATGGGTGAAGAAGGTTGTCGTGAAGTTTCGTCAGAATTGTGAGTATCGTTTGAGAAGAAAGCAAATCCCTCTTCGGGGGGGGGGGGGGGTGGAGCAAACCCACTCCTATTCAGACCCAGTTTTTTTTTTTTTCAATGTCATCGCGGGTGGTGAAGGTTGTGGTCAAATTTCATTGAAATCGTATGTGTAGTTTCTGAGAAGAAGTTGCAAGTATTTGTGGACAAACAAAGGATGGACAGACGGACGACGTGCCATCACATAAGCTCCCCGGAACTACTTTACAGGTGAGTTAAAAACCATACCTGTGAATATTATTACAAACTACCGCTGGAAGCTGTCTGGGGCTCAGCGACGATCCTGAAGAGAGCCCTCGGCACAAAACGAGTTATTCAGCAAAAAAAACTTAGCACAAAAGCAGTTATAAAGTGGCAGTTCTCATTATTGTTGGTGTTGCTGTTGTTGTTATTTAAAATTAAGTCAGCAAAATATACATTCTCGATAAAACTCACTCAATATGAAGTATACTTTATCGATTTGACAATTGTACCACTCCGTTGCCTCTTTTAAGTGGCATTTTTAGCCACCAGGGGCCATGGTTGCATGTCCTCACATCTGAAAGTTGTGTGAAAGTATATCATCTTTCTAAATTGGATACTTTTACCCCATTGTGGACAATTTTTCTCAATAATCTGTTAATGTAAAACCAAAAATCACCTTTTTTCACTTTTTCAAAAATTTTGAGGATTCTACATCGAAAGGAGAAGCTGTAATAATGTTTACATTGATGGGAAGTGCACAATGGAATATTCATTGACAGTTTTTTTTGTCCTCAAGATACACATTTTATTGTAATATATATATATATATATATATATATATATATATATATATATATATATATATATATATATATATATATATATATATATATATATATATATATATATATATATATATATATAGTAGGTTTCAATGCCACAAAGACCGATCTTGATTGCGTGACTGGTTGCAAACCCTGAGCTGGATTGCTTTTATCTTTACTTGCCAGCTTTCTGTCTTTCTTTCAGGTTCTTTACCACACTGCTGTGACTACAACAAAAACTACAAAGCAACGAGGGAAGTTCGTTGGGAATCTAAGGAAAGGAATCGGGACCATGTTGCTGGAAGAAGTCCGTGCGTATGAGGAGGGAAACTACACGGCAGATCTTCACGCTGGAGAATTTAGTGACACTTGCAAGTTATTTCTGATTGTCAGTAAGTATATGAGAGGACAAAAAGGAGTTTACAATGAAAATAAACAACATGCCGGGTGCAAAAAAAACAAACAATATGCGGCTTTCCTGCCAAATGAGTCACTGCTGCATCAGGTGACCGTACAATGAAGCCGCACCTGTTCTTTACAAATCCCGAGGAAATCTTCACAATGTGGAGGGGTCTTCATTTACCTCATTGGGTATCTTTGGACTCCCTTCACAATCACATGTGGTGTGGGGATTGTGAGTGAATAAATTATTTCCACTGAATATTGCTCCACATCAGCACTGAGTACAAAATATGCTTGCCAAGCAAATTGCTAGTCATGGAACAAAAGCAGAAACAAGAACCAGTCTTGCATCGATCTGTATCAGTGGATAGGTAGAACAATGGATGAAATCAACAGAAGTCCAGTCTGCGGAGGTTTCCTCACACAACTATCAACTCCTCGCCACGTCAGTGCCCTCCTCATCATAATGATCATCTCCTACGTGCACACGTCCTCCTTCCCCAACCCCTTATATCCTTCCCGCAATTCAGCATTCCTCCACCTCTCAGCTTCTTCCTTGCCAACTTCCTCCTGCTTCCCGCTTGCCCCACCCCTCCCAACGTCACCCCGCACCCGCCTCCCATTTCCCATCCCTCAAAGCTCCCCCATGCCCTGCCCCTCTCAAAATTCCTGCACCCGACCAACAGCGCCTCCTCCACTGCACTGAAATATGTGGGCCTCCCATATCTGAGGTCTCCGCTCCAACAACCAGACATTATTATCCACTATAAGTGTGTGTGTGTGTGTGTGTGTGTGTGTGTGTGTGTGTGTGTGTGTGTGTGTGTGTGTGTGTGTGTGTGTGTGTGTGTGTGTGTGTGTGTGTGTGTGTGTGTGCGCGTGTGTGTGTGTATGTCATACTTTTAGTGTCGATTGATTACGTACGTATATTCATTAATTATGCATGATTAGAATGTACCTTGACCCTTTAGATTGCTGACACCCTTTCAACCTTTAAAGACCAAGATGACCCAAAAGGCCCAAAAGATCCAAAAGACCCAGAAGACCAGGAGGACTCAAAATAACCCAAATATCCAAAAGACCATAAAGAGCCATAAGACCCCATCGACCCAAATGACCCCGTAGACCATTTAAAACTCCACAATAAATGGATGAGGTGTGTGTGTTTGTGTTTGTGTTTGTGTTTGTGTTTGTGTTTGTGTTTGTGTTTGTGTGTGTGTGTGTGTGTGTGTGTGTGTGTGTGTGTGTGTGTGTGTGTGTGTGTGTGTGTGTGTGTGTGTATGTGTGTTTGTGTGTGTGTGTGTGTGTGTGTGTCTTTACTGGAATATTCTGATGTGGAATAGTGATACACCAAAATGATCATGACCTCCTCAGTTGATTAGGCTGATTAACTACAAAAAGTCAGTTGGAATTCCCATGTTTTAAATGCACGTCATGTAAAGGTATATAAAGCAGCTTAATACATCTTTCTACCATGGCATGGCATTCTAATTACAAAAGAAACTAGCATCCGTTGAAGACAAAGTCTTCGATATCCCCGCCATAGTAAATGAGGACAAGTAGCAAAAGGCACCAGTTCAATTTATTCTTGACGTGTGTACCAAATTTCATAAAGAAATAGTTAATACTTTCGCAACTATGCTCTGAAAACAAAGGTTAACCTCAATTATTTCTTAATACCCAACTTGTTTCCATGGAAAGTGACAAATTTTGGGGGGGAAATCTCTAAATATCAAAAGGCACCAGTTCACCACTTGCTTGATACGTGTACCAAATTTCGTAAATATATCTTGAGGGGATTTGTAGTTTAGCTCTGGAAACGAAATGTGACGTACAGACGGACGGAACCCATTTCTATATCTCCTGCCAACTTCGTTGGTTGGTGGGGGATAATTAAGTTGGGAAACTGTGAGCTTAAGTGTTACTTGTCACCACATAGGGGGTGGTACTGTGTTTATTAAATAGGGATTAAGGCCAATTTCCCCCGAGTATGTAATTACCCCGTGACCTTTTCCTATGTTTTTTTGCATTTCAAGACCAGTGATAAAAAGGGATCATGTCCTTAAAACAACGACAACCGAGCTGCCCGTCCAAGCAGGCAGAAAGCCCCACCTCCAGAGGGACGGTTGGTGAGGTCATGCCCCCGGAGTGGATGATTAATGGGCGTGATATCAGAGAGCCAGTGGAAGAAAAGTGAAGTTCAGAGTGGGAGAACAGAGAGGACCCAGTTGTAGGAGGACACGATCGAGTAAGGGAGTCTCGCTGGCTGGCTACATCTGGACATGACGAAATACAGAAACACTATTCTCGTGTTGTGCTGTGAATTTGCCCACGTGCTGGGCAAGACGCTAGCCATTCCTATTCGGCTGAGCCATGAAGTGTACGTTTCTGAGGAGGGAAGAAGAGCGTGCCTCGTGGCCTTATCACGGGGCCTCAGATCGTCTCGTCGTGTGGTCGAGGAGGAAGGTGGACGATCATTGTGAGCGGGCCTGGTGTAAGAGAGGAACATTCGGCATATTCGTTCATGAGAAGAAGCCGCACAGCGGTTGGTGAGCCCTGGTGTTGATTACCACCTCACAAATTACCTCACGTACGTTTACTGCCCAGAGAGTGGCTCAGCACCATTTTGAGCACATCTTCCCATGCAGAACGACTCGGCTTGACCCCAAAGTTCAACAAAGACCATTTATGGACAAAGCTAAGTGCCAGAATAAAGGGAGGATTTTCTTTTATTTTATTTTCCCCTTGTCTGTATTAAAGTCTGTGTGGAGACTTCTCAAAATTAGCTCGAGTTATTTCACATTGCATTACCTCATACTTTGATTTGTTTTTATGCCCCGCTAACCAACGAAGTTGGCGGGGGATATAGAAATGGGTTCAGTCCGTCCGTCCGTCCATCACATTTCGTTTCCGGAGCTTAACTACAAATCCCCTCAAGATATAATTACGAAATTTGGTACACATATCAAGCAAGTGGTGAACTGGTGCCTTTTGATATTTAGAGATTTCCCCCAAAAAAATTTCTGTCACTTTCCATGGAAACAAGTTGGGTATTAAGAAATAATTGAGGTTAACCTTTGTTTCCAGAGCATAGTTGCAAAACTATTAACTATTTCTTTATGAAATTTGGTACACACATCAAGAATAAATTGAACTAGTGCCTTTTGCTACTTGTCCTCATTTAATATGGCAGGGGATATCGAAGACTTTGTCTTCAACGGATGCTAGTTATTATTACACTTTGAATTATGACCATTGTAAATATTTGATTGATTTTCATTAAACCCCTGTATTTATTTAGGTTGTTTGTGTTGTCTATTTATCATGGGTTCGAGATAAAACCCCTTGTGCTGTGCTTCCGTCTGCTCAGTCTGTGCTGCCCTTTTCTTCCCACACGCGCCATCATCTCCGAGAAAATCGGGTGTTCGCCTCCAAGGAAAACCGCTTGGCGATCCAGCCTGGTCGGTGTTAACTGGGTCGGGTCGGGGAATTAACGACAATCGGGGTCTGGTCAGGGTCGGGTCATGACAATTGGGTCGGGGAATGAACCTAACTGCCAGGGCCACAACAAATTGTCAACAATAAAATAAACCAATGTCACCCGCAGGGTGACCCATATCTTGCAAAAAGGTGACCACGTGTGACTTCTTTAAGGTCACACTGAGGTGAACAGAGCTGCGATTCACCAGGAGCGACTCCTTGAGGAATATCTTCCTATGAGAGATTCCGATGAGAATCGTTCTACAGAGTAAGCATGAAAAATATGCTTTTGCCTCATAATGTCACCAAATGACGTCATAATGTCTCAAGCTTGACATATCTAGAAAGCACTCATCGAGGTGTTCAATTTGAGGTACTACACGATATTGTTCCTAGAACTTGAAAATTTGACCGTGGGGTCAAATATGTTTGACCTGAGGCGCTAACCATGAAGGTCAAGGCCAATCGCCACCAAAAATTAATCAGCTGAGCGCCAGACCATGAACTATATTCCCATGAAGTTTGAAGACGATCTGATCAAAATTACTCAAAAAATAAGGGTTTCGTCGACTCCCCTGATTTGCGACAAAGTGACCTTGACCTTTGACCTTGACCTTCAAAATTGTGCACTGAAAGGGACCTCTATAGGCCTCTGATATGCGAAGTTACAAAAATTTCCAATGATAATTGTGCTCTGCAGAATTTTTTATACGTGATTACAGACAAACAAACAAACAAACAAAAACAAAAAAACATACAAGCTGACTAACATATCTTGCAAAAACTTCGTTTTGGCAAGATAATAAGAATAATAGTATCATATGGCAATAAGAATTATAACTGCAAGCAGTGATGCAAGGGCCCAAACATCCCTTGTCCAATACGAGGCAATTTCAAACCACGTAACCTATGACGTCATAGTTACCAACATCTATGTTCCCCAGGGGTACTCGATCTTATGTGCCAATTTTCACATCAATTCCTCCCACATGAAGCCCTTGACTACTTCGTGTCATTGGTGTCTATCCCTGGCATCATCTCCTCTGGTTTGATAGGCCTGAACCTGTCCCGGCGGAGGAGTTGCACTTTATATCAAGAACTTCATTTCTCACTCAGTCGACTGCTCTGCGCCCGATATCAATGTGCCCTGCAAATTCTTCCACAGAAACCTGCTCTCTCTCTCTCTTATACACAGATTCATCTTATCTCATCTTCAGTGAACATACCTATAATCTTGCCCATTGTACACTGAATCCTGCAATGAGTGAGGCAGTTGCATTGAAACAACTTGCCTTCTCCATCTGGAAGGTAAATCCGAGTGAAGACAACCTCAGGTGACTCCTTAAAGCCCACAACAAGTGTTTTCATACTCTCACGAGAGCAGAAAACAACATCTGGACAACCTCAAAACTGAACTTTCAAACTTGACTCCTTCCTCAAAAACCTAGTGGTGCCTTGTTAAGTCTGTCTCTGGAGTATGCTATCCCCTCCATCCTATGCTCCCCCTCCATCCTATGCTTCCCCTCCATCTGTCTCTGGAATATGCCCCACTTCAAAAAGCACCACAGCCGACTGCTCGTGAGAAGGCAGAAAACCTAAATTCTGTATTTGCTTGCAAATCTCATGTCCCCAAACCCTCACTCCCTATACCCACCCTACTGACTCAGTCATCCCATAACTGCTCCTGAACTCTGTTACTTTTTCACCTGAAAAGGTGGACAGGTTTCTGGCAAACCTTGTCTCCGATTCTGAAATTAGACCAGATGGAATCAGCGCAGCTCCTTCTTCTTGGTTTACCTTTTCATTTGCCCAAGGTCATCTTCCATCTGCTTGGAAGTCAGAATCCTTCCTTTTCTGAAACAGCCTTCCCATGATAAAGAGAGTGAACTCTAATGTCCTGTTTTGCTTGTCCTGATGTCATCGCATTTGAATCTTCCTGATCTCAGACCATCAGTTCAAATTCAGACCTTGTATTCTACCCTGGATGTCCTGCTTCTGCTCCTGCAACCAATGGATGCATTACTGCCATGAGATCAGGGCCATCTCCCTTGACATATCTCAGGCATTTGATACAGTCTAGCATCGAGCCTTGCTCTCCAAAATCATTGCCCATCACATCCAATGCCACCTCCACACATGACTTACTGACTTCATCTCTTTTCACAGCCAAGGCGTGGCTCTCAACAGGATCATCTCATCTCCTCTCTGTCAAGGCTGATGAGTGCCCTAGGGCAGTGTCATGGGCCCAGTCCCATTCCTCATCTTCATCAATGATCTTTCAGACCCTTTGGAAAAATGCTCTTTATCTCTTTGCTGATGACTCCACCCAATGCCATAACATCCCTCATTATTCACAGAGGCAGGCAGCAGCCTGTTACCTCTCTGCAGACTTTAACTCTTACTGTCTCTTGAAAAGAACCGCCTAACAAACCCTCCCATCTATTTCCTTGACATACCAGTCAAAGAATGGCAGTCCGTCAAACATATGAGCTTCACCATTAACCATGATCTCTCTTCGGCAAACCACATAGAGTTTACCTCCAAAACCAGCCACTGACTGCGTATCCTCCTTCATGCCAAGTTCTTCCTGAGTAAATACAAACTTTTAACCAAGCCTTCATCCACAACTCAATGGAGTACTGCTCTCTCCATTGGACTGGCATCCCTACCTCATGCTTTTCACACATTGATGCCATGGAGTCCAATGCCATCAACATCATTAGAATCTCCCACATTGAACCTGAATCTCTGGGGCTGTTGCTCCTGCATCGTAGAGAGGCTGGTGGCTTCTATCTTCCACCCTTTCCTTTCTGGTCTTTCATCCTCTGTCCTTACTGTGCTCTTCCATACCCCTTCCACATTCTCCAAGGTGCACGTGTTCTGCCAGTATGAGTACCCCCTTCTCGTTACTCACCTCCACCAATTTGTTTCTCTTTTATCCCACTTGTGAAACCAATCTCCCCAGTCTGTTCAATCTCACTCTTCACTCCATTGCTTCAAAATGGCTGTTCACCTCCTCCTCATCCCATTCCCATCGATGTTCATCTTTTCTACCCTCATTAACCTTCCCGACGCCTACCCCTTCCTTTCCAGGTCATTGCGTTTCTCCCTTCTCCCTTCAGCCATCTTTCCATTTATTGGTTCCATTGCACTTTTAACCCCGAGTTTCCCCTTTCTGTTTTTTCAGATGCTTACTTTTTTGTGCTTTCGATTACATCCATCATTCTTAGCCTCATTCTTTCTTCCTCCATGTGGCACCGTCACCAAAACAGTGCCTTTCTCAACCTTATCAGGTGAATACACAAATTCCAGGAAACAAGGGGACAAGAAAGGACAGAGTGGGATGGGTTGGGTATACCAAGTTTGGAGCCAAACGCAGAGTGAAGAGAATCTGCATTATCTTGAGCAGTGTAAGCAGTGTTAATGTTTGAGGTGAGGGATATAACTGAGGGAGAGCATACAACAGAGACAGACTTGACAAAGCACCAGCATGACGAAGAGGAAGGAGACTGGTTGAAAAATTCAACCTTGAGATTTGCAAAGTGTTTTTTGTGGCTTGACTGAGGATGGACACGCACTCGTGTGCTTTAGAAAGTGACCTAAAGGTGCACTCAGCCAGGTTAGCCTTCTATGTTTTGAAATCTGTTTAACCATGACCCTCTCACGAAAGGATCCAGTGTATCGAGGAATGAAAGGATGGATAGGATAGCCACAAACGTTATGGAATAAACTGGTGCATTGCAGAGAATCGGTCTTTTGTGGAAATGTTCCGATGGGGAATGAATATTGGATGTTGTATGAATGGCTGCTCAATCTGTTTGAAAAGGCAGATCGCAATCCCTGCCAGTTGGCCTGTGCGAACATCCATACTCCACTGTGCTGTCATTGCTACCTCACAATAACCAAAGAGAAATGGGTGTTTTGCCTTTCATATAAACAAACATCACCAGCCAGTGAAATATCATTCTCTCCAGAATGAACCCCCTCCCACCCCATTCCCCTCCGGTCATAAAATTTCCAAAAGCTTAGTTCAACCTCCTTCTTCTTGAACATACATTTACTCTCTTAGTTTTCTTGACTGTTGGCTGTAGTTCTTCATTTGAGTTTCCTCTTATTAACATGTGCACTTTTACAAGTGCATCGTCCTGATAGCCTGCTGTAAATTAATGATTTTGTGTACTTCACTGCTGCAGAGAAAGCTGACGGGATGCACCCAACTCAGTCAACATCGTTACCCTCAAGCTCAATTCTCAGTAAGTCCAAAATGCTTCCTTTTTGTTTTTTACACAACACAAGGCTTGTATGATGGACATGGTGATGATGAATTACAGAATCTTATCTTAACAAAAGTCATAACTCAAAAATCGGCAGAACTATAATAATAATAATAATAAGCATTAAAGAACAATAATAATAATAATAATAATAATAATAACTGTGAGCAGTGCTGTCGGTTTCCAGGCATTCCGAATGCGCCACACACAGGGAGCCCCATTAATTCGTTTTCTGGGGAAATGGAGCCCAAATATAGCATTGGCAGACAAAGTATGCAAAGCATCCCTTGACAATCCATGCATTATAGCAAAACTTGGATGGGGGTTATTCAATGCTATTATCAACTTTATTGAAGGTCAACTTTTCGAGGCTATTTTACTTCAGAGACCACGAGGCGTTGTTGACGGGAGTGGACATTTTCCCGCATAAAATACAAAATGTAAAGTATCCATAAAGAATCTAAGCATCACAAAGAGCCTAAACCATGGGGTATGCAAAGGTATTATCTGATTTGATAAAGGTTATGCACATCTACATGGCCAGTAGAGTTGAGTTACATTTGTACAAAGTCCTTTCACCTTAATTATACATTTTCACACTCGCTTAGCCTATGATACTGTAGACTCACCCATTTTATTATCCTTATTATTATTGTTCATACTGCAGTAGCAGAACCCCATGGTAAAAAAATACCACAGTATAAAAGAAAAAAAAAGGAAGCCTTCTATTCTTCTTCTGATTGAAAGAACTCAAAGATGGGAGGTTATATATTGTGACAGTTGTCAAGGGGTTCCAAATCCCACTCCTGACACCAGTGTGATAGATGTTGCCCCTGGCGATCATGGTCTCTTAAAGACACGTTGTCCTCTTGGAGTTATTCAGTCGCCTCAGAAGTTCCTGTGGGATCCCACACCAGAGACGTGTTACCATACGCAAAAGCCTGAGTGCAAGTGAGTACTGTTCCGGTGGTCATGTAACAGACCTTTGTCAGTCAGTCAAGCACAACCAACGTTGTTTAACTTCATCTGAGATCGAACTTAGATAACCAATTGGCACTGGCCAAACACCTCGGCAGTCTTTTGTGGCCATCAAAACAGACGGAATAAGTCAGGATGCAGTTTCTTGAGGAAATGGATTTTAATGGCAGTAATCAAAAGGCAAGTATTTACAAGGAGAGAAAATGATCAAGTGGCATTTCTGTACAACAACTAAGCACAGCACTACATCTGCCCAAATTATTCCCTGAACGACATACCCTCCTTTGGAACCTCAACAGTGACTTATCACTCGACAGTAGGCCGGCATTATGCATCTGGTGTAGAAGGGAGAGATGAGTGATAGGCAAGTAAGATAAGATGAAGACAGAAAGAAATAGATGGGGATAGTACAGACCCTTGTACACCTCACACCAGTCCAGTGCTGCTGGTGTTACTTGTTGATTCTGGCACCCACGTCCTGACTGAAACTGGAACCCTCTGCGCTCCATTCCCGCTTCTCATACAGCTGCGGGTTTCCCCATGTGCTGGTGTCGTCACTCACGGCGCATCTTTAATACATCTCTTGGCAGGACACCCAGGTGATATAGATTAGGTGAAGGGTCCAGTGATGCAGCTAGAGGATGCACGTGAAGGTGCACAAATGCAGAAAGTGAAAAAATAATAAGATAACCGAAGGACAGACAGAATATACAGGAAAGAGCGAAGAACAAAGAAAAAATAGTGAAGCAAACATTGCAAGTGGCGAGAAATGAAGAAATAAAGCATGAAAGAAAGTGACAAAAAGAAATGCTTTTGGTCAGATTCATGACATTTAAGAATGTAGCTATCAAGACCCTCCAAAGATAAGAAAGAAAAGCGCTCCAAAGCCTGAAAGAAACAAAGGAGAATGAGCAGGCAAAGCAAAAGGAAGGACAGAGAACACAAAGGATACAAAGAACCCTCACTGGTGTGCAAAGAAGAAGCAAGGAGCCTAAAAGAGTCTAGAAACCCTCTAAAGCTCCGAATTTCCAAGTCTTTTTTTTGTAATGGAAATCGCCCCAAACAAGGCATAAAGCAACTCTAGGTAAGGGGCTAAGGGAAGGTTAGATAATGGTAAGGATAAAGCAAAACAAAATAAAATAAAGAGAAAAATAAGAAAACAAGCCGGTAGGTGGCGATGGGTCGCCGAGCATGGAAACTATAAGCTATAGATATCATATAAAATGGATGTCATATAGCGGATAGGGAATCACCTTAAGATTATGCATATCAAATCTCATCCAGTTCCACCTACTGATAACTACTCAGTATCCGTTTGAATGAAAAGTACCGAAAATGCGGTATGAAATCGGAAATCCCCAAAGTTCGAGAGGGTGCTGTGGGTGAACAAAGATCTAAATCGAAAATCCGGCTCGATCCTTTGTGCACAATGTATTCCAGACGATTAGTGTGAATTTTCATGACCATCCAACCATAACCCTAGGAGGAGTAGCATTTGGCGCGAAGGCACCTCCAGCTCTCGCATATAATCGATTTTTGCACTAATTGACCTTTGACCTAAGCAAAATCGGTCAATATGTCCTGAGGCAAAGTTGTAGTACTCATCGAGTACCATGAACCTGCAAAGTTTCATTCGTATCGATGCACTCACCTGGTCGCAAGGGGGCCTTCAATTTTCACGCATACCCAAATTGTAGGGGGTGCTACGGGTAAAGTATTCCATATATCACAAAAACTGGAATATATTTGATAGAGCATCACCTGTAGATCATTCGTGCCAAATTTCATAACTCTACGTGGGATAATGGCTTTCAGAATTGATTTCCTGTGAACGGTACAGATTTTGAAGGTTTTTCGGTTGTTGTGAGGGAACCAAAGCGTCCCGAGCAACCATCACAATTTCCAAAGCACTAGGTCATAAGATGTACCTACCACCCGAGTTTGGTCAAAATCCACCCACATTTACTACCAATTATGCTGATGACAAACGAACAAACATCCAAACAAACAGACAGAATTACTGACAATAAGGGTCACCTATTTCGGCGACCCAAAATTACTGAGAATAAGGGTCACCTATTTCGGCAACCCAATATCCAAGATAAAGGGAGTACCAGAAGTTTGTGCACAGTGTATTCCAGACGATTAGTGTGAATTTTCATGACCATCCAACCATAACCCGAGGAGGAGTAGCATTTGGCGTGAATGCACCTCCAGCTCTTAGGTGAAATGCGATGTAACCTCAAAGATGTAAAAAGTAGGAATTTACATTTCTCTTAAAGCTGGGTAGATCATAGGCACATTACAGGTAGTGAATTCCAAAGCGAGACAGCATGAGGGTCAAAACTATCTGCATAACCTTTCATTCTGCACTTTCGATCAGCCACAGTGCATGGGTGTGCAGAGATGGCAAACCGAGTCTTGCATCCAAACACTCATACAGGAGGAACCAAGTTAGAAAGTCCATCAGAACATTTGCCATGAAAATATCTGTAGAACAAACTAAGAGGGTAACTTACCTACAGTGAGAGAGCAGGTGAAAAGCCTAACCCATCTCTGCACCAACCAGGTTCACGATGCATTTCTGGAGTCTGTCAAGTAAGGATAATGGGCAGAAAGCCCAAATGTGGCAACAGTACTCCATGAGGGGACGTATAGTTGTCTTATACAGGTACAAAACAGCATCAGGAAGTAATATCGATAAAGACAACCAACTTGCTTGGAAGCACTCTTAGCAACACCAGAAATGTACTTATCCCAAAGGAGATTAGAGATGTCCAGACCAAGAAGCCAATGCTCAGATGATTCTGTGAAGGTTGAAGACCCCATGTGCACAGAAGGGAAAGACCTGTTTCTGGAGCGAGACATGGACAACAATGTAGTTTTCTTTGCATTGAAGGTTACCAACCAGTCATGCTCCCACTGTCCAGTGAAACATTCTCTAAATCATTGTCCAGTGAAACTCCAACCTCATTACAAGTGGTGTTGAGTGAATCAGCAGATGTACAGTAAAGTGAGCAATCATCAGCATACATTAATGGCAAGTTGAGACAGAACATTATCAAGATCATTGATATAAACAAGGTACAGAGTGGGACCAAGGGCAGAGCCCTGTGAAACACCAGAATTGATGGAGCAAATAGGAGAAGATTGGCCCTCAAGTACCACCTTCATCTTGCAATTTGTAAGGAAAGCCAAATTGATTCAATGCATCACTCCCGATACACCATACTTGTGGAACAAGTACCCCGAAGCTTGTGGAACAGACCACGTTTATCAAAGGCTTTTGAGATATCCAATGCAACTAATTGAGCTTCACCCTCAAGCTCCAATGCCCTGTTGAAATTATCCATAATTAAGGATAGCAGATCACCAGTAGAGAAAGAATGGTGAAAGACATATTGACAATCAGTGAGAAGTTCATCATCCTCCAGATGGCTGAGAAGTTGTTCATTCATGAAACATTAAAATACCTTAGTTATAAGAGGAAGAAGGCTGATGGAGCAATCGTTTCTTCGCTCAGAATGCGACCCAGCACCCTTGAAAACAGGGACCACAGAAGCCACTTCCCAGGATGAAGGAAGCATTGAAGCAGGCAAACACAGGTAGTACAGCTTAGCAAGAATCGATGACAGTTCAGGACAACACATCTTCAATACAATCACAGGGATTCCATCAGGACCAGTCACTTTCGAGGCATCAAGAGTACAAATAATTCTGGCAACCTTCTTAGGAGTGACAAATGGAACAGGAATATCAGAGTCTGTTCGAGATGGAAAATGAGACAGAGTGTGTCCCTGATCATTGAGTGTAGAATTAGAAACAAAGCGATTTGAAAAGAGGTTAGACAGATCACCTGAGCTCCTGAAAAGACACCTCCAACAAAAAAAATCTTGGCTCTCCGCACCTTAAAGCCTCTGCACCCCACCCCCACCTTCACTCAAGCCTCCCCCCCCCAGCCCCATCCATGGGAGGATCCGCTATGGCCTTAGGTTGTGGTGTGATATATGGTCTCAGGCGTTCATGAAACATGTTCGAAGCAGTTTTGGGGGCATCTGTCGGGAGGATGTGCTCATGATGCTGTGAGATGCGGAAAATGGCTTGTAGAAAAGGAAAATGACACATATGGAATTTCTTATTATACGATCGCAATGCAGACCTATCAGCACGGACTGTAGACTGTTAAACGCTCGTCTTCAGTTGTCCTACGCTTCCTCCCGCCCTTGGTTCACTGAAGCTTGTGGCGAGGCAGTTGTCCTGAAACAACTTGCCTTTGCCTCATGGAAAGCAAACCCAACTGAGGGCAATCTCAGTTCCTTCCATAAAGCTCAGAACAAGTGTGTATCTACCCTCAGGAGAGCCAGAAAACAACATCTTTCTAAGCTCAAGTCTGAACTTTCAAACCTCTCTCCCTCCTCAAAATCCTGGTGTCATCGAATCAAATCTGTTTCTGGTGTATGTTCCACCTCCATCCCTCCCTTACCTCAAATGGCTGCACTGCTGATACCGCACGTGAAAAGGCTGAATGCCTAAACTCGGTGTTTGCAGCTAAATCATGTATCCAAAACCCATCACTTTCTCTACCCACCTTACCCAGTCGCACCCAACTGTCCCTGGACTCTGTGTCCTTTTCTCCTGACAAGGTGGAGAGCTTGCTGTCAAACCTCGACTCAGATTCTGCAACCGGTCCAGACGGCATCAGCCCACTTGTCTGAGAAACCTGCTCTTCTGCTCTTGCTCACCCTCTCTCTGTTCTATTCACCCTTTCATTTGCTCAAGGTCATCTACCATCTGCTTGGAAATCAGCAAACATTAATGCCCTGCATAAAAAGGTACAAAAACAGATCCCTGCAACTACAGACCAATCAGACTTCTGCCAATCATCAACAAGGTTATGGAATCCATCATCGCTTCAGACATTAAATCCTTCCTCTTCTCGAATGGCTTGATTTCCGATCATCAATTTGGTTTCAGACCAGGTCACTCTACCCTGGATATGCTGCTTCTGCTCTCCCAACAATGGATGGAGGTTCTCAATGCCAGACATGAAATCCGAGACGTATCCCTGGACATATCACGTGCTTTTGACACAGTCTGGCACCCTGCCCTGCTCACCAAACTCTCTTCCTGCGGTATCCAAGGCCATCTCCACTCATGGCTCGCAGACTTCCTCTCCTGTCACAGTCACAGTGTGGCCCTAAATGGATTTCTTTCATCCCCTCTTCCTGTCCAGGCTGGAGTTCCTCAAGGTAGCATTCTGGGCCATGTTCTTTTTCTGGTTTTCATCAATGATCTATCCGACTCTGGAAAATCCTCTATATCTCTTTGCTGATGACTCCACCCTCTGCCGTACCATCGGTCATCCCTCAGACCGGCAAGCAGCAGCTTCTTCGCTCACTGCTGATCTGGATAAAATCACAAACTGGTCCAACAGGTGGAACATGTCTTTCAATCCGGACAAATCTGACACTCTCACGATGTTTCTCCGAAAGGACCGTTTAGAAAACGCCCTCATCCACTGTCTCAACAATCCCCCTTGAAGAAGTCCTTTCTTTCAAGCTTCTGGGTCTCACTATCTGCCATGACTTTTCCTGGGAAAGGCACATTTCAAACCTCGCCTCCAAAGCCAGTCGCCGACTGGGAATCCTCTGTCGTGCAAAGTCCTTCCTTGGCCCACCTGAGCTCCTGACCACTTACAAAGCTTTCATCTGCAGCCTGATGGAGTACTGCTCTCCCCTCTGGGTTGGTGCTCCTGCTTCCTACCATTCTCAGCTTCACGCTGTGCAAACCAAGGCATTTCGGATCATTGGCATCTCCCGAAATGAGGCCGAGTCTTTGCGCCTCTCACTCTCTCACCGCAGGCTGTTCAGTGGTCTTTCTGTCTTCTACCGTCTCCTCTCCAGCCTCGTCCCCCCTGCTCTCTCTGCAATTTGTCCCCACCATATTTCCGCAGGGCGCTCAAGGTCCGCCAACAACCCCCTTCTGGTAAAACTACCAAAATCACGAATCACTGCTCACCTTCACTCTTTCATTCCTCTTTTTTCCCACCTTTGGAATAAACTCCCTCACTCTATTCAATCCCATTCTTCCCTCCAGGCCTTCAAAACAGCTGTTCACCACCACCTGTTATCATCCCCCATCCAAATCCTCGATCTTTTCTCCCCCCAATAATCCACCCAAGCCCACCTCCTTCAAATTCCCTGCTTTCCTTCCTGAAAGTCCCTGTAATGTCCGTCTTCTATTCCCCACCTACCCCGCCCCATCCTCTCCCTTCCACAGATCTCCTAATGTCTGTGTCCCCACTGTTTTGTTCTTCCCACTCCCACCCCTCTTGTCTCATTCCCCCCTTGCTGTGTGTTGTGTGTTCGCTCTTACATGAGCCTCGACAAGGTATACAAAAAAAATAAAATAAACAATACTATGAAATAACTGGCTTAAACTCTGTGATTATCACTTTTGGACTCCTTAAAACTATAATAATATTTCTTAACAGCAAATATATATATATTTTTTTTTTTTTCGGGAGTGATCAAGGCAATAACCCTAACAGCTTAGTCTGTTACCTATACACTGCCCTAGTTCAATTTTCTGTCCGATTGAAAAATATATAACTTTCCCATCGGTTTGGATTAATTTAAGGCCACTTTTACTTAATAATATTGTCTCTCCTAGGAGCGTTTTTATGTTTCAAAGTGGGACAGACTGACAGCATTAGCTTATTAGTAGGTACCCACAGAAATTTCATGTGATGTAAAATGTGACTTCAAGTCCTCAAAACACACATGCACACACGCACGCACACACAGTGCAGTAGATAGTAGAAAAATTGTGCAAATTATGATACAAGCATCAAATTTGGCATTTCTGTTCTGCAGGGCTTTCTGATCAAATCTGCCCGATTGGCCATTTGAAAATCCAAATTTTGAAAAAAAAAAAAAAAAAAAAAAAAACTTCAAAAAAATCTGAAGTCACAGCTGGCTGAAATTCTTGAAGAGCAAGTGAACATCCCAAACAGAGAACCAAGGGGAGATGCAGTCATCATTCATGGCTCAGCACTTATCAATGCCCTACCTCCATGCACTTCAAATATATTTGATGACTATGCAAAAGAAAACATCATCCCAAAAGGTGGAATCCTCTCGTGCCAGGTACGAGAGCGTGAACGTAGTGTTTGATGTGTACATGAAGTCAAGTCTGAAGTCCGAGGCAAGGTCGAAAAGGGGGCAATGAATCAGAAGAAGAGTGACAGGAACCAGTAAGACCCCAAGTAACTGGAGAAGCTTTCTTCGAGATGACAGTAACAAGACTGAGCTGTTTCACTTCCTTGCGGAAAAGATGTGTGAAGCACAGACGACAAGCACAGTCATTGTCACAAAAGGAGAAGATGCCATTATTAGCAACACAAGGAAGTCACTGGACGCCGTGTCTCCATGTTGTCATGAAGAAGCTGACACTCGAATATTTGTACACGCCAGGGATGCAACGACGGATGGTAGCAAGTCCATTATCATTAAGGCTAATGACACGGACGTACTAGTCATAGCAATATCTGTACTGCCATCCTTACAGGAACTAGGTCTTGAAACATGTGGATTGCCTTTGGCCAAGGAGCCAAGGCGCGATGGATTCCAGTCCATGAGGTAGTTTCTACAATAGGGCCTGAGAAAGCTTGAGGGATCCCATACTTCCATGCGTTCACTGGATGCGACGTCGTGTCTGCCTTCCGCGGTAAAGGGAAGAAAACTGCATGGCAGACTTGGAACGTCTTTGATGATGTTTCTGAAACATTCATCAATCTCAGCCAGCATCCAACATTGATTCGTGATCTTGACTTTTTTGAATTTTTTTTTTTTCAAATTTTTCAAAATTTGCATTTTCAAATGGCCAATCAGGCAGATTTGATTAGAATCCCCTGGAGAACAAATGTGCCAAATTTGATGCTTGTATAATCATTTGCATGATTCCTCTCAAAAATTGCTGTTATCTGCCCCACTAACACACACACACACACACACACACACACACACACACACACACACACACACACACACACACACACACACACACACACACACACACACACACACACACACACCCGAAGTCCTCAACATCCCTCTCCCAACCCGAAGGCTTCAATCCCCTCTCCACTCCCAGCCTTCAAACCCCCTCCTCAAAACCCACCACAACTCCTCAACTTCCCACACTACCTCTCCCCATGCTTATAAAAGTGAAAGGGCATGGCTCAGCCGTATCAGTGAGTATCGTGAACCACACAGCTATGGGCAGATGGTCTTGCCCACCATGCCAAGGGTGCAGATCCGGTGGACTGGATCTGGACGCTGGGTCGGCGTGTCGCGGGGGGCCGCATGTGAACCAATGGATGGTTTCACGGTTCCAAACTGCTATCAACGTCCACTCCAGTGGTCTGGAGCTTCAGTCTGCCACCTCTGCACTGTGGTGGTCAATGCCTGAAAAACATTGGGGTGTGGTGGAGGGGGAGAGGGGAGAGAACAACAGACCAAGGCCTAATAACCCCTTGGGGAGAAGGCATCGAGCCAGTGCCGGCCTCGATTAGCATGGAATTCCTCAAGGATGTCAGGATTCCTCCAAATTTATTTCAGTTTAGTGTTAAACAACAGTCACAGCAGTGGACAGAATTGACTAAATAGTTTGTAGTTATATATACTTTTTCTCCTACTGATGGGTGTGCCCCACAAAACGGCATGATAAGCTAATATTTAGATACCCTAACAAGGATTTCGTCCAAAGTGGAAACCCCCTTGGGTATGGGGGGCACATGAAGTCGCTAAAACCTTCGTTCTGTAACCCTTAGTCCTTCTGGCAAGTTTGGTTGAGACTGGATAAGTAACGACCAATTGCATCGCGCTCAGACAGAGATAGACACCAAATTGTGTATTTTAGTATGAATAAAACGTTTTAGTAAGTTGGACAAACCGTCAAGTAACATCATCACAACACAATTTTCTTGGAATTCTAAGATGCATTGTCACCCACTTTTTGTGGGCCTATTAGTGGGATGAGAAAACTCACAAGCAAAGGAACTAGAAGGAAGTTCAACTTGTTATGAATCCTTCAAAAGCGAGATGTGACGCTGAGACTTTTTTCCTTTCCAGGTGGAAATATTGTGAATGCAACATCCACACAGTTGACAGATGATTCTGACTTTATGCAACCTTGGAAGATATATGTGTGTGGAGTAGGGCTATTGTTGCTGGTTCTACTTGTGACGACGATGGTACTATTTGTTTATCACATGAGAAAACAGAGCCTGAAAAAGTGAGTGTTTTTCACAAAGTGAGAATATATTTTTTTATTTTTTTCCATTTGTTGTGTTTCTTAATAGTGCACTTATAATTTGTGACCCTAAAATGTTGTAGACAAAATATGATAAACCATTTCTGACATTAGGGGAAATGTCTCGACAAGGAAAGTGATGTTGTTGGGGCTGGGCAACATTACCTACTCTCCGAGTGGGCTGGCAGGGATTCCACGTTGTCGTTGGTGAAGAGGAGGCGAGTTATCGCCAGCACCCTGAATTGCCAGCCAACCCCACAGAGTGAGAATAAATGCCCCCACCCCACCGATTACACCAGCCAACCCCGTTAAAGTAGTAGTAGTGGTAGTAGTAGTCGTAGTAATATTAGTAGTAGTCGTTCTTGCAGAAATTAAAAGCTGGAAATAACCCCAATAAATATTCCACAGGATAAAGGAAGACAGGAGGAAAGACAAAAATGAAGACAAAAGCAGAGCGATGTATATAAATACTGCATCAAGGAAATATGAGGTAAGTTTGCGTCTGAACTGCTCATAAGTCACGAATGTAGTCAGATGCAAATCCTTTGGTGATGATTCTAATACTCGAATCTATTTTACAACCACATGGGAGCAGCTGTTAGCAACCATTTTGCAATCACACCTTCAAGCTCGGTGGCGGAGGTAACGAGGGAATTTGGCGTAGGAGGCCATTCAGAGTAAGCCCGTCATGCCTGCACTATACCGACATCACTACCAGCTTATATAAATCTGTCAAACTAACGAGTCAATTTCATTAGGGGGTTTGGGGTGGTGTTGGGATGAGAAAAGTGAGGCAGGTACAGGGATATCACCAAGGTGTTGAAATTAAAATGAAAACTTTTGGGGAGGGGGAGGGGGAGGTAGTGGCTCGGCGAAGGCAGTTTTGGAGTGAAGAATACACAGCATTATCCACACACTATATCTTCAGAAGACCTACACGAGCACTTCACCACTGCCAGCCCTCTGTGTCCCCTCGCCACTGCCTGCCCTCGCTGTCCCCTCACCACTGTCTGCCCTTGCTGTCCCCTCACCACTGTCTGCCCTCGCTGTCCCCTCACCACTGTCTGCCCTCGCTGTCCCCTCGCCACTGTCTGCCCTCGCTGTCCCCTCGCCACTGCCTGCCCTCGCTGTCCCTTCGCCACTGCCTGCACTCGCCACTGCCTGCCCTCACTGTCCCCTCGCCACTGACTCTCCTCACTGTCACCTCACCACTGTCTGCCCTCGCTGTCCCCTCGCCACTGTCTGCCCTCGCTGTCCCCTCGCCACTGCCTGCCCTCGCTGTCCCCTCGCCACTGCCTGCACTCGCCACTGCCTGCCCTCACTGTCCCCTCGCCACTGCCTCTCCTCACTGTCACCTCACCACTGTCTGCCCTCGCTGTCCCCTCACCAGTACCTGCCCTCGCTTTCCCCTCACCACTGCCTGCCCTCGCTGTCCCCTCACCACTGCCTGCCCTCGCTGCCCCCTCATAAGGTTTTCAAAAAGTGAACAAATGGAGAGGAGGCGCCAAAAACAAACCTTGCCTGGGGCGTCATTTAATATAGGGCCGTCCCTGATTTTAACATCCTGAAAGGTAACTAAATGAGCAGGCTTGTACAATCATTGGTATGCTTCTTCAAAATACGATAGTTTGTTACCGTACTAGGGAGAAACCCATCCTCATGGATGGGTTAATTCCCCCCAGAATTACAGAAGTGTTTATTCCCCCAAAATTGTCGATTTTGTTTGACTTGTAATACCCATATCCCTCCCACGGGGAGCAGCGCTATGCGGTACACATTAACAAAGAGAGAACCCCTGAAGCCAGAGCCGGATTAAGCCTCGGCTGGCCCAAAGGCACATTTTGAAATTTTAGAGAATGGCCTGAAAAATTTAAATTAGATCTTGGGCTCATGGAAATGGACCCCAGACAAAAGATGAACTGATTCAAGAACAAAATCTTTAATACAAAAAAAGACAAATATTTAATGTGAAAATAATTTTTGGCCCAAATTTTTGGCTGGCCCTAAGGCACATGCCTTGTCTGCCGAATGGTTAATCCAGCATTGCTTGCAGCTATTAATTTTTATACCGCCTAAAACCACCCCGAGTACACCCCTAATACAACTCGCAAGTCCAGAAAACACACAAACAGACACTTCTCAAATTATATCTCGTTGTGATTACAAACCACATCACATAAACGAGATGAGCTGAAGGTGAAAATCATTACAAAGAGATTGTGGTGGTTATTCCTTTCAGTGCGCTGGTTATGATGATGGTGCTTAAACCAGAACAAAATAAATCTCACTTCATTTAAAACGCAATGACGTATTGTATATGAAGTCCGATTGATGATTGCTCCTTCGTCGGCTCTCCAGCGGTTGCTGAAGAAGGAAAGATTTATTGGTGTCGAGCCGCTGCAGCATTAAAATGGCGTCAAAGATGGCGAGCAGAAGTGATTCGTTCGTTGTCGTCGTGGTTGTTTTGCCAAACAAACGAAATCCACTTCGCTCAATAGTCTTGGTAATGTCAAACAAATGTCACTATTAAATATTGATGTGTCGAGTGACTCGTGAATAGGGATGAGAAAAGGCTTGTAAGTAAAGGTGGGTGAGCTTCACACATGTCGTCATGATGAGCTCTCATTTGTAGTCACCGTCCAACATCTCCTGCATTGATTGGCTCTTTCTGGAAGGACACAACTGATCGGCTGCTCGAGGTCACATGTTTGCTCGATTACAAATATTTGCATAATATAAATAAATAAATAAATAATGTATTAATGGATAAATGAATCACTACAAGAACAAGTGAAATCCTTCAATACTTTTCAGCGCGTGTGGTAAAGGAAATGAGTACACTAATGTTAAAATATGCAATTTATGCTTTTTCAGTTGAAAAATAATTAAAAAGCGTACTTAATATTTGAAATGTGAAAATCTTGTTATTATTGTGATAAGCACCTTTATATATAACAGAAGGAATGAAATCGTTCGATACAGCGTGGCAGGGGGCCGCAAAAGAATGATGGCATAAGAAGAACTTAGCTTTCAGCTTTCGACGCGAAATGCCATGGTGGGCGGAAATGACATCTTTCATTCGTTTGTACATGAGAGGGGCGCGTTTCTTGTTTTTTTTCCATCAAGCAATAAATTCAATGGTTTTCACATATATAACACATTAGTTTCACAAATTTCCATTGAAATACTCGGGTAGTTCCATCAATTGTCGCCATTTCCGTCTCGGTTACGCACTGCCATCTACCAGACGGCCGTCAATGGCTGTCTTGAGGCACGTGGGGGGGGGGGGGGGGACACCGGAGACGTGGTAGACACCGGGGACATTTCAAACTCGGTGCAATTGTATACAACGCATGCGCTGTAATAAAAGGAACTTCAATGCAGTAGGTCATTTGGCACATCATGCCTGTGCCATATTCACATGATGAATTAAAAAAGTCAGTTTATTGGCTTAATTTCATTGGAGAGGGATTTAGGGAAGGAGGAATGGGGAGGAGAGCAGTGTGGCAGGGTCAGGAACATCACCAGGGTGTTATTTTACACATTCATAAACACAGTAGTATTTATCTACACTTTTTGGTGGGGCACAGGGGGATGAACAGATTTCTGGTGGTGGGGCAGAATTGTATCGTGAAGAATGAATGAATAAGGGGGATGAACAGATTTTTGGTGGTGGGGCAGAATTGTATCGTGAAGAATGAATGAACACCGACAGCCAATTCACCTTTTGACAAGACCCTTCTACAGATATTAATCACAATCACTACACACAAATACAATAACTGATTTACCTCTATCCCCAAGTACCCCTCTATTGCCAATGCTCCATACCGATTCAAATGAATGACCAAATACTGCATTGGAGTCATCAGAAGGAACACGAATAAGCAGAAAGCAAAGATGGAATCATCTAGTCGAGAGGAACCTGGATAGGATTCAGGTTTCAGCGATACTGCTCGACCCTCAAACTCACTCAGGCACAGCCAAGTGAGCCTTACAGAAAAAAGAGTTTGGAAGAATTCACTTCTCTGTAGACAGGTAGATAAAGAAAAATTAAGAGCCAACGCAAGATAAAATGGAGGAAAATGAACAAAAAGAAAAAAAAAAAATCAAGAACTATCACAAATAAATAGAAATGTGAAAAAATAGAAAGAAGTGTGAAAGACTGAAGCAAGATGTGATAAAGAAAGAAAGGAAGATGAAACATGCCGGGATGAAACCAGATAGCTCGATTTCAGCAGTTATTCCCCAAGGCTCAAATGCAGCCCAGGTTTGTGTTTTGTTCATTTGTTTTTAAACATCCTCTTTATCGCTTTGCTGAAAATCTTTGCTGAAAACACTGAACAACAAAAATTTTTTACTGGAGATGTGTAAAGTGATTTAGACTAATTTGGGTACGCTGATTTCAAAAATCATAACCGTTTTGCTGTATCACGTCAGGATTTTCAGTAACAGAAATATTCCCATTGCCTAGAAGTCAGGATTTCAATGAAATTTACAAAAATTCATTTATTCATTTATTTCATCATGAATGCTTCAAAATTATAGAAATTACAGAAATACTCGACTAGAATGTAATTAAAAATGCTTTAGGCATTTGGCTTTGCGTTTGTGCTGCTCTGTGTCAGTTTCACGATGCAGGAACCAGCAGAAATCGCCCATCATGTTCGGGTTGTGCCGCCCTTGGTAACGCGTCTCCATGAGTGAAATCTCTTGGTGGAATCGCTCGCCGTGCTCGTCCGAGACTGCTCCCAAGTTGTCAGGGAAGAAGTTCAGGTACTGGTGTAGGAAATGGATTTTCAGGGACATCCTGGAGCCAAGTTTCCTGAAGGACTCCAGCAGCTGCTGCACTATTTCTTCATAGTTGTCCGCGCGCTCGTTCCCCAAGAAGTTGTCCGTCACAGCTTTGAAGCTCCTCCACGCTGCCAGCTCTTTGGGGTTTAGAGTTGTCGGAAAAGTTTCGTCCTTCATAATCTGTCGGATTTGCGGTCCAACAAAGACACCAGCCTTGATCTTGGCCTCCGACAAGGTGTTGCCAAACTTTTCCTTGAGGTATAAAAACCCACGCCCATTCAGATCCATTGCCCGTACAAAACTTTTCATCAAGCCGAGCTTTATGTGGAGTGGTGGAAGGAAAACCTTGGCTGGGTCGACAAGGGCGACATGCTTCACATTGTGTCGACCAGGTACATGCTCTTTTCGCTCTTCCCAATCTTTCTTCGTCCAGTGATTCTTGTCGTCTCTGCTATCCCAGAGACAAAGGAAGCACATGTATTTCGTGTAGCCTGACTGCCGCCCTAACAACAGCGCCACCACTTTCAAGTCTCCGCAGATGTGCCAGTTGAAGTCATTGTACTTGATGGAATCAAGCAGCTGCCGCATAGTCTCATAGGTCTCTGTCATGCCGAACGCGTGAGCCAGTGGGACTGATGGTTTCTCGTTGCCATTGTGGAGCAAAACAGCCTTCAAGCTGTTCTTCCCGAGTCGATGAAGAGGCGCCAGTCTGCAGGATCGTGATCACACCCAAGTTCTTTCAACAGACCGTTGATGTCACTGCAGAATGTCATCGTGTCTTCCATCTCAAAGAACTCAGCCATGTCTCTGTGACGTGCTCTGAACAAGGATATCTTGGTGTTAGGTTCAAGTAGATTCCACTGCTGCAGCCTTGATCCAAGCAGCTCTGCCTTCACCTTTGACAGCGAGAGATCTCTTACAAGATCATTTAAGTCTCCCTGGTTCAGAAGGTGTGATTCTTGAGTGTCGGGTTCAAAAGGTTCATCATCACCATCCTCTTCACCACTGCTTACAGCTATGTTCTGATCAGCTGGAGGTGTTGGAACGGGGTTCTCGTCATCATGAGGCACAGGTTTACGAGCAGAGACGCAGTCAGCGTACTTGATGTGACCTTTATTCTTCTTGTTGAAACCGGCGATGCTTGTGCAGCAGAAATAACAATCATGATGATTCTGCGGCTCACGCCATATCATGGGCACCGCAAATGGCATGCTCGCGCGCTTGCCCACCAACCACTGAGTCAAGGTTGTGTGACAGCTTGTGCAGCAGATGTGTGGTGCCCAGCTCTGTTCGTGGTCCCCCACCTTACACCCGAAGTAGTGAAAGTAGGCGGCCTTCATTTTCACTGCTGTAGATATACTTCGCTGTTGATCTTTTTTGGTATACCGACCACAGACATAACAGAAGTTGTCAGGATGATTGGTACAGGAATGCCTACTCATCTTTATCTGAAAGAAAGAAATATAACACAAGTTAACAACAATTGTACGAAATAGACATGTTAAAGACATATGTAAATTTCATTGAAATCCTGACTTCTAGGCAATGGGAATATTTCTGTTACTGAAAATCCTGACGTGATACAGCAAAACGGTTATGATTTTTGAAATCAGCGTACCCAAATTAGTCTAAATCACTTTACACATCTCCAGTAAAAAAATTTTTTTGAAATTTGTTGTTCAGTGAAATCAGCCTCTTCACTCTCTACAGATCTGGATAAAATCACAAACTGGTCCAACACTTGAAACATGTCTTTCAATCCTGACAAATCTCACACCCTCACAATGTCTCTCAGAAAGGACCGTCTGGAACCCCCCCCCCCCATCTAGTCTCTCAACAATCCTCTTGAAGAAGCCCTTTCATTTAAGCTTCTGGGTCTCACTATCTGCCATGATCTTTCCTGGATAGCCACATTTCTAAGCTGGCCTCCAAACCCAGTCAACAACTGGGCATCCTCCATCATGCAAGGTGCTTCCTTGACACACCTGAGCTCCTGACCCCATACAAAGCTTGCATCCGCTACCTGATGACGTACCTATCTCCCCTCTGGGCTGATGCTCCAGCCTTTCACGCTGTAGAAACCAAGGCTTTTCGGATCATTGGTATCTCCCACGATGGAACTGAGTCTTTGGGTCTCTCACGCTCTCACCACAGCCAGGGAGGTGCTCTTTCTTTCTTCTACCATCTCCTCTCTGGCCTTGCCCCCCTTCTCTGTCTGTGACCTGTCCCCCCCCCCCCACCGCGGGGCACTCAAGATCCGCCAGCAACCCCCGTCTGATGAAATTGCCAAAATCATGAAATCACTGCTCACCTTCACTCTTTCATTCTTCTTTTTTCCCACCTCTGAAACAAACTCCCACATTCACTTCAATCCCACTCTTCCCTCCACGTCTTCAAAACAGCTGTTCACCACCATCTCTTATCTTCCCCCATCCAAAACCACGATCTTTTCTACCCCTGTTAAAACACCCAAAACCCACCTCTTTCAAATTCCCTGCTTTCCTTCCTGAAAGTCCCTGTGGTGTCCACCCTGTTTACCCCAGGGAACCCACCCCATCCCTCTCCCGTCCACAGATCTAATCCACAGTCTCTGTTCCCTACTCTTTTGTGCTTCCCTCTCCGGCCCCTCGTGTCTCCTGCCCCCCCTTGTTATATGTTCTGTGTGTTAGCTTTTTTCGAGCCTCGACAAAGAAGACCAAAAAAAAGAAAAAAAAAAACATGATCTAAGGCTTGTATTGGAGCTGCCACATACACATGAATATGCATGACACAATACAGGACTGTATTGACAAAATTGACATATTGAAAATGCATGACACAATACAGGACAGACTGTGGATTAGATGAGACAAACAAAACCACTGAGCTTTAGGGGAGTGCCATCACATCCAAGGGCACTATGGGCTCCAGGGATGTCACAACAATGTCTCTGACCCTCTTGATCTGTGACAACAATATTGATGACAGCGTCTTCAACTTTATCCCCCAATAACGAATCTGTAATGACCTCAGAGTACAACCAACCCCTGCAGAGATCTGCAATGCTATCATGAGAGTGAAGGCAGCAAGAGCTGATGGAATTCCCGGAGGGAGGCAAGGAGATTATAACCCAACTGCCTGCCCTATTGCTCAGGATCTAGTACACCGAGAAAATCCCAGCTGACCTTTGGGATTCCACAATCATCACCATGTTCAAGAAAGGAGACAAGCAGCAGGTGTCACTGGTTTGCTCCATGATAACTTGTCTACAATTGGCCTAAGCAATGGAAGGACAACAGAACTCTTTGAGATCAAAACAGGTGTGAAGCAAGAGTGTCATTCATTGCACCCATCCTTTTAGCCATCTTCATTGCGGTCATCCTCCACCTTGTGAAGGACAAACCTCCACCTGGGATCAAAATTGTGTAAAGGATGAATGAGATTCTCTTCAAGCTGAGCCAACTTTTCTCGAAGATCAAGATCACGAGCACTTCAGTTGTTAAGCTGCAATACTCCGATGATGCCGGTATTTGTGCACTCTCTGAAAGCAACCTTCAGGCCATAATTAAAGCTTTGGCTGAAGCTGATGGTAAATTAGGCCTCCCCATTAACATCAGCAAAATGAAGTCCTTCATCAACTACCTCTGAACGAACAAGTCAAAGCTCCCAGGATCCAAATCAATGGGGAAATTGTTCAGAATGTGGACCGCTTTCTATATCTGGGCAGCCACCTCTCCACCAATACTGATGTTGACGAGGAGATCCAAACACCAGCTAAAAATGTGCAGTTGCAGCCTTTGAACACCTCAAAAGTTATTGATGACCATGACAGCCGGATGCAGACCAAGCTCCTTGTGTACAAAGCCCCCATCACTCCAAACCTGTGAAATGGATCGGAGGTTTGGACCACGTATCGCAGACATATCAAGGCACTGGAAAAGTACCATCAACGCTGCTTTCACAGTGTCCTCCATATCAAATGGGAAGATAGGAACACTATCAACAGTGCTCTGACAGAAGCTACACCATCAGTATTGAAGCCATCATTATTCGCCAACAACTTCGCTGGGCTTGTCATGTTGTCTGCATGCCTGACTCTCACCTTCCAAAGCAAATCTTCTTCTCAGAGTTGGGAGAAGGTCAGAGGATGAGAGGTGGACAGTAAAAGTGCATTCATAGATGTCCTGAAGTCAAACCTGAAGAGGTGCAATATCTCCACATGTACTTGAGAAACCCAAGCTCATGACTTCTCCCAATGGAGGAGGATACAGCATCTGGGATCCCACTAATTTAAGACCACTCATTGTGCATTGGCTGAAGAGAAATATGAAAGGCGAAATAAGTTAGCAGCCTTCGCACTCTCCAAGCCAGAATCAACTCCTCCACCAGGAAATATCTGCACTCATTGTAACAGTGGATCCTGGATTGGTCTATTCAATCACTTAACAACTCACCAACATCAATCTTCTCTACTTTATATGAAGACATTTCATACTTACTTGCGAGTGGTATAGCTAATGAATGAATGTGTTCCACAACCAATGCCTTCTTGCTATGACCCAACATAGTCATTTCACCTTCCTTCAGTATCCCTTTAATTCGTTTCTTTTTCTTCGATCCTTCCTGTAGAATGAGGAATATATATATATATACATATATACATACATATTACTTTCATCGAGAATTTAAAAACATGTCCGCTTGATTCCTTGCTTGCTCTACACTACCCAAACTACTGCCTGCACTCGTTACAACCTCATCACAACCTGCAGTCACTACAACCTCACAGCTGCCTGCACTTGCTACAACCTCACAGCTACCTGCACTCGCTCCAACTTCACAGCTGCACTCACTCCAACCTCACAGCTACCTGTACTCGCTACAACCTCACAGCTACCTGCACTCGCTCCAACCTCACAGTTGCCGGAACTCGCTACAACCTCACAGTTGCCTGCACTTGCTACAACCTCACAGCTGCTTGCAGTTGCTCTAACCTCACAGCTACCTGCACTCCCTACAACCTCACAGCTGCCTTCACTTATAACTGGAGTTACAAAACACATGAATATTCATGATGAGATTATTAATTAACCCTTCATTATCGCTCATTTCATTTTAGTAATAGCATGATTTCTAACTAATCCCATGTTTGATTTGCAGGACCATTGTATTTATTACAATTGAAAAATGAAGATGAAGCCCTGCCACAAGCATTCGATGTCTTCTTGGATTGATTCGTGCTATCTTCGTTGTGAATGGACATATTTGATTGGGATTCAATCACATTGGATCTGCTGGCTGCATCTTCACGAAGCGGATCTGTGGAATAACCTTGGATTTTGCAATTCCTCCAGGGAACCATCACACAACACCACTACTATAACGCTATACCTTTTTGTGAGGTTGGCTATGGAAAATTTTTGCTTCAAGTCTTTCATGACCCACCTGGCTCGGTCTGATGTTCGAATTAAGGAAACCTAGACAGGAATTTGTATTTTGTTCAGGGTGCTGGAGATAACTCACCTATTCGTCGTGAAATACACCATGGGATCTTTGATATCCATCAACTCATGCGAACAGACAAGACACCCAGCTTGATGTACGCTTTAGAAACAACACACCTTTTCCTGCCAGCCTGTGAAGCAACAACGTTTATGACAGTTTATACTACAGTCGGGTCAGGAATCGAACACAGACGAAACAGCAAAAAGTTAAGTGCACTATCAATGCACCATCTTGCTGTCAACACACAAGGTGAATGGTACTCCATTTGAAAATCATCATGGGATCCTTAACAACAATGTTAGATGGGGACAGCTGGCATGACATCCCATCCAAAGGACAGCGTAATCGTGGATTGACTCCCTGCTTGCAAAGCTCACAATTTGACATCTTACAGTCCAGTGGGGTATCAAGCCCACACTTGATAACTCAGGGGCGAGTGAGACATCGTATCAGCCCTAATAATTATTTCTTGAAGTGAAGATAGCGTGAAAAAGAGTGACATTATGCGTTGATAATAATCATGGCGAAATTGTCAGGTGGTGTGTCGTGATACTGAGAAAGCACCAATCTCACAATATTATCTCACAAGATAAACGTTAAACAACTGCCATTGAACACTTCGGCATAATGTCCATATTGCGTTTGCTTGTCGAAGCAGTAAGCTCCTCTTAGACTCCTTGATAGTACAATTATTATTATTAGCTTATCAGGAATTTAAATTCCAGATAAAGTGTCGTCATCTCGCACCATCCGTCCATCTGTCCGTCCGTCTATTTTGACTTCTCTAGCTAAACCGCTGAGCTGATCTGTCTTAAATTTCGCAGCAAGGTTCCACTCTTGACTGGTAACAGGAATTGCAAAGCAAGTTCCGGTCACTTGACTTTAAGTGGGTCAAAATGGCCGACTTGGTAAATAACTTCAAAAATCTTCTCCAGACCCACCAGTCAGAATGCCACCAAATTTGGGTTTCGACATTCAGCCAAGGTAACGATGTTAACTTGCGGAGGTCATGCCGATCACATTACCGGAAGTGTGTCAAAATGCCCGGCTTTGTAAATGTTTGGAAAAACCACATAAATTCCTTCAAAAATCTTCTTTCTCTCAACCCACCAGTCAGAATGCTACCAAAGTTGGGTTCCAACATTAGGATAGGGCCCAGATAAGCTACAGGTCCAGTGGTCATATTTTTATATTCAATGCTTTCGTCTATCTTCCTGTGCATTGCCATTTCATTCTCATGGTGAACATTTCACAGAGGTTTCAACAAGTGCTCCTATTTTCCTGAGTTCTTCATTACCTTGACGTTTTTGTTATTTTATCTTCATAGCCAGCTGCTTCAAAGAGCACATATCCATTGTTTTGTGGACCAGTGGCACATATTGATTATTTTTAATCTCGCATGTGCTCAATATATCATGTGTAATGCTCAATACAATATGTGGCATATTTGATTCTTTAAATACAACAGCACAAAGCCTTTTCTTCATGGACTAGTAGATTATATTTACAGTGTTGTTTAAATCTAGGATGTTCTCAATATAACTCCATACCCTGCATTGGTATGACACAACTACACAGTAAAGATTTGTGCTGTTTATGAAGAAGTCAGACAATGCTTCATCCCTCTACCAGATC
The DNA here is from genome assembly GCF_056783735.1 of Eptatretus burgeri. Lineage (NCBI taxonomy): Eukaryota > Metazoa > Chordata > Myxini > Myxiniformes > Myxinidae > Eptatretus > Eptatretus burgeri. Next base: position 51,055,494 of record NC_140974.1, read on the forward strand.
GTTACCTCTGCCACCGAAGGTGGATAGAGATTATGTTTTCACCCCTATATATCTGCATGGTTGTTTGTGAGCAGGATATCTCAAAAGTTATGAAAAATTGGGACAAAACTTAGTGCACAGGTTAGGAGTGTGACAAGGATGGATTGATGAGATTTTGGTGGAGATCCAGATTCGAAAACGAGAATTTTTCAAGTGATTATTCACCAGAGACAGAGACAGAGACTATATATAGCATCATATCTTAATAATATGCCCCGATATACGATATATATATATATATATATATATATATATATATATATATATATATATATATATATATATATATATATACATATATACCGGGCATATAAAAAGTTATGGGCAGATTCGGACAAATCTTGGTGCACAGGTTGGGTGTGCGACAAGGACAAAGCAATTCAATATTGATGAAGATCCTAATTCAGATCCTGACACAAAGAATAAATTTTTTTTTTTAAGTCATTCGGCACCATTGAGTGATTTCGTGCCAAAAACGATATACGTTTTTGATATATAACATATATATATATATATATATATATATATATATATATATATATATATATATATATATATATATATATATATATATATATATATATATATATATATCTCAAAAAGCTGATGGACTATGACAAAACTTGGAGGACGGGTTTCTTCGGTGACAAGAACAAGCCGATTATATTCTGTTTAAGGTACGGATGCAAATCCAGTGTATAAGTGGCATCCAGATCAAGGCAATATTTTATTTTTCAAGTGTCTTCACTTATAGTGAGGTCCAGAAGTTAAAGAGACTGAACCTCCTCCAGCGACTGACCATATAAATAGATAGGCGAGTTCATTCGATGATCCTTCCAGAGCAACAGAGTGGACTGTAATATTTGCCATGATCGAAGGGCATGTTCCATTTATCAAACCAATCTCTAATCAATTACAGATCACCAGAGAGAGGAAAAAAAATTCACCTCTATGGAAAAAAAAAAACAAGGTGTGTGTATATGTCATATTGACCACACTCAGAACCTCAAGGAAAGTTCCATCTGAGGTTGAAAGGGTGGTGGAAGTTTGGAATAGTTTCTGTGACGTTTCCACGACGTTGTAGCAAAGCACCACCCCAAACTTTTTATATGTTGTCTCAACAACAGCATAAACAATTTGGCCCACATTTGATCAACTAACTTCTCATCATGGATCAGCAGGTCTGCGATTACAGCAATATCTGCAAAGGAGATAGCTTAGTGTCGATGGGTTGGAATTGCAAGTCTTGAACCAGTTACTTTGTGCTTGTTCTACCATCCATTTTCATGATGGTTCTGTGAAGCTGGAATCCAGCCATGCCATAAATCAGACACAATTTATTGGAAAATGTCCTTCAGTAGCAGCTTGGTTGATTTTGATCTCCTACATGGATTTATGTTGTTTACCTTATATATTTCAATTGGCATCTCTTACAAAAGCAATGTTCAACCTCTCCCCTTATGATTAGTTTGCAATTGGTCACTGGCTTTGACACCAATACAATTTTTTATTACACACCACATACGCATCAAAAAGCTACATATATCGAATAAACAGTTTCAAATGGAGCACCTCACCACCGTTAGAGCATTTCCATTGCATCACATGTGGCAATGAATGTGAATTGCTGCTCCCAGCTTCTCAACTCAATAGCAGAAGATGCCATTTGCATTCTCCCTGGTAATTCAAAGGGAAAAAAAGGGTTTTCTTTTACTGATAATGAACTGTTTAATAAAATTCTGGCATAAGAACATTAATAAATGAATAGGAAATGCATCAGTGACTGTAAATTACACAACATATACGTAGAAAATGTTTAGATATAAATATAAAATATGTCAGTTTAAAAGGTGTTACATTAAAAATTTATTTGAAAATTATAAAGGTATGGATCTATAATGAACATTCCTCTGACTGTGATATGACAAATATATAAAATGAGGGTACATATAATAAACCCTACAACAAGAGAGGAGCCTCCATCTCTGCCCAGTTTGGAATCCCACGTGATATGAGCCCAGGCAACTTGCTCGTCCGATATTATCCTCAATTTCGATTTCTTTAACTCTTTTGGAGGGGCGTCATTGAAAGCTCCCAAATGATGAACGGTTTTCTTTTGGCCAACCAGAATAAAATACAAATCGGAATCCACGAAGGTCACAAGGCGTCTCGGATCCTTCGAGCTTTGCCAAAATAGCATTGATCCGAAACCACAAGCCCTATCTTTACCTCCTCCACCGAAGGTGGACGGAGGTTATGTTTTCTCTCTTGTCTGTCTGTGTCTGTTTGTTCGTGCTAAAACCGATATCTAGCATGATACTGTATTTCAAAACGTTATGGACAGATTTGGACAAAATTTGGTGGACAGGTTGGGTGTGTGACAAGGAATAATTCATTAGATTTTGGTGAAGATCTGAATCCTGATCCGGATACAAGAATTCTTCAAATTTTTAAAAATGATTCTTCACCATTGAGAGATAGGGCCAAAAACGATATATAACATGATATCTCAAAAAGCTGACGGATTCTGACAAAACTTGGTGGATGAGTTGGGTAGGTGACAAGAACAAGCCGATTAGATTTCGGTTCAGGTCCGGATTCAGATCTGGCCTATCGGTGGATACAAAACGTAAACTGTTCAGCCTGGCGGAGGTATGCGCTCTACCGAGTGCTCTTCTCGTTTCCTTTGTGACTGTAATCACAGTGTAGCGATTGTGGAAGCAAATACGTTAAAAACAAAAAAAATCTTTCAGAGAAATTGTGGTTTGGACTTCACCAAAGTGCTTGTCCATTTGGCAGAACTTTTTGGTTTAGTCATCATGGAACACTAGATTTTGTCAAACATATGGTTTTCCTATATTTATTTATTTTTCACATCAGATTACTCTGCTAGTAATTGTAAACATTTCCTGGTTTCTATTTGCCTCTTTCGCAGTTGCATATTTTCCCCACCGGTTGCTTTGTGGTTTAAACCCATTTCCGCTCATTCTTACTCACGTTATACAAAACTGAAGTGGAACTCTGTTGAGGAATTACATAAGCGTCGATGTTTCATATGAAGTTGCGAGTTTAGTCCAGGGTGAGCTCCATCAACATCGCCTTTGCTCGACGACGGATGCTTATCGATGATATGATTCATGTACAACGATTGCAAGTCTGTCTATTTGCAGTTTTCACTGTCTGGAGAACAAATGGTAAGGAGATTGTCACGTGAATGTTCTCATTATTACTTGATTGCAATGCAGTGGAGGTTCGTGTTATTAATATGGATTCCACTGGATAATCAAATGATGGACTTATCAGGGGATAAGTGTATATCGAGGAGCAATTTGCAGGGTTTGACCAAATTCGGAGGGTGTTATGAGAGAGAGAGGTGTCGTGTTGCAGTGATAGAAACAAATTGAATTGTAATTTTGCAAGTAAAAGAAAAGGAATATACACAAAGTCAAAAGTGGTGGTGGTAGTGGTGGTGGTCGTATGGCAGCTTAGCTGCCGGGGTAGCTATCATTTCTTGAAGCATGACTGTGTCGCTGATGCAGTGCCCCTCTACCAGTACACACACTGGAACTGGTACTCATTTTGCCGACCTCGGAAGGATGACAGGCTGAGTCAACCCCCCTGGTGTATGAATTCAGCGGCCGACGGGGCTTGAACTCAGGACCCTGGGATCCCAAGCCGCCACCCTCACCACTGAGCCAACACCAGGCAAGTCAAGAGTCATCAGTTAGGGGGTTAAACATTGTATATGAATCAGCACAGCACATGTAGGATGTGCCAAATGGCCTCATCATGTGTCGCATGAAAAACTAGAACGGCGCTCAGTGAAGCACATACTCCACCAGGTTGACCAGTTTACCCTCTTTTTTTTGTACACATTGTCGAGGCTCGTATGAGAGCTAACACACAACACAGCAAGGGGGGCATGAGACAAGAGGGGTGGGAGAGGGAAGGACAAAACAGTGGGGAACAGAGACATTAGAAGATCTGTGGAAGGGAGAGGGATGGGGTGGGGAACATGGGTATGCAAGATGGATACTACAGGGACTTTCAGGAAGGAAGGAAGGCAGGGAATTTGCAGGATGTGGGTTTGGGATGGATTAACGGGGGTAGAAAAGATCATGATTTGGGATGGGGGAAGATAAGAGGTGGTGGTCAACAGCTGTTTTGAAGGCCTGGAGGGAGGAATGGGATTGAAGAGATTGTGAGAGTTTATTCCAAAGGTGGGAATAAATAGGAATGAAAGAGGACAAGCACTTTGGCTGTGGTCAGAATCTCAGGTGGGCCAAGGAAGGACTTTGCACGATGGAGGATTCCCAGTTGACGAGACTGGCTTTGGAGGCCAAGTTGGAAATGTAATTAGAGGCTTTGTATCCCACTGATAGGCTGGATCTGGTTCCAGACCTGAACCACAAACGAATCGGCTTGTTCTTGTCACCAAAACAACTCGTCCACCTAGTTTTGTCATAACCCGTTCACAACTTTTTGAAACATCATGCGATGTAATATCGTTTTTGGTCCCATTTCTCAATGGTGGAGAACCCCTTTTAAAAAAAATTAAATTCTCACATCCAGATCCGGATCGGATCTTCACGAAAATCGAATGCAGTATATTCTTCTTTGTCACACACCCAACCTTTCCACCAAGTTTTGTCCAAATCCGTACATAACGTTTTGAGATATCGTGCGATATATCGTTTTTGGCCCTCTCTCTCAATGGTGAAGTAGTTATTTTTTAGTATTTGTTTAGAGTAAGAGTATTGTACTATTTGTGCAATAGGAATGTGTTGCGTATGTACAGTAATAGAAAGACGTGTCCCCTTAACATCATGTTTATTTCTGCACCCACCATACCTTTGGCTTTGTTCGATGTTTTTCCCCCAAGTCTATCTTTTATGTTCTTTCCCAAGGTGTTTGATTAAATCCCGTCAAGGTTAAAAGATTGCGATTAATGCTGCGAGATGTGCTCGCATCCCGTGATCAATGTTTGCTCGGCCTTATTAGATCGGTCACATCGTTGCCTGTCGGCGTGATGCTCACCCGCTTTGGGGACTCCAATCTGTATGGTAACCCACTCATCAGAAGCAGATCCGATGGAGTCTTCAAAGTGAGTGACTGTCACAGTCGTTTGAACACGACTCGCCGGATTCAATCCGGTAAACTGGAATTGTCTGGACTAATTCTAAAACGATACTTCAAACAAACACCACCGACTAATCCTGGAATCTTGGCTCAGAATGAAGGCTTAACAGAAAAAACAATAAAACTTCCTGCTCAGTCATCCTCTTTGATCCAAAAAGCAGAAACCGGTTCGTGCAAACTCCAAGAATGAGGACAGTGTGGATCACAAATAACTCACAACGTGACGAGAACATTGAACCCAGAGGACACGCTAATCAACCACCCACAGACACGCTCCCTCACACAATCTTCACCAAGACAGACTTGCCCACCCACATTCTAACCCCGCCCAAAACGGGCCCACATGACCAGATTTCCTCGCCAAGGAGGACAAACCTGGAGGTACAATACATGCCCAAGAACTTTCCAAGCTTTAATGCACATCTATGTTTTAATAGATCATGCAGGAAACAGATGCAGAGGGAGCACATGATCAATCAAAGATGATCGGCATGAACAAGAAAGAGAAAAGTCAAATTTTTGGTTTTGAATTCTGAACAGCAGCATGTTGGACCAGAAGAGGATTAACATGCTGCAGATAAAAGTAGGTCCACCTACTCGATTTGTTCACTTAGCTTTGAAGAAGTTTGTGGGTCACAAACGAAATGTCAACTGAGACTTGATTGGCTCTCACCCGTTTGTATCAACATAAACAGGTGCAAGTTTGGTCAAGCTATAAAATTTTGATTGGCTTTGTCTTTTGGTGATTACAGTGGATTATTCCAACTGCAAAAACCTTATACGTATGTATGTATACATATATACATATATATATATATATATATATGTATATATATATATACATATATATATATATATATATATGTATATATATATACATATATATATATATATATATATATATATACATATATATATATATATATATATATATATATATATATATATATAATCAGCACATCAGGGTTACCTGGTCAATGTTTTTTTTGAGTGCGGGGAGGTGGACCAAAAGACTTCCCCATTTCCACAAAGCAATGGGGTTGGAGATCATTTAATATAGCTTTTCACATAGCTACAAAGGCTTATGCACTATGGAGTGATTTAAAAATGGCCCAACATGGTCGCCTGCCCAAATCAACTTCTAACTTTTATTTTCAAAAAAAAATTGGCCTAAAATAATCCTTGACACTCATTGATGAACCTCTGAAAGATTTACGAAGATCCGTTAAGCCATCTCTGAGAAAAATGGTGACACAGACAGATGACTCTCTTAAAAAAAAAAAACTATATATATATATATATATATATATATATATATATATATATATATATATATATATATATATATATATATATATATATATATATATATATATATATATATATATCAATGATGTAAATGGATAAGTAACATCGAGCTCATGGCAGCGGGAGGTTAAAATCCATAGATGTACCGAACGGTTTTAACACCTGTGGAGACGTTCTGAATAATGGTGGACTACGTGCGCGCGGTTGTGAGGAGAGACATGAGAACCTTAGATTTTGTAAAACCAACGGGTTTATTCCCCAAACTACAAACAAATAAAAAGTACAAGGGAATGGTGGAATAATGACAGAGGAGATGGCAGGTTGGGAGGGAAGGAAGGAAATGCAATTGATAAAAAACAAAAATACTAATTCTGTACAGGCGGGTAAAAACAAGCCGTCTCACTCTGGATTCAATCACCGATGGGAAAGTGACAAACCCGGGGACTCAGCTGTGGTGGTAGGATGGGCATGGAACACCCACGAGCAGGAATTGAGGATAATTCTCGTATCCAGATCCGGATTCCGATCTTCACCAAAATCGAATCAATTTGTCGCGGTCATACACCCAACCTGTCCACCAAGTTTCATCCGAATCCATCCACAACTTTTTGAGACATCGTGCTATATATTAGTTTAGCCCTATCTCGCAATGGTGAAGAATCACGAAAAAAAATTATCAGATCCAGATCCGGATTCAGATCTTCACCAAAATCGAATCAGTTCGTCCTTGTCACACACCCAACCAGTCCACCAAATTGCATCGGAATCCGTCCACAACTTTTTGAGATATCCTGCACACAAACAAACAAATGAAATTGCTCGTTGAGCAAGGACTTGCCGGAATAACTTTGTCATATCGCCATGATCTCTGAAAAAAAACAAAAACCTGGAAATCAATTTGGTTCTTATAAGTCGATAGTGCTACTGTTTAATGAGTTTTAGCACTTAGTTTGGTCATGATCATGACTTGGAAGCCAATCGGACTTGAAATGGAATTTTTATCGTAATTTGAAATTTTTGACCCTGACATTCGACCCCTGACCGTTAAGAATGGTGTTGGTGTGACACCCCCAATGAGATATATGGTTGGATGCAGAATTGGAAGATGCACATTTTGGATTTGGTTTGAAGTCGATACGACCATTTTAGCAGACTTTATTGCGAAAATAAAAATTTCGGTTTTTCGGTGACCTTGACCTTGACCTTTGACGTAGATTCATCAAAAACGACAATTATCTAAGTTGGACCATGGCGGACGTCTGTACCCAGTTTGGCCATGATCGCTGAAATGGTGTGGCTGCTACAGGGTAAACAAACACACAGACAGACAAACAGAAAGGGGCGAAAACATAACCTCCTTCACCTTTGGTGGCAGAGGTAACAAAGAGCCAAAAATCGACCATTTTCACATTTTTAAAATACTGATAACTTCCTTAATATTAGCCCAAGAACAAGGATTTATATATCAATTTAATGTTTTTTTTATCAAGCCCTTTTCAATGATACCGATTACAGTGAGATTGATGTTCGTTGAAAAATTCATTCACAAACCAACAAAAAGGCACGTAAGAGCAGATTTAACCATCACACGTCTTAATTAGTCTTCAATCTTACTGAAACAATCGACTCGGCCATCATTCACTCAGAGGAGAAGAATAAAACAAGAAGAACTTGAAAATAAAATAAAAGTAATGAATGGAGAAAAGGAAAGCAGTCTTTCCTACTCTCCTTCACCTCACACAAATATACAGGAGAATGTGGAGGGAAATGGATGGGGAAGATGGGCGGGCAGTGGTGAAGGGGACACAAAGCCACATCCCTGAGGTGCCAAGACCCAGTCGGCGAATCCTCTCTGGCATCCCAGATATGTGAGCTGGATGTGCGACTTGCCCTCATCTTCCTCAGATTCTTCCTCCCCCGGCCCTCGTCGATGAGGTTCCGCCGTTCACTCTCCTCGTCCTTCGTGACTGACAGGATCGAGAGGGCAGGACGACGCTCGTGGAAGGAGAGTTGTTTTTTTCCCACAAAAACTCGACACCAACAGCTCGTGAAACTTTCCTTTTTTTTTTTTACCTCACGAGCCTTCTCAACCTTTCAGTCTTCTGCTCAGGCGAGCTCGTTCCGTTCTGTCTCCTTTCTGCTTCCCTCAGCCTTCTGCGTCTGCTTTCTGAGCCGTCTGCTCAGGAGTGCTTTTCGCCGCTGCTCGCACGAGCCTGTCCCGTGCGCTTCTCTTCCCTTCTGCTTCTTCTTCACCTCAGCTTTCTTCCCCTCCTTCCGTACAACCCTTCTCCCTATTCCATTGGTCCGCAGCCAATGGAGGCGGGTGCATGACGTCACTTGTGGAAATTGCCATACTATTTTGAGGGAACTTTCAACTGAAGCCCCGCCCCGCCGAATATGCATCCAAAGCCGTAACGAGAGCCCCCAGCCCCCTCCTTTGCGTGGAAAACACCAGTCACACTGTTTTGCTCTGTACCACGCTGGCAAGAAGCACCGCACCTCGCAGGTTATGCTGAGCATCAAGTGCCATGAACATGTTTGTGAAACGCGACACGAACACGCATGCGAGATCACCTGATGTGGTTACCAAGCAATGCGTGGATGGAGGGAAAACGGAAAGGAACCCCGCATGACCGAACGGCAGCGGGATTGAATCTCTCCCTGGGGTAAGTTTTCCAAAACCAAATTATATACATATATATATATATATATATATATATATATATATATATTTTGTTACGGCCATGGGTACTGAGTGTATTCTGAGGGGGTTAATCCCCGCTTCTCCTCGGAAGAGCCAGACCTGGGGCCACCGCTCACGATTAACATCGTGATATGGTGGGTTGCTTTACAACCACAAGGGCCAATCAATTAACCACGAGTTCCAGTTTCCACTATCTAATTTTGCCGTTTAACTGGAGGTCATGTGGTTTCCTGAACGGGGAGCGTGCCCTCGGCAAAGCAGCAATCTTATCTTGATTAGATCTTAATTAGGGCGGCCGAGCGTTTACCGCTGGTGTGTGCCGACTATGACAGGTCAATTAGTTTGGTAATTACCTCCCAGTCTCTCTAGGTTTGGACAATGCTAGATAAATGGAAAGTAAGGACAAGCACGGACAGGTTGAAACGTCAACAAGGAATTTATTAATAAGGAAAAAATAAATAAACAGAAGAACTTTTTATTTCCTTGTGATGAAAATAGGTAAATTCAAATCAATCAAAATAATCTCAAGCAACGAAAGAATTAAACAGGCATTGATAGAAAAACAGACAAAGAGCAGATGCTTATCACTATGTCAAATAGAATGTCCTGAAATGTGTAAGCATGCCTTGGTCCGTTGCCAGTGCCCTGCGTTGTCGTGCACCCACCCACACACAGGCGATTGAACACCAATCGACGTCACGTTGTCACCCCCAAGAACCAGGGACACCAAGAATCAGGTACACCAAGAGGTGGTCTCGAGCAGAACCAGCAGGAATGGTCCAATCGTCACCCACCGTCAGGTGCCACAACCAACGGACAGCTGTAAGGCGCTGTGAGGCGTTGTGAGGTGCTGCGAGAAGCTGTGAGGAGTTGTGAGGTGATGAGGTGCTGTGAGGTGCTGTGAGGCACTGTGAGGCACTGTGAAGTGCTGTAGGAAGCTGGAAGGTGCTGAGGCACTGTGAGAAGTTGTAAGGCGCTAATGAGCTGTGACGCACTGTGAAACTGTCACCAGCGATCATAGCTGCAAGGCTGCAAGGCCGTCACGAACTGTCACAAACTAAATTGTCGCCAGCTCACCAACCGACTGACTGGAACTGACTGGAGCTGAAAATAGCCGTCACCCTGCTGTCACAAAACTGTCAGAAAAATGGGCCTCCCATCCTTTTTGTCGGCGGCCAGTGTGGGAAGAGCCTCAAGCAGACTTCAGCCAAATCCACGTTGCCTATTGGTGCATTGCTGCACGTCACCAACCGCCAAGCTCACGACCATTCCTTCCTTACCAGAGCGAGATACAACCCCAAATCAGCACAGGCATGGCTTACGATGCCATGTTTGTGGTGTTGAAAGAACAATAGAAAGCAGCCATTTGTCAGAATTATCGAGCGAAAACGTGAAGCGCTCATAAAACGTCAACAACAACCATCACCTCTCCGTTCAGCCCGACACAAACAAGAGCCAGCCAGCATCCACAAATCTGCCAAACAGGGCATCAAACGTCGATGGAAAAAGGTGGGCGCCAACGTCGGTGAAAGAGGTGTGTGTCGAATGTCGATGGAAGATAGGTGGGTGAGATAAATGATCCACAGCCGTATTTGACGGTAAGAATAACTGCTCAGGAAAAGCCCCGTGATGTGCTTAATCAAATATCCTGTAAGTCAAAGGTGTAAATAAATCGTCCACCTCCAAGCCAATATGTCCTGATGGAAAGGGGGAAGACGAGCCTCCGTTGAGCAAACGGCTATCTCGCGTACATGAATGTGTCGGAAAGAGAAAAAGACCATTCCATAAGAAAGGGAATCTATTCTTTACCCTTCTCAACGCATCAAAGTTAGAATCTCACCAGACAATGGGATGGGTCTATGCTGGACATGCATTTAGGGAAATAATTGTCTGAGAACCTAAATGTTTGTATGCATTCGGCAGATCCGATCCTGAAATCCATAACAATATACATAGTCGCATCAAAAGGTCTGACTAACATCACCTGTCATGCCAGGAGCTGTTGCTACTCCCGAAGATTGCCGAGAGCTTACCAAATTCACACTGCATTCAATTAACTGTTCTTTACCATTTGTGAAACCCCAAGGATCGTTCCAATCTGAGGTCGCACTTGGTGCCAAATATGGGAGGCAAAAGGCAGGAAAACGTCTCTCAAAGTTAAAATGGAGTTTATTAAAATAAATATGAGGATAAGGGCAGACAAGACACTATCAATAAATAAATGGCTGAACCAAGCACTCGATGGACAAATGAGTAGGGGGGCACATGCACTTCTGTCCAATGAAAAGAAACAATCCACTATAGCGCGAAAAAAAAACTATACCAGGACTTGCACAACAATGGGGAACGAGCGAGGGCTTGAGCAAGGCATGAGCTCGTCTTGGGTCCGGTGTGACTCGTGCAGGTTGGCGTTCTACAGGGCTGATGTGGCACAGGGCTGGAGAATGGTGATGAGGAGAGGGATGCTGCCTCTGCAAAGGTCCGATTTCAACTGCAACTCCAACTACCACACTGGGTCTCCCACTTCAAAACCTGGCGCCCTCACAAACTTTGGGACCGCCTTCATGCATGATGAGTCTCGATCATTGACTGCCCATGGCTCTGGGGTTGTCATCTTACAGGCCGCCTCGCCCCACGGCCCCAACAAAAAGGCTTACACCTTCCCTCTCCAAGGCTCCGCAACCGATCTCACCGCGATGACCTATGGTGCACCGGCCAAACAGTCCATGCTGTTTTCTCTTAAAGTGCAATATGCACTTTCCAGTGTGCCTTTGTTCCTAAGTCCTCACCCGGCCTTGCTGAAATACAGGAAGTTTTTCACAACTTACTCTATACCAGTGATCTTCACGATTGTTTTGGAGGGGGGCCGCTTTTGCCCATAAGACATCAGTGTGAGAGCTGCCACTGCCTATAAGACTCTGTAATGTCTGCTATTAGGCCTCACCTCCACATACTCTTCTTTGTCGTGGTTAACTGGGCTGCAAGCTTAATTGTTTGTACACTACAACCATATCCTGATGTAGTTATTAGGGTATCCAGTCAAATGGACTGGATAACCTATTGTTTTTCTTCTGTTTATTATTATTTTTCTTCCGCCGTAAATTTGCAAAATTTCCAAATTTTTTCGCTTTAAATGCCATTTTCTCAGAAATGGTAAGACCAATCTACACAAAATTTTCACCAAATATGTATCTTTTTTGATAGCATACATAATTGATAATTGTGACGTCATAGGTCACGTGATGCGGGCGCCATCTTGAAAAAACAGATAAACTTTGGACCTCTGTATCTCGGAAACCTTCTCGGTTAAAAAAATTTCGCTTGATACATTTTAACAAGCTCCCTCTCCGGAATACGTGTGATTTTTCGTGACGTCATCAGTGAAGAGGTATCCCAGTAAAAATTCGTCAAGTAGAACGCCACATGGCAAAAATTTGAAATTTCTTGAGCATCATCTACAAAAAAATTCATCGTAGAAAAAAAATATTTTGACGTCATCGGTGACGTAATTCGGCCGCCATCTTGTTTTTTAGTATTATTTTTAAAAAATCTTCTTCTCCAGAACGGCTGTGCAGATTGAGGCGAAACTTTACAGGCACATTCCCCCTGAGGTCCTCTTTCAAGTTTGTTAATTTGTTGTTGATACGTCACATGGTTTGGCGGCCATCTTGAAAAAACCTTCAAACATCTTCTTCTCCAGAAGCGCTGGTCCAATGAAGGCGAGATTTCAGAACTATATTCGTGACATGTATGCGATGCAAGTTTGTTAATTTCAAAGTGATAGGTCACATGGTTTGGCCGCCATGTTGGATTTAAGAAAAATATTAAATAATGTTTTCTCTGGTATTTCATAAGCTATCAAAGCGAAAATTTGCAAGTGCCTTCCTCGCTCAAGTCTGCATACATGGTAAAAAAATTTTACCTCAGAAGTTAAATGGTTTGGCGGCCATCTTGGATAGAAAAATAGACTTTATCCGATTTACACGAAACTTCACACACTTGTTCGGGTCGACGATGGAAAGCAGAATTTAAATTTATGATATCATAGGTCACAAGGTTCGGCAGCCATCTTGGATTGAAAATGAATAAATTTTAAAAATCTTCTTCTCCAGAAGGGCAAGACAGATGAAGACGAAACTTCACACATATATTCCCCATGAGGTCCTTTTTCAAGTTTGTTAATTTGTTCTTGATCGGTCACATGGTTTGGCGGCCATCTTGAAAAAACCCTAAAACCTTCAAACATCTTCTTCTCCAGAAGCGCTGGTCGGATGAAGGGTAGATTTCAGAAGTATATTCGGGACAGGTAGGCGATATAAGTTTGTTAATTTCGAATTGATAAGTCACACGGTTTGGCCGCCATCTTGGATTTAAGAAAAATATTAAATAATGTTTTCTCTGGAACCGCTTAACCTAACGAATCGAAAGTTTGCAATTATCATCTACCATCGTGTGTGCACGAGTGGTAAAAATTATGATGTCACACGTCACATGGTTTGGCGGCCATCTTGGATAGAAAAACGCACCTTTACCGATTAACACGAAACTTCACACACGTGTTCCAATACCCAGTTGGAAGCAGAATATAAACTTGTGATGTCATAGGTCACATGGTTCGTCAGCCATCTTGGATTGAAAAATAATATCTTAAAACGTCTTTTTCTCTGAAACGACTGAACAGATCCAGGCGAAACTCCACCACTATGACCGCCTCTCCATGACGAATAAAAGATTCTCACCCCCTTTTGAGGTACGACGCAACGTTTGGCAGCCATAGTGGATTGAAGGAAAAATATTAATTAATGTTTACTCTGGAACAACTGCATCAATCAATGTGAAACATCACCTTTATGGTGGAACAGTCATGCGGAATGAGGGTTTGAAACTTCAACGGGATCGGGCCCAGGGTTTGGCAGCCATGTTGGTTTTAAGAAAAATATTAAATAATGTTTTCTCTGGAACTGCTTAACCAAGCGATGCGAAAATTTGCACTTATCGTCTCCGATCGTGTTTGCACATGTGGTGAAAATTATGACATCACAAGTCACATGGTTTGGCCGCCATCTTGGATTAAAGGATAAATATTAATTAATGTTTACTCTGGAACCGCTGCTTCTATATATGCGAAACTTCAGATTTATAATTTAGGCGCCATGCAAAACAAAAGTTTAAAATTTCAACCTGATCGGTCATGCGGTTTGGCAGCCAGAATTATTTAATTATTTGAATCTGTTCGCCAGTAATAAGGAAATTGAACGCTTTGTGCTGCCCGGTTCGTAACTCGTCTGTTCCGCGCCGTCTCGAAGCAGGCCTGTGTTTGTATCACCATTAAATAATGTTTTCTCTGGCACCGCTTATCCGATAAATGCGAAACTTTGCGGCTATGATTTAAGTCTCATGTTGTATCAGTTGTGTCAAAGGCGGACGGACTGGGTACCCGGTCATCACTGCCAGCAGTTATAAAGTGGCAGTTCTAGTATTACTTTTATGCTTCGTGTTGTAACACTCATTTAAAACCATGAGGTCAGTTTGATATCATTTATGGCAGATTATGATGGGGGTGTTTTCACATTTGTGCATCATCGGCCACATGTCAGGGCCACACTTTAGGCCGTATGCTAACCAAATACACCCGTATGCTGACGACTCAACATTACATTCCTCCATGTTTTTTCACATCTGCTCCATCTTCCCTCACTCAGGCTACATCTCCTTTCATCACAACCACTTCTCCAAAATTCGGATTTGGACAAGATTTCCCAGTGGAGCAAATGTAATCAAGTGAAGTTTAATACTTCTAAAACTCGATTTCCTCTGGTCTCTCTGTCTCTGTCTGTCTCTGTCTCTCCTCCTCTCAACTCTCCAATCTCCTTTGAAAGCTCCACAATTACACCATGTGATATAATAAACGTGCTAGGTATGACCCTAATGTCAAATTTATCCTGTAATCCACACATTATACAAATAACAAAGTCTGCCTTTAACAAATTAGCAGTCCTGTTCAGATGTTGACGATTATTCTCCTCTGAACAGTTACTCCAACTATATAAAGAATTGATTCATCCTTACATAGAGTACTGCTCTCACTCCACATACTAACTGGACAGAATTGAATACAAAGTAATCCGACTTATCAACTCTCCCAATCTGACCTCAAAACTCGACCCGCTCAAATTATGCCCCAAAGCTGGCTCTCTTTCTCTTTTTTGGAGATATTACTTTGGTTTCTGCTCCCGAGAACTTGCTGCTTGTGTCCCTCCGCCATTAGCGAGACCACAAAATACTCCACAAGCCACGACATCGCATGATCATTGTGTGGCCATTGGTAACTCATGGGTGGGCTGCAATGTTTGTCTTTCCAAACACTTATGACCTTCCCCTTTTCAAAAAGCAGATTTTTTTACTTCCTCAGAAACTCTTAGACGATTCTCTCTTTCTTCACTTTTCTATCTATGCAGTTCTTATATTTAAGGCCGAGTCATTGCCATTGGCACTTATACCCCTTCCTTCCTGCAGAGTCGAGTGGGGAAATGAGGAAATTAAATATATGGCGGTACATATTTTTAGGATCCCCACAGTATGCCCAATAAATTATGGGGGATAGTTGAACAGGTAGCAAAAATATTGAATCGATAGAAAAGGCCTTGTGCTTAGAGTAAACAATTTAGTTACGACCCTTTTTGTGACATAGATTTATCTACTTGCAGCTGCCGGAGGTACTGCTGAGGGCAATTAACTGGAGACTGGTAGATTTATTTTGGGGGAAGGCCATCACTGGCTACGACCCAATGTCATATGCTGCCCCTTGGCTGAAGGTTGTCAAAGTGTCATTGAGATGAAATGTCGTGTAATGGCTTTCCAGCTCTTTTCCTTCCAACATTTGTTATATACAGAACACCTGCCAACCTCCAGAACACCAAGCAGTTGGCCTGCTTCATCTTGCAATGAGTTCAGATATGGTCATTGGTACTCGGATATGGTCTTGAAAGTCCTTAGAATCCATCTTCAAAAGGTGGATATATCACCTCTCCCCCATTTTTTACCAGAGCCTTGGGCATGCGTGGCAGAACTTCTCAGGGAGCCACCAGGCAGATACTGTAACTTTGTTATCTTGCCAAAATGAAGTTTTTGCAAGATATGTTAGTTAGCTTGTATATTTTTTTTTGTTTGTTTGTTTGACTGTAATCACGTATAAAAAATTTTGCAGAGCACTGTTATCATTGGAAATTTTTGTAACTTCGCACATCAGAGGCCTATAGAGGTCCCTTTCAGTGCACAAAATTTTGAAGGTCAAGGTCAAAGGTCAAGGTCACTTTGTCGCAAATCAGGGGAGTCGACGAAACCATTATTTTTTGAGTAATTTTGATCGGATCGTCTTCAAACTTCATGGGAATATAGTTCATGGTCTGGCGCTCAGCTGATTAATTTTTTGGTGGGGATTAGCCTTGACCTTCATGGTTAGCGCCTGAGGTCAAACATATTTGACCCCAAGGTCAAATTTTCAAGTTTTAGGAACCATATCGTGCAGTACCTGAAATTGAACACCTCGATGAGTGCTTTCTAGATATGTCAAGCTTGAGACATTATGACGTCATTTGATGACATTATGAGGCAAACGCATATTTTTCATGGTTACTCTGAAGAACGATTCTCATCGGAATCTCTCGTCGGCAGATATTCCTCAAGGAGTCGCTCCTGGTGGATAGCAGCTCTGTTCACCTCAGTGTGACCTTAAAGAAGTCACACTTGGTCACCTTTTGGCAAGATACGGGTCACCCTGCGGGTGACATTGGTTTATTTTTAATTTGTTTGCACACGAGCCTTTTTCAATCTTCTTTTTTCTGATATTCCGAAAGTTGGGATTTTTGCCAACATGTCAGAGCGGCAGGCATTTTGAAGGTGTCATGTCTCTGACATTAATCAGGGTGTGGATGAAAATCTGTAAATTAATTGGCAGATATAACAAGAGCTTGGTCCAAAAGAGTAATTGGAGGAGTTTTAAAAGAGGTGATCCAAATAGGGCATCAACTAGGTCTACCTTAGACTCAGGGTGTGGAAGTGGTGCCCCATGAGATGGTAGGACCAAAATAAATTGTATAACTTCTCCCAAACAACGTGCCCCTCATTATCACAGGGTCCACGCTTTTTTCAGATTATGAGTAGCGAAAGCATTTACAAGTTGTGCGTTAAATTGCTCCTTGTGGATTCACCATTGAATGGGGTTACCTAGTGGAAAAGACTGCTTCCTGGGGAACCCCCCTCTGATCATGTTTTGGAATCGATGTATGGTGGACTTGTATCTAAATGTATTTGGCACGGCGAATCCGCATTAGCCATGTCCAGGAGGACGGAAGCCTCGCCTAGCAGAAGAGAGGTCCTCAATCAATCTTGGTGGCAATTTTCACACGATGTAATTGGCCTTCTGTGTACCTCGAACCAACCACAGTCTTTTTACCCTGATAAATGGGGGCTTGTAATAATTATTCAATGAATGAGTATTCAATCATAATGTTTAGGCGTCATGATTCTCGAATCACAAAGTTAAGGGTTCGGGGTTAGCTGGCTGTTAAGCTACTTCCATGGGAAGGCAGCACATACCTTGCTTAAAATACAGGTGTTAACAATTCTTTAACCACAATGATATACATCTTAATGCAAAGTTGTTTCATTGGATGTGTAGCTACCCAAAAACCATGCAAGAAGAGGCAACCAAATGAAAAGGCTGCAACGGGCAGCAGAAATGGAAGTGAGATGACCAAACCTGTAACGAGTCTTTACAGACGAGTCTGTGGTGTCGTGGCCGAGGTGCGAACAGGCAGACACGAGCCGGAGGGTAACACAACTCCGGTTTATTGCCTCGAGCGAGAGGGTGGGCGGAGGATGCCCGTAACTCCGCTTTAGCACGCACTCGATGCACCCTACAGGCACACAACATACAAGCCACTGCTAATGATACCACATGCTGCTAACTGGTGCTACAAGTCCCGAGCGGGCGAGTCGGGACATATGAAACCATAACCACGTGACCACCACCATCCGCGACTCGGGGCTCCGCCCATACACCACACTCCTTCCGCTCCAAAATGACAATTATAATGACAAGCATAATTGGCAAAGAACACTATGACAACATGACACAAAAAAAAAAAACAAAGAGGAACAAAATGACACCAATCATGCAAAATCTTCCAAGTACCACGTCGCTTGATCTAACCCTGGGGTGATGGTTGGGCTGAGAATCAAACCCAGATGAGATGGCACAAAAGAAAGCGTCCTTCATCTGCACAACCTGTTTCAATAATGCCGTTGTTTTAATCTGGCACATAATTCACTCTTCCATCCCCAACACATCATATACTGTGTTGGTGCGAGCGAGTTGAATTCCAAATTCCATGGACTGGGAGCTTGAGTACGGAGTTGCACGACGAAGTCAATGGTGTTAGCAGACCCAAAAAACAATGGTCGTGTTAAAGATATAAAGAGGGAAGTTTGGGAGCAGAGTATAACTATGCAGCAGAGGCGCCACAAGAAGGCCCACTTACAAGCCTCCTGGCTAGGTCGAGGTGACATGCTCAGAAGAACCTCCTGCGCCCCTGGCCGACAAGCTTGCTCGTCCCCCACGGACAGAAACAGGTAAACACGCTGAGTCCGCCAGACAAGAGGGCGCCGGCGGGAGCAGCAGGTGGAGTGGCCTTGGGAAGATAACACCAGGCCCCCGCGAGATGAACGGGAGGGGTGACGCTGAACAGCGCCGTTGTTCCACGCGCAAGTCGAACCGGCAATTAGCCGGCTGCAGTACCAGCAATCCCATGACAAAACCACGCATCAAATCCAGTCGAGATCTCAATGCACGTCCGATCGGACGATCAGCGTAAACTGGATGCACAGCAATGTCATAAAGCAGCAGAAACATCGTTTGCGCAGATGCAAACTTCTCTTTATGTACAGCACGTTTCCACAGTATAATTTCAACACATGAGGCTGCAACAAACTGCGGACTGTCATCGAAGACCGGGATCGGGAAGACCTCTTTATTCGCAATGATAGTCCGTTAGCTCTAAACATCAAAGAAAGCATTGATCCCAATCAAAAACATTTTGCTCATCCGCGGACCGCCGGCATTTGCTTTTATAACGCCATGCTTAATCACTCGTGCCGTGAGAATCAAACATACAACAATTAACAAATAATGAACCATGCTGCGCGCAAGCCTCTTGGTTGTCACGACGTTGAGGCAACTTGCGTGCAGGTCCTCATCTGAACGTCGAAGAGGACACCGTCGATGGTCGCGAATCGCGAACTTCTCGGATGCGACCGGTTCGCTCCAATCCCCCGTTGAAATCGCCTGAACGACACGGGCATGCACTGTATCATGAGCTGACTCCACCGCGACCTGCTTGGTGGTGACCGGCCCATCCTGGACCTGGCCCAGTGCCAACACATCAACCCGGTTGGTTGATCCAGACAAAAGTGGACCCTCCGCGCAATGCAAGCGTGAGAGCCCGTTGCAGCTGGCATGCTCCCCGTTGCTCCGGAACCATATATCGTAGTTGCGGGAAGCAATGAACGGACACCAATGTTGTATCGCCATGGCCCCTGCCACCGGGACCTCGCCCTCGGGTCTTGAGGGAGACCCGGGCTCAAACGGAGGTACGGGCCCCGAAGGAGACACAGGCGCACCTGGAGGTACGAACTCCGAAAGAGGAACCTCCTCCCACCGACTCTCAAATCGGCTCGGCACGGGACGTCCAAGGCAACTGGCTGGCGCCGTCCCATCTCGTTGAATGCGGGCCAAACAGCTCCGACCAAAAAGGGCGGGGCCCTCCCCTCACACCACGAACAGCGAGAGCTCGACCCGCTGACCTTGATGGGCGACCAAGACGTGTGCCCTGCCAACCACTGATGGCGCTTCACTGGTATACGTGTGCAACGCGAGGGTAGACCTAAAAAGGCGTAGACCTGGGAGTGCACGAGCGGTGCGCTCGTTTATGATCGACACCGCCGCTCCGGTATCAACTTGAAACACGATCGGCGTTCCATCCACAAAACCTCGCACAGGCTGCAGGCCTCGACCCGGGACGTAAAAGCGTACGTCATGCACAAAACATCGTACCGGGTGTAGGTCTCGCCCCGCGTCGCTGGGGTCGCCTCGTACATCGCCATCCATGACAGTTATGGTGGCCAATGACACTTGGCACACACGCCGTAGATGTCCCTGACTGTTCACATCGCCGTCCGACTGGCCGCGTTGCAACGCCTAGCCACGGCCCGCACCGAAGACTGTGCGTGTGGTCGTGGGCGCCTGGTACATCGCGCGGACCTCCGGATCACCTGTCATGCTCTGGCCAGTGAGGGCTCGGACATCTGTCAGAGTCTGTGTGATGGTCGACGCAGAAATAAAACGATCTTCGAGCCTGGCCTGCCGTTCACTCGACGTGAATTTGCAGACGACGGCGAGATGTCTCACCCGCTCCGCGAAACTCGCGATGCGCTTCCCTGGGCTCCTCGCCAGGTGATCGAACTCGTACCGTGCGAGCTGCACTGATTCTCCCGGCGCTCTGTGTGCCTGACAATCCAATTGTCTCTGCAACGACTCAAAGTCAATGCCGAGGAAAACAGGCACTCTGCACGCGTCGATCCGAAACATCCTCGTCGCCAAACTGTAGTGTTGTGGCCGAGGTGCGAACAGGCAGACACGAGCCGGAGGGTAACACAACTCCGCTTTATTGCCGAGGGAGAGGGTGTGCGTAGAATGCCCGTAACTCTGCTTTAGCACGCACTCGATGCACCCTACAGGCACACGACATACAAGCCACTGCTAATGATACCACATGCTGCTAACTGGTGCTACAAGTCCCTCGCGGGCGAGTCGGGACAATTTTGTCCAAATTTGAATTGTTTGGCAACAATCAACAGCAGTTTGTTTGAAGGCTGACTGGGGAGTAGTATAACACTCGGTGTGCAACGGCTCCAGTGAAGCATGGGGGTGGATCGTGCAACTGTGGGGCTGCATCCTTGGGAAGGATTTGGAGATTTACATAAAATCAAAGCTACACTGATTGCCGACAGGTAGAGGCAGGTTCTGATCCATCATGCCATTCAATCAGCAACATGTCCCATTTGGTGTGGAGGTGGGGGGGTGGAGGATTCACCTTCCAACATGACAATGACTCCAAGAGCATACAGCCAATGTGGTGGGCATGGGATCCTAGGATCCTGAATTCAAATCCCACTCGGCTGTTGAATTAATACCAGGCAGGGTTGACTCTGCCTGTCATCCTTCCAAGGTCGGCAGAATGAGTGCCAGCTTGCTGGTATCCTGTGTTGGAGTGGCGACGCATTCAGTATTGTGTCCAATATCCAAGGAGACTGCTTAGGCAGCACCAACGCTCTGCACAGAGCATGGTCCCAATGAATGGATACAGCCAATTTGGTCAAATAAAAAAATATCTGATGCAATACTCACAAAGATTCCTTCGCCTGCTTAAAGTCCTGATATGAGTATCATTGAGGCTCTATGGGTTTATACAGAAAATGGTAAGTCAAATATGGTAATCAAACAGCTTGGATGAAATTCTGAATGTGATCCAGAATACTTGAAACATTCCATGGTCGTACAATGACAAACTGTCGGAGAGCAGGTAAACAAGCTGTCATGTTTCATAAAGAGCAAAGGGTTCACCCACCAAATACTGCTGCACTGGATACACATTCATTTTTTTATATGTATTATTACTGTATATACAGTACATCTCTCAGTTCCAATTTCTCAGTATTTGTGCATTTCCTGTGTCTGTTTCTATAATTATTTCCAATGCTGTACATACATGCATACATAGCTCACGGTTCAATAAATCCATTTTTATGATGCAAATGTTTCATGATATCTCTGTTGTGCATGAGTAATGGGTGGCGACCTTGTCAATTGCAGGTTCAGAGATTGTTCATGTCAGAGAAGGAGAAGATGCTATACTGCCCTGTTTCTTACGAGGGTTACATTTGACAGAGGTCAAGTGGAAGCTCAAGAAAAATAACAGCATTGTAAGCAGAAAGTGTGAATGATTTTATTCCCTGCCATTTAAATTCAGGTGCTCCAATAATTAATGGTTAAAAGTGAATAAACAATGGCTAAATGTCAGTTGACTAATAAGTCGCTCCAAGATCTTATCTCTGAGCATCAGGAAGTTTCAGTTAATAATTTCGGTATTAAATGTAAAGAGGTAAATCTTTGTATTCCTCGACTTTTCTGGATTCCTAGGCTTCATAAGAACCCATACAAGTATAGGTTTGTTGCGGGTGCCAGGCAGTGTTCCACCAAACAGGTATCGGTTATAGTTAACTCGGGCTTACAAGTTGTTAGGGAACAGTTCAGGAAATAGTTTAGCAATTGAGAAGAATTCTGGCGTTAACACTTTTTGGAGCACTAATTCTTGTTTAGAGTTCTTAGATCGGATTAGATGCCTCAATATCAAGTCAGTTGACGTTTTTGATTTTTCAACTTTATATACAAATTTGGATTTAGTCCTCGTAAGGGATTCACTCTTCAAAGTAATTGACAAGGTTTTTAATGATTTTAATAAGTTTTTATGTGTCAGGTTTGATGGAGCATTCTTTTCTAAAAAGAAAGACTCAAGTTTTCATTGTTTTGAGAAGCAGAAGTTTCAGGATGCTGTTAATTTTATTTTATTTAATACTTTTGTGTTTTGTGTGGGATAATGTTTCAACAGGTTAAGGGTATTTCCATATTGCAGCCCCCTACTAGCGGATACTTTTGTTACTTTCTGTGAATTTTCATTCATACAGAAACTGATGAAGGAGAAAAAAAAATTAAGGTTAGCTAAAATATTATCTCATACATGTCATCATATACGTGATATTTGTGTGTTGTAAACTATAATTTTTTTGATACACAGCTTCACAACATTTATCCAGATAACCTGCTTGCAAACAGGAGTGGTAATGATTGTACGGTTGCTGCATATCTAGATGTGTTGGTTAGAGTTGGACAGAATGGTTTTAGTACAAGTGTATATCATAAAGTTGATGATTTGTTTCCCTGTAATCTTGTACTCCTTTCCAGGTAGCATTGCACCAATTAAAATGGATTACGATGTCTTTTCATCTCAGCTACTTAGATTTTAAAGAATTTGTTCAGTAAAGGATGATTTTGTGGAATGTGCTGAGAAGGTTTTTTTCCATCATGTTAAACAAAGGATATTCAGCTGATTGTTTATTCAGATCTTGTGAGAATGTCCTCAGACTTCGTCACCTTTTATTTAAGTTTGTTTGGTTTCCATGTGAACAAGTTTTGATATTATAATAATGAATGAATTATTTTAGTGAGGTAAATTATTTAATTAATATCATTGTTAAACTTATTTATTTATTTATGGATGGTATTAAATAATGGAGGTATTTAGATGAAAATACAATTTTAAAAATATTATTTATGAAATACATTATAAACAAGTGAAATCCTTCAATACAGCACGTGTGGTGAAGCAAATGAGTCTTCTTCTTCTTTCGGCTGCTCCCGTTAGGGGTCGCCACAGCGGATCATCCGTATGATCCGCATAGTGATTTGGCACATGTTTTACGCTGGATGCCCTTCCTGACGCAACCCTGGTCGCCTCTTACGACACAGGGATATGGTACACCTATTTTAACCGGGGTATACACCGGCCCAGTATACTGGTACTCATTTCGCCGACCTCGGAAGGATGACAGGCTGAGTCAACCCCCTGGTGTATTAATTCAGTGGCCCAACGGGGCTTGAACTCAGGACCTTTTGGATCCCAAGCCGCTGCCCTAACCACTGCACCAACACCAGGCTGGTGAAGCAAATGAGTACACTAATGTTATTGAAAGAACCACATCACTTTGCCACCAATATCTGCCATAATTGTAAGTAAATTTCAACTACTAATGCATGACGAAACACTTGCTTATGACTAATATTAAAGAGAATGATGGCATAAGAAGAACTTAGCTTTCAGCGTTCGGCGTTCGGCGTGAAAAGCCATGGTGGGCGGAAATGACGTCTTTCGTTCATTTGTACATGAGAGGGGAGCATTTGTTGGTTTTTTTCCGTCAAGCAATAAATTCAATGGTTTTCACATATATAACACATTAGTTTCACAAATTCCATTGAAATACTCGAGTATTTCTGTCAATTGTCACCATTTCCGTCGAGGTTACGCATTGCCATCTACCGGACGGCCGTCATTGGCCCACTTGAGGCACGTGGGGGGGGGGGGGACACCGGGGACATTTCAAACTCAGTGCAATTCTATACAGCACACGTGCTGTAAACAGTGCATGCGCTGTAATAAGCATTAATATAATTTCTTGGTGATTGCTCAGATAAACAGTGCAGCATGTTAAAATCGGTTTTTGATGACAGTTTCAATATTTGAATGACAGTTTGAGTCTATGGTTCGATGGAGGTGCTGTGTAATGGAGATATCTACAAGGTAGAGTTTATCACTTCATATATTATCATATAAAGTGGTGTATGATTAAGGTTATTCAAATGTAGTATTACTTTAAATAAAAGTAATAATTAAATAAGTTTGTATAAGGATATCACATTGCTGTGTTGAATGACTGTCTGGAAGCAACTTTGAGGTTGTAGGTCCATTGATGAGTAATCTACTGATGTGGGCCTATGACCTGGGTTGTGGATCTGCCGTTTTGAGAGGTTCTGGGCTGAAAGGATTGAAACCTCGATGAAAAACGGTGCCCAGCTGATGATCCGAGCAGTTGGGAAATCAGTCGATTGCTGAAAACTTAAGGTTATAAGTTCAAATAAAATAGCTTTTGCAAGTACTTAGCAGTACATAATATATCTGTGTTTGTGTGTGCGTGTGCGTGTGTGTGTGTGTGTGTCTTGTTATGTCTGGCTTTCTTCTTGGGACTACGGTGCAGTAATTGGTCTTTATTTTGATTATGTTGGATTAATGATGAGCCAATTTATCTGAAGGGCTACTCAGAGTGTGCAATTTATCAAACTGTTTCATCAAACAATACCTGGTAAATTCTCTGTCTGACCGCAACCTCTTTCTTGTATAAAATGAACTTAAACAACTTTTTTCTCTCTGAGCTAGTTCTGGAAAGGAAATTAGATTGTTGAGGATTCCCAAGAACACAGTGAGCTCCATCATTAGGAAATGGAAAGAATATGGAACTACCCAGGTCAGGTCAGGTATGGGAGCATGTGCCAGAACAGCTCGTCGTTGCATCCACTTTCAGCCAGTACTCCGGGCCTCCATCTGGCCATTCCCCAGGCAGATGCCTGGCCCATCCCTATCTCCTTGAGATTCCGATCAACCAGCTGCAGCCACGAGGCATGTGGTTGGCCCATTGGCCTCCTCTACTCATGAGGCTCCCTCACTGAGAGAATCTGGTGAGCAGGATCAGCATCAGCAAAATGAGCCACATGTCCATCCAGCCGGAGCTGACGCTCATGGACTATGATGGTAACAAATCTTTGAGTCTCTCTCAGCAACTGCTCGTTGGACACAAAATCCGACCAGCGATAGCCAAGGATTCTCTGAAGAGACCTGGTACCAAAGCAATTAAGTCTCCATCTCAGATCCCTGGTGGTTGTTTCATGCCAGAGGTGCATTTCTCATTTGAGATGTGGTTCGATCCTGCTAACCGAGCCTTCTCCAGCCACGTGGTGGAGGTGGAGTTGAGCCTTAAACGTGCTACAATGACTACCGGCTGTGGTTGCATCCTGTCTCAGAAGTTGCCATCCTTGCGACAGGATATTAAAAGCTGGTTGTTATTATTAATTATTATTATTATTTCGTATGCAGCCTGTGGTTGCTGATTGCATCATTGCTGGGAGGTCAGCTGTGAAGTAATGCCCCCTGTTTCCAGTAAGCTGGTACTTATTTTGCTGACCTCGGAATGATGACAGTCTGAGTCAACTCACCTGGTGTTATTTTATGAAACGACAGGGGCTCAGACTCAAGACCCGAAGATCTTAAGCCATCACACTTCATTTTAAGCTAACCACCACGCTTATGAAAACCTGGTAAATGTCTTACACAATTCTAGATGAAAGCCGGTTGAGCATTTGTCTTTCAGCAAAAAATTCCAGTTGTTTATCCTGCCTTTTCTGACCTCTTTGAAAACATTGTGTGAAAGACTGCACTTTCAAATCTGTGTGGCCTGACACTCGATTGCCAATCTTTTTCTTTTCCCTCAGATTCTCTACTACACAGGCAATGAATCGCAAGCTCATGTCCGCAAGCTGCGTGGACGCTTTTATGGGAATCTTCAGAGAGGAGATGGGTCCATGCTATTATCTGCAGTGCAACAAGCAGATGAGGGGACATACAAAGGGTCCATTGTTACCTCCCAAAACATTATCATTTGTGAAGTGACCTTGTTCATTAATTGTAAGTATCGGAACTACGATTTGTGTGGTGCTTATTTTTAATTGCAGGCAAATTTATGTGCAAAAGTCACAACGAAAATTGACAAGCTCACTCCACAATCCCACCTCATATAACAACACTGGGTCGACAGAATACAGTGAGGTGAATGAAGATCAAACCAAGAACAGCATAGAAACTTTCATCTCATCTCACAGTAGGCATTGCAAAATCCAAGTCTTTTTGCCATTTATTTCTGTTGACTCTCGTACAGTGTAAGCCTGGTGTTGGTTTAGTGGTTAGGATGGTGGCTTGGGATCCCAGGGTCCTGAGTTCAAGCCCCGTTGGCTGCTGAATTAACACCAGGGGGTTGACTCAGCCTGTCATCCTTCCGAGGTCGGCGAAATGAGTGCCAGTGTACTGGTCCCGGTGTATGCCCCAGTTAGAATAGGTGTACCATATCCCTGTGTGTCGTAAGAGGCGACCAGGGTTGGCGTCAGGAAGGGCATCCGGCCATAAAACATTGCCTCAAGAAAAAGCCAAACCCCTGCACAGCAGAGAAAAATGGCTGTAAAAACGGTCATTTATTATTTTATATACTCTCGTACAGTGTGATCAAACCGACTGCAAAACCAATGAAACAATGGTATGATTGGGAAGAGGTGTAAAGCTGTGTGAGTCATTATGCTGATGATTTCAGAAAGAAATGGAATATCGTGGACTTCTGTAGCAAGTGATGGAAATTGGTGACAGAGGCAGACCATGTACATGTCATGTGCATATACCTGTACATTATATGTACATCGATATGTACATTATCTGTCAAACAAGGCAACTTTGGACCTGTTTTATTCTCTGTTTTTAAAAGGTCCCATGGATTTTACTATTGGTTTTGTAAGTATAGATATGGAACTTTCCTTTGATAATATTAGTTTCAAAATATCAGGATAGTTATGGGAGTGGGTGTGGCTCGAAAAAGGGCTTCGTATAGCCCGAAGTGGTCTTGAGACCCCCTTTACTGCCATAACCACCAAGGTCCCATGAATGTTTTACTTTCCTTGGATAGTACACTACTTGTACTATCTTATGCACTAATAAAATCCATGGGACCTTGATGGTTATTAAAAATATGGCCAGAGAAAGTCTGAAGTGAACGTTTGCCGAAAGGAATTTCGGTGGCATCACTATCCATAACCATCCAGATCCCAAAGATTTTTGCCCAAAATATTTTAGTACCCAAACCATAAAATAAGTTTGTAAAGGAATTTCCTTGAGCAACTGAAGGTTATTCTAAATAATTCACTTTGAAAATGGAAAAAAAATTTTAAAGGTGTCAAAATCTCCAAACTTTTGGTGTGGCCCAAACAGCGGGGAATGGGTCAATCACATCAAAAAATTGGCTTTCTGAGTTTTAGACCACACACAACCTCGGATAAAAAATTGAAAAATATCTGAAGACATCAATGTTCAAATGTTACCATTTTGGGCCTATCTTATAAAAAATCACTCTTAAATAGTAGAAGAGTAGTGCATTATGATACAGTAAAAAGTACTACATGTATGAAATAGGCAGACGAAGCATTATAAGAGATCGTTTTTATTATTAATATTATTGTTTGAGAGAGTTTTCATCACATTAGGTCATGGAAGTGTTGTTGAAAAAATCGTGAGGTGAATGGTGAAATTGGATCGATAAACGCAGGGGATCTAAACAGATCACGTGGTTATGGGAGAGGCACTTGGCTCTGAGAGGTGTATCGTCAAAAGTGAAATTATTTCTTTTAAATAAAGATTGCGTAACATTTGGAAAAGGGAAGGTTGAAGTAAAATCGTGGAAGTGTGTGGTGAATTTGGACGGTAAACGCAGTGTGAAGCTGCTGGGTCGATGAAAAGTACCAGGAAGAGAAGAGAGAGACACGTGGTTACAGGAGGTGTAGAGATCGAAAGGATACAAGGAAGATTATTATTTTTTGATGTATTTTTGAAGAACAGGTAAGATTCGGATATGGAAGGTTGTAGATCGGAAGAAATCGTGAAGGTAATGGCGAGAGAAGGTCAGCTCAGGAGAATAAAGATGGTGTGCCAGCAGGAGGAATAAGAAGAGGAGGATGCAGAAGAAGAAGAAGAAGAAGAGGAGAAGAAGAAGAAGAATCGAGACTTGTGAGGGTGCAAGGAGAAAGGTAGTTTTTTTTTTTTTGATTGAAGACAAGAAATCGTGTTTAGTTGGGAGGGATGGGGTATGTTAGGAAAGTGGGGAAGATGGAAATTGAAGGTAATGGGGAGAAAATACAAATAAACACAATCGTACACCGAGGGGAACGATGGGTAGGCCTCAAGCACTCGGTAAGACAAGGTCGACGAAAACTCACAAAATAGCACGATTTTTGAAACAAAACCAAACTATGAACATACAGTAAAATGTAGGTGAGAAAATAAACAGTTAAAACGTGACAGATAACGACCGGAAACTTAACTTTGAGATTGACAGCAGAGAGCCCTGAAGGAGACCTGCCAACGCTCCAAACCCAGAACCGAAAGTCTGGTTCCGTTCATCAAAATATAATCAGTTCATCCTTGTCACACACTGAACCTGTCCACAACTTTTTGAGATATCCTGCACACAAACAGACAAACAGACAGAAAGACAGACAG
This sequence comes from Eptatretus burgeri, assembly GCF_056783735.1. Taxonomy (NCBI): domain Eukaryota; kingdom Metazoa; phylum Chordata; class Myxini; order Myxiniformes; family Myxinidae; genus Eptatretus; species Eptatretus burgeri. Next base: position 51,084,720 of record NC_140974.1, read on the forward strand.
AAAGGGGTGAAAACAACCTCCTTTACCTTCGGTGGCAGAGCTGACAAAGCCAGCACCACCCAGAAGTCATTGTAGGCCCATTAATGATGTCACAGCATGGCAATCACGAGATGTTGTGTGTGTATATACAGTATATACACACACACACACACACACACACACACACACACACACACACACACACACACACACACACACACACACACACACACACACACACACACACACACACAAACACACACTATAATATATTTCCTATTTGAGACTATGGTGTCTCAGTTATGTCAAATTCCACTCTTCACCAAACTTTGTCCATTTCTAGCTTATCTGGAATTGAAATTCCAGATAAGGTTTTGTCCTCACACACCGTCCGTATGTCTGTCCATCTGTCTCTTATTTCGACTTCTCCGGCCAAACCGATGGGCCGATCCAGCTAAAATTTGGCAGCAACGTTCCACTCCTGACTGGAAACAGGAATTGTAAAGCTCAGTCCAGTCACTTGACTTTGTCAGTCAAAATGGCCGGGTTAGTAAATTTCTTCAAAAATCTTCTTCTCGAGACCAGAATGCTACCAAATTTGGGTTCCAACATTAAGACAGGGCCCAGATAACCTCCAGGTCCAGTGGTCCTATTTTCTTTTTTGGGGGGGGAGGGGGAAAGAAAAATAAAGAGGATGAAGCACACATGAGAAGAGGAGTGCAAATCGAGGTTATAAACACTTGTGTAAAAATCAACACACACACACACACACACACACACACACACACACACACACACACACACACACACACACACACACACACACACACACACACACACACACACACACCTCGTTCTTTCATGTCTTTTCCTCACAATTATACTTATTTTTTGTACGGTAATAGCTAGTCCTAAAACATTATATTAGAACTTAAAGGATTGCTCTAAATTGTTTTTTTTTGTCACGAAACGTGTTTTGCTGCTGATGTCATTTGGCAAGACTGGATTTAATTACAGTTCAATCATCCTGGCCAAAAAAAAAAAAAAAAGTTTATATCACATTTAAAATGATAAGGATCTACCTCTGATGTTGAGTGGTGTTAACAAACTGCAGATTCCCAAATCTTTTGCACCTACTCTTGTTCATAATAACACAGATAATGGAAGCTCATCATTGGATAATGGAAGCTCTTCATTGGATAATGGAAGCTCTTCATTGGATAATGGAAGCTCTTCATTGGATAATGCAGTGTTACCACTTTGGGCGATGTATAGCCTGTATGGTGGTGCTATCCTCTTGCTGTTGGTAATCGTCTTGGCGTCGATCTTGCTGCACCTACGCCATCGATTTCTGCGTCAGGAAAGGTAAGTATTTTTGTAAAGGTCCAAATTTTTTTTTTCACTGAACTGCTTGTGAGCACAAGATTGGGAGGTGTATAAATGTTTATACAACCTTGTGCTTAATCGATCTGGAAGTTTCTTTGTACTCAATTTATACAATGATCATGTTGCTCTTTTAAAAAAAAAAATTCTAAAAGAGTTAATTCTCAAGGAAAATTATTTCATTTAACATTTTTTTGTTTTCAGCCATTTACTATGTCTTAACGGTGGGAAAGGTGTCCACACAAAATATTCAAAAGCAGTGATTTTAATTACAGTAATAATAATAATAATAACAAGCTGGTAGGCGACGAGGGATTCGCTCGGATCGAAGCGTGGATACAATGCTTTTCATTCTGACTGATCCACCGACGAAGATTCATTGCCAAGATGTATTGTTTCACATACAATTGTTCCTCTGCCTGGCAACATTTTTCCTATTGCGTATTTTGCCAACGGGCACTCATAAAAAATGACGTTAAATAGACACCCTATTTTTGAAGGACTACCATTTGAAAAATAATCGGTTTGCTGGTTTGTGCTGTGGAGCCTCGCGTTGCAGACACACACACACACACACACACACAAAACCCAATAAACTTCTCTCAATGCTCTTGTTTGACCACACCTCCTGAGCCACACAATATTTTTCATAAGACAAGCCCACTTTCCTACGCCACTCCCACTTTAAATAATAAGTAATTGGAGGTTGTGTGTGGGTCGTGGAATCGCTTTCGGTAAATAAATAAGTAATTGAAGGTGGTGTGTGGATCGTGGAATCGTTTACAGTAAATAAATAAATAATTGGAGGTAGTGTGTGGGTCGTGGAATCGTTTACGGTAAATAAATAAATAATTGGAGGCGGTGTGTGGGTCGTGGAATCGTTTTCGGTAAATAAATAAATAATTGGAGGTGGTGTGTGGGTGGGGAATCGTTTACGGTAAATAAATAAATAATTGGAGGTGGGGTGTGGGTGGGGAATCGTTTACGGTAAATAAATAAATAATTGGAGGTGGTGTGTAAGGAGGAGAATCTGAAATGGTAAATAAATAAATAATTGGAGGTGGTGTGTGGATCGTGGAATAGTTTTCGGGAAATAAATAAATAATTAAAGGTGGTGTGTGGATCGTGGTGTGCGAGTCGTGGAATCGTTTTCGGTAAATAAATAAATAATTGGAGGTGGTGTGTGGGTGGGGAATCGTTTTCGGTAAATAAATAAATTATCGGTTTGCTGGTTTGTACTGTGGAGCCTCGCGTTCGCGCGCGCACACACACACACACACACACACACACACACACACACACACACACACACACACACACACACACACACACACACACACACACACACACACACACACACACACACACACACAAAACCTGACAATAAGGGATATCTAGCATATATAGCGAATCCAATAACTAAAAGCAAAATTGGCAAATACGAAAATCTCCATATTTTTCGTTTTTGAGCCCCATCTCTCAATGGTGAAGAATCACTTGAAATATTCTCGTAGTCGGATCGAGATTCGGATCTTCACCAAAATCGAATCAATTCTTCCTTGTCGCACTCCCAACCTGTCCGCCAAGTTTCATCCGAATCCGTCCATAAATTTTTGAGATATCGTGCTCACAAATATGCAAACAAACAAACAGACAGGGCTGAAAAAAAAACTTTGTCCATCTTCGGTGATGGAGGTAATAAAGCAACTTCAAGCAGGGGAAAGGATCATGAAAAAGGGCTTCCCTCATATTGTTGCGGGGCCGGGCGTTGGCAACGGGCACGACCACCAGATGGAGCAGTAGAGTCGGCTCGACCGATCGCCCGGAATTTAGATCGTACCTTTTCGGAAAACTCCGGAAAAGTACGGGTCCCTTATTGGACCGAAGTTCGCCAATAGACAGACCACGTGGGGTAGGGTCGATTGCCAATTTCAATTTACCTAAATACCCACGTGGTCAAACCTACTGGGGAAATTCACCGACGGCACCCTTACGGAATGAGACGCATAGCGAACTTGAACCGTGTGCGATCCGAGCGGTTTGATCGCCGAGATCCATCGGTCCCAAATATCCCGTTACAACGGCAACGGCCTGGCTAATTTCCCAACACACAGCACGCTAAGTCAATTAAGGAATAGACACGAACGAGTCGAAACATTGAACAAATGGGGATGTTTATTCACAATGGGGGGGTGGGGGTGAGGGGAACACATAAGGGCAGAGTTAAACCGAATATTAATAAATGGAGGTATATACAGGCAAAAAGCACTTATACAATTCACTACTTAGCAGACGGGCCCACGGACACACACACGCACACACACACCCAAAGAATCAGATCGAATGGTCTTTATTCAGACCTCCAGCCCGGAGGACAGTCGGGCTGAAGACCAGGGTCTGTCTTGGACCTGTCCACCTCGTGTGGTCTTCAAGCTGACTCGGTCCGATCGCCACCGGGAGGCGAGCCGAATCCAGGCACCGGCGAGCGACCCTTGCGGTTCTTGCAGGGGGATGGTGTCTCTCAAGCTCGCCCGTCCGCCGAGAGAGGCACGGCACCCAATCCTTGCGGTCCTTGTCAGGGACTGGCGTCGCTCGAGCTCTCGATCGTGAGGAGGAGGACAAAGACGATGACGACCAAGACCAGCTTCTCTCCAGGCTCCAGACTAGCTCCCTTTTCATGCGCTCAGCCGCGGCTCGACCCCTCCCCCACCGAGCGCAGGGAGAATCCGGGAGCAGAGGGTTGTTGTTGTTCTCTGCAGAGTTGTAGTAATCCGTTGCTGTCATTGTTGCTGTCGTTGCTGATGGTGTTACAAATAAAAGGAAATCCTAACTATCAAAAGTAACTCAGCGCATGAGCATTTATTTACCCATTAAACAAGGGAAAAGGGAGCTATCTATCCACATTTACTTGTCGATATAACTGAGCTATAGGACCTGTATGTTGAGTGCCCATGGCCTCCAGATTCGCAACAATATATCCATGAGGAGGCCAGATTCATCAGCACAACAATTCATACAGCCTAATTCTCTCACATGGATGAGCCAGTCCCACCAACGCTGAGCTGTCCAAAGGAGGCCGAAGCAGTTTGGTGGGGATGGAGACATAGTTTCAGAGGGGAGGGTGCGGGGGGTAGGGCGGGGGGAGAGGTGTTGTGATCATAAAAAGGAGGAAGGAGATAAGATTATGGTGCAGGCCCATGAGTTCATGATCAAGAGGTAGACCACATTAATGCAATACAACATCCCGCCCTGCCTTGGCACGGCCTAAACCACCAACAAAACATCGACGGTTCTTTATTACACTTATACACCAACCAGTGACTCCCCACCAATCATATATATATATATATATATACACACACACACACACACACACACACAGACACACACACACACACACACACACACACACACACACACACACACACACACACACGCACACACACACACGCACACACACACACACACACACACACACACACACACACACATAAGGAAATCTAACACAGCTGGAGGCCACTCAACCCATCATGCCTGTGTGAACACCATACTAATTTATCAACACAAGACCCAAAGAAAATGCAAATGTATATATTTTGAATTTTTTTATTTAGTTATTTATTTATCAATTTACTTTTCATTTTTGTAGTTTTTGAATATATTTTTCCCCTCTCCATCAGGGGAGGGAGCATGGGCTTGGTTAAAAACACATATCAACCACACAACCCCCCTTGACGAGACCCCCACCAACAGCACTCCGTACACATGTACACATCACCAATCAATGCTCAAACGACCCAAAAATCCTGCCAACATCCCTATACCCCTCTATCTCCATAACTTCCATGTACCTATCGAATTATAATTTAAACTTCGGCCTTAGTTATTTTATTACTTGGTTTACAGATCCACTGATGGTATATTTGCAGAAATGAAATATAAATATAAAACACATTTTTAGCCTTTTATATTTATACATTTTCCGCCGAAGATGCAAAAGTTTCAAAACCCGAAATGTAAACGTCGGCATTTATTTTTAAAATATAATTTCGCACGCGCGCACAAAAATGCCGAGTCCCCTTCAACCAAACTGCGCAGTAGTCTTCGGTCATGGCGTCTGAGCAGTGGCCAGCGTGGTTCAGATTGACTGTGGTTTCTGGGGCGAAAGTGATTGTTAAGAAGTATGTCAGCGGTATAAATTCGAGTGACTGTATTCGTGATTTAATCACGCAACATCTTGACGACGAATATTCTGGCCGAACGATTGCATCAATTCAGTGCAGCAGCAGGGATGATTCGCACGCTACTCTCGATCGTGCCGATTTTGTTTCCATCGAAAGTTGTACACCGCTGTTCGTATTGAAAGATTTCGGTGCCAAGTACGTCAAAGTTTCCCTGCGAGATGCTGATATTCAGCCTTCAACGGACCAGAAATCAGCCTTTGATGTGCTCATGGGGATGGGGAGACGGTACGATCAGATGCCCGCTGAAAACTAAGCTGGTTATGGCTCTGATTGACCGTTTTGAGCATGTTGACTCCGAGTAGACACCTTTTTTTAATCGTATCCAGCACTATGCACTGGTGTGCACGCACACATCTACGACTTGGACAGTAATTTTCTCAGCATTGTTTCCATTTGTTTGATGATCCAACAGGTTTCTATAAGAAAAACATGCCAGACTATATTGTAAAAACAAGTTTTAATCCTTCTTTATTGTTTTTCACATCAGATGATACAGTGAACATGGGCATCCTGCATTTGAATGGTTTTCCATCTTCAATGTTTTCTTAGATCCTCCTGGTCCGGGAATTATACCCCTCCCCCCACCTACCCTTGTCTTTTCCACAGAACATCCGAAAAAAAAATCATAAAAATATATAATTTCTAAAAATTGAAATTACATTTATATTTATATTTCGACCGACCGACCCTACATTTGAGCTGAAGAACTGCGTAAACCAAGTTATAAAATAACTAAGGCCTTTTCTACTTTTTCTGCCGCCGCTACCTTTCCAGGGAGACCATTCCATGCATTAATTACTCTCCGAGTGAAAGTTCCCTGCCTTATTACCATCTTAACTCTCCTTTTCTTTACTCTCAAGCTATGGCTCCTGGTCCTATCACTGTCTGCTCTGTTGAATAATTCATCTGTCCTTATTTTATCGATACCCTTCATTATCTTAAACGTCTCCATCACATCTCCTTGTAACCGCCTCTTTTCTAGTGTATAAAACCCTGTCTCCTTGAGCTACTTCTCATAGCTGAGTCTACCTAGGCCCGGAATCAATCTTGTAGCCCTGCGCTGAACCCTCTCTGTGGCATCTATGTCCTTCCTGAATTGTGGTGACCAAAACTGCACACAATATTCTAGATGTGGCCCTCACTAAATTATTGTGCAATGTGAACACCACCTCTTTTGATTTATAATTGATCCCCCTCCGAATGCAACCTAAAACCTTATTTGCTTTACTGATAGCTGCCTGGCACTGTGCTGCCTGCTTACCTCCAGTATCTATGACCACCCCCAGATCCTTCTCCTGTGTGCAAGCTCTAAAATTACCCCTTGCATCCTGTAATCTCTATTTTCATTGTTATTTCCCACTCCCAACACATTACACTTGCTCAGGTTAAATTCCATCTGCCAGTCTTTTGCTCAATTTATGCAAGTATCAAGTATCAATACTTTCCTGAATCTGATCACCACCCCCTCTGCTATCCACCTCACCTCCAAGCTTTGTGTCATCTGCAAATTTGGAAAGATTACTCTTTACCCCATTATCCAAATCATTAATGTAAATAATGAATAGTTATGGTCCGAGTACTGATCCCTGAGATACCCCACGACTTACATCCTCCCAGCAAGGCATGCTCCCACTCACAGCCACTTTTTGCTATCTGTCATTAAGCCAGTTTGCAATCCAATTCGCTACCTGACCAGCCACTCCACAAGCCCTCACTTTGGCTAACAACCTCCGGCATGGTACCTCATCAAATGCCTTCTTAAAATCTATATATACTATGTCCACTGCCTTTCCATCATCCACCCAATCAGACACTGCTTCGTAGAACTATAAAAGATTTGTAAGACAGGAACTACCTTTGTATTTATTTAAATGCTTCCTTATCTGGTCCTTAATTAATGTCTCCAACACCTTCCCCACAACTGAAGTCAAACTAACAGGTCTATAGTTTCCAATTTATATACACACACACACACACACACACACACACACACACACACACACACACACACACACACACACACACACACACACACACACACACACACACATATATATATATATTTTTTTTTTTATCGTTTGTTTGTTTGATTGTTTTTTGTAGAAGAAAAAGGCGCTTCCAACCAAAAGTAAACAACTATATCAACTCTGCTAATTTGAACAAAAAAGCGAGAGCAGACCCGGTCTCAGGCAACGTGTGTATATATATATATATATATATATATATATATATATATATATATATATATATATATATATATATATATATATATATATATATATATATTGCGAACCGTGATGTTTGTCCGTGCATTTGTCTATGTCGACGCTTCACTCACTGCATTTGAAAAGCTGCTGATTGGTTATTTTGCATTTCAATTTTACTTTTCTTGATGCAATATAGTCAGTCACTTTATTGTCTCTTCCAGTAATCTTTAAAATTAAGATGAACATCGAGATTAAAGTACATTTAATACAGATCTTCAGCGACAAACATACACTTTAAATAGCTATATTTTGCCCTCTTTTTAGACAAGTCCAACTTGCGCCGCCCGATGATGCACCACCATTTTACGGTGGGCAGTATAAGTAGCTCTAAGCTTTTGGTTGTTAGTGAAACCAAGAGTGCAACACAATTGACTTTTTTAGAAGTCCATGAAATAATTTAAATTGATAGATTGACTTGAACTTTTACCCATCACTGAGAATGGGTACTTTTTCTCATATCGAATACCATCTGACACAAAGTGTTTTGCAGGTTTAAAGACAAATGCTGCATGAAAGACAACATATGCTCCATGAATGTGCAACAAAAGCTTGACAAGGTAATTCATATGCAATCAAGTACCATTTGCACCCACACAATTGATCACCAAAAGATATCATAGATCTTCTTCTTATTATATACAGTAAGTCCTCGCTTTTCGCAAGGGTTGCGTTCCTGGAAAACCTTATGATAAGCGAAACTGTGTTAAACAAAACATATTTTCCCATAGAAACCAATGTGTTAAAGGGGGGATGTGTTTTTGGCTCGGAATTTTTTGGACATTAACACAAATAAACAAAACACACTCCTCGAGTAGTGGCGACTTACCCCGAGGCTGGAGGAATGGAGATGATTGCGGTGGACAAGTCACACTTGCGGAGTGGCAGAATCGTCCCCCTCTTCACTTGACACTGTGCTGTCACTTTCTTCACCAGCGGGAACTGTCTCTTGGCAGCTGGTTGAAGGAGCATCCTGGATGGTGGATGGAGTTGGT
>NC_140974.1:51098584-51113584 GCF_056783735.1 Eptatretus burgeri
GTGAAGGGTGGGGTGATGATCCAAAGTGATGCGCTGTGACCCGAATCCTGCTTCTCTAGTAGGTCACAGAGGCCCTAGCCATGCCCTGCCAGGCTCCGGGACTGGAAATTGTCTCAGTTGCCCATCCGCTTTGGCAAGGGTCGAAGCTCCTGACTCAACATCGGGTATTATCCCTGAGCCCACGCCCCGACCCTGAACGTGCTCCGAGTGCAGTCTGAATGTCGAATAGCAACGGACTTTCCCCGCCACTCACGGGCCCCCTATCATGAGCCAAAATGTGCATCCAGGCGGGGGGTGCGGGAATATTTTCCCGTGTGCGGGAGGCATTTGTGGTCAAAGTGGTGAGGTTTGGTGAGCAAGGTGCAAAGTACGGTAAGGTGCCGGTTGGGAATAGGTGCGCAGATTTGAACAAAATAATGGCGCGTGATGCCCGTGTGGTAGAGCGTCGTGGGGTTGTGGTGGTTCCAAGCCATGGGAGGCATTGTGGTGTGCTTATTATCAATCGCATATTGAATGGCTTGTGTACTTGCATGCTTGTTTTGCACTGCAACTAAAAGGAAAGGGTTAGAATATAAATTATAATATGAGATAGAGATAGTTAATAGACCTCACTACGAGACCCCCGCAACGCAGTTCGTCCCGTAAACCCACCTGACATGAGGGGATGTCTAAATGCACAAAGACGAATTAAATAACTGCCTGGGTATCACTGTATGTTGGGTGCCATTGCCTTAGAGGCATAACCGCAACTATATATATATTGTTGCGAATTCACGCCCGCCGGCGTGCGAACGGCCACGTGACTCCAATCGCGGCATGTCGCCCACCGGAAGGACAATTCAGTCGTGACCCTCTCGGACCAACGCCGGGAGCTAGTCACGGGTGGGGGTTTAACCTCACCACGATCGTGCCAATTGCCCACCCGCGCAGGATAGGGTCGCTCGCCAAATTCGATCGACCTAAGTACCTGCACGAATGGTCGACCGGGCGATCGCACCACGCCACAGGCCGACTCCGGAAACGAACCGCTTAAGCGGTCCGTTCCGTGCTACAGTGATTACCGAGCGGTGTTATCGTCGGCCTCGACGGTTCTGATTAATTATCGGGCGTATTAAGCCCACTACGAACCCTTTATGTGAAGCAGGATGGAGGGTCAATTAAAAGGAAGGAGACGAAGCGAAACGGGAAAACAGTTCAACACAATGCACATTTATTCCGCGGCACACGGAAAGCACATATATACAGCCACAATAATCAAAATGCACATATAACGCGAAAGCAAGAGTTAAACCGAATACGCGTACACACGGCAACACTTATATAGTTCTACTTTACAGACGGCACCAACACACATTTACTCAAAAGCAAAGGAAAGAAGCCACCCTCATAGACAAGGGGGCAGGCGGGGCCTGTGGGCCTTTATGGCGTGGGACTTGGCAGACATTCTTGTTTACCAGAGAAATCGGGGTGGGAGTCGAGTTCCAACCGTCATTCTTGTTTACCAGGGAAATCAGGGTGGGAGTTGTTGTTGTTACCCTTTTGTGTTCGTGGAGATGTTGACGGTTGCTGGCGGAGTGGTGAGGATGGCGTGGTTGTTGAGAGGTAGGTGTGGTTGTGGTTGTTGTGAAGCGGCGTTGTGGTTGGTGGTTGTTGTGTGATGGCGGTTGAGATGTGGTTGGTTCAAAATAAAGATAGAACAGAAAAACGCCTCACTCAAAGTGTCGCATCCCGAATGAATCACATAAATTCCCTCCAGACAATGGATTTGGGGCTAACTACACATGTACTTCGAGATATCTCACCAACGGGCCCTTCATGGTGGTTTGCGAATTTCCACAGCCGTAACTATATTTGTATGTATGTATGTATATGTATATGTATATGTATATATATATATATATATATATATATATATATATATATATATATATATATATATATATATATATATATTGTTGCGGGCTGAGGGGTCGGGTGAGAAGACCACTAGGTGGGGGAAGCTATGTCGGTTCCCACCAGACTCCCCGGAATTGTAGGCCGTCGCACACGATAATTCCGTGACGCGGTGGGTCGCTTAACCGTTCGTGGACTCCAATAACTCAACTGCGTGACCTAGGGTCCTCTGGTCTATGGGTTAATCGGGTTACCTCATTAATCACGTGGTTTAATTACCGGGGAACACGCCTCGGTACGCCTTGTCTGAACCGGATCACTCTACCGGACTTGATCACTTTACCGGATAGGATGCAGCCGAGTGACACTGCCAAGGATGTATCGGCTAAAAGGAACAGATCATTGGGAATGAAGTCCCGACTAAGCTCGGATTCGGACCATGCTGGACCAATGGAAGAAAAGACAAAAACGAGCAGGGAACATTCCTAATGATAATTTATTAAGTCAACTTACAAAAGGGGACACAGAGCAGACTTAACACAAAATTAATAACGATCTTTTGCAGTCTTACTTAAGCAGACAGGTGCCAACACACACACACACACACACACACACACACACACACACACACACACACACACACACACACACACACACACACACACACACACACACACACACACACACACACCCCGATGAAGAGAAAGTTTTGCAACCAGGAAGGGAGGGGAGTTGAGGCTATGTTCTCGGTACCTTTGCGCTCGATAGCACGACACGCCACCAATACGTTTCGGGGGTGGGGGGGATGCTCCATGGTGCGGTACCCGACAGTGGGCGCGTTGTCCCTGGCTTCAGCCGCACGTGTGAAGACCATGTTCGTGAAAGGAGGAGCTTGAGTCGAGAAGGGGTGGAGTCCAGAGTGTGAAGGTGGAGTGGAAGGCTGGACAAGGTAGGCGGGTGGGGTCGACGATGTCGTGTGATCAGAGATGAGGAGGTGGAATCCCGACAGCAGGAGGCGGGTCGTGGTGGTGTCGACAAGGGCGAGGTGACAGCGGGAGAGAGGCGGAGAAAGTGCAAGAGGCAAGAGAGGCAAGAGCAGAGGCAAGAGAGGAAGGCAGAGGAACGGCTCAGACCTTTGTAGCACTTGCAGCTCTGGGGGAGGGGCCATACCGAATCGAAACGTCATCACCTGAATTGGGCGCTCCGATTGGCCCCGACCCCTCACGTGGCCCACCAACTTTGGCTGGAAACCGCCTCACTTCGTTTCCGGCAAGGCCATTTCAAGCAGCGGACATATTTCACTCCGACCGCACGAGATGACACGAGTCGCCCACACCGAAATTGGCACGCGAATCGTGCTGCAAAAACCACCGGGCCGTTCCCGGGCGACCGGTCGAGGGTCCCGCATGCGTGCTCGGGCGTTCGACCAGCGTCTATCAACGCGCTCGATCCGCACGCGCCAACGTGACCTGCACTGTACATTCCTCGGCTCAATTGCAGCTTCGCTGGCCGTAGAGCCGAGAAGATGCTCATCATCCATGGAGAATCTGCTGCTGCCAGCGAGGGCCGAAGGTACATCGCCATGGATAAATCCAAACACGTTTCACAAGCGGCGTGCATGTCTGCTTTCAAGCACATTCCATACAGTGCACGCGGTTCGCCCATTACGCACGTGGCCAGCGCTCGCGTTCACACGACTGCTCGCAAGTGCGCGGGGCGAACACCAATATGTTTCAAATATTGAGGTTGAAAAGGGACAAGCTGCTTCTACTCCTCACACTCGTATCTCACCAAAAATGGCATGGAGTCCTGTTTATCGGCCTCCTTACGAGTTTCGTGCAGCGTGGGCGTTGTGCTGGCTGTGTTTCCTGTGTTGTGAAAAACACCATTCGTGCAGCCTCGTAAGAGGTATTTATTCGCATGCCTTTTTAATGCAACCGGCAATCCTCCCCAGACCATCGGAAGCTCGAGTCGACAACCCCGCACTACCAAGTGCACATGACTCACCGCACATGCCGGGTTTAAGGCTCGCCTGGGAACGAGGATCTCTGTGCAGCAGTTTCCTCATCGCGGCGCTGCACGCGCTTACTTACCTCAGGAATAATCAGACGAAAAGAAGAGTGAGAAAGAAATGAAGAAGAAAATGATTTAAGCAACCCTAGCTGTTAGATCATCGCAACGCACTCCCTTGTTGTCCCGCTAAATAAAAGGAAAGGGACTATCTACACGTATAATAACGGAATAACTGTCTTGGGATACTTATCTGTTGTATGCATGCGGTTCTGAGAACCACAACAGTATGTATATATATATATATATATATATATATATATATATATATATATATATATATATATATATATATATATATATATATATATATATATGTCTGTCTCTCAATAGAAATTGGCCCCACTGGTTGCTACCCCATCATATTGCATACCGTTGGAATCCTGTTGTAAAAATGGAGGCGTAGGGGGTTCAGGGTGGGGGGAAGACACCAATTATATGTAAATGTGTATCGTATAGCACCTCCTGGTGGTAGGCAGTATGACAAATCATCTTCTTATATCTAAACTCGAAATTCATTCTGCACAAGGTGCGAGTCCCTCTGCTCGTATATACAGTATACCACAGAAGAACTGGACCCAGGGCCACCGCTCACACTTAACTCTGTGGTCTGGTGGGTTGCTTTGCAACCACGAACGCCAATCAGTTAACCACGAGTTCCAGTGTCCACCATCTAATTTGTCATTTAACCCGAGGTCACGTGGCTTCCTGACCAGGGAACGTGCCCTCGGCGATGCACCAATCTTATCTTGATTAGATCTTAAGTAATGCAGCCGAGTGTTTCCCGCTGGTGCATGCCGACTGACAGGTTAATTAGTTTGGGAATTACCTCCCAGTCTATCTCGGTTCAGACAATACTGGATCAATGGAAGGAAAGGACAACCACAGACAGGTTGAAATGTCAACAAGGAATTTATTATTAAGAAAAATAAATAAAGAGAAGAACTTTTTATTTCCTTGTGGTGTAAATAGAAGAATTCAAATGAATCAAAATAATCTCAAACAAATAAAGAATTAATCAGGCATTGACAGAAAAGTAGACAGAGAGCAGATACTTATCACTATGCCTTACTTAACAATTAAACACTGTCCCCTCACCTGTCCTCACTGTCCCCTCACTATCCCCTCATAAGGTTTTCAAAAGGTGAACAAATGGAGGGGAGGCGCCAAAAACAAACCTTGCCTGGGGCGTCATTTAATCTAGGGCCGTCCCTGATTGTAACATCCTGAAAGGTAACTAAATGAGCAGGCTTGTACAATCATTGGTATGCTTTTTCAAAATACGATAGTTTGTTTCCGTATTAGGGAGAAACCCATCCTCATGGATGGGTTAATTCCCCCCAGAATTACAGAAGTGTTAATTCCCCCAAAATTGTCAATTTTGTTTGACTTGTAATACCCATACCCCTCCCATGGGGAGCAGCGCAATGCCGTACACATTCGCATAGTGAGAATTGGGGTCCTGTCCCCAGCCTGAACCCCTGGAGCCAGAGCCGGATTAAGCCTCGGCTGGCCCTAAGGCACATTTTGAAATTTTAGAGAATGGCCTGAAAATTTTAAATTAGATCTCGGGCTCATGGAAATGGACCCCAGACAAAAGATGAACTGATTCAAGAACAAAATCTTTAATACAAAAAAAAGACAAATATTTAATGTGAAAATAATTTTTGGCCCAAATTTTTGGCTGGCCTTAAGGCACATGCCTTGTCTGCCTAATGGTTAATCCAGCACTGCCTGGAGCTATTAATTTTTATACCACCTAAAACCACCCCAAGTACAACCCTAATACAACTCGCAAGTCCAGAAAACACACAAACACACTTCTCAAATTATATCAAGTTGTGATTATAAACCACATCACATAAACGAGATGAGCTGAAGCTGAAAATCATTACAAAGAGATTGTGGTGGTTATTCCTTTCAGTGCGCTGGTTACGATGATGGTGCTTAAACCAGAACAAAATAAATCTCACTTCATTTAAAACGCAATGACGTATTGTATATGAAGTCTGATTGATGATTGCTCCTTCGTCGGCTCTCCAGCGGTTGCTGAAGAAGGAAAGATTTATTGGTGTCGAGCCGCTGCAGCTTTAAAATGGCGTCAAAGATGGCGAGCAGAAGAGATTCGTTCGTTGTCGTCGTGGTTGTTTCGCCAAACAAACGAACTCCACTTCACTCAATAGTCTTGGTAATGTCAAACAAATGTCACTGTTAAATATTGATGCGTCAAGTGACTCGTGAATAGGGATGAGAAAAGGCTTGTAAGTAAAGGTGGGTGAGCTTCTAACATGTCGTCATGATGAGCTCTCATTTGTAGTCACTGTCCAACATCTCCTGCATTGATTGGCTCTTTCTGGAAGGATGCAACTGATCGGCTGCTCGAGGTCACATGTTTGCTCGATTACAAATATTTGCATAATATAAATAAATCAATAATGTATTAATGGATAAATGAGTCACTACAAGAACAAGTGAAATCCTTCAATACAGCGCGTGTGGTGAAGGAAATGAGTACACTAATGTTAAAATATGCAATTTATGCTTTTTCAGTTGAAAAACAATTAAAAAGAGTACTTAATATTTGAAATGTAAAAATCTTGTTATGATTGTGATAAGCACCTTTATATATATATATATATATATAACAGAAGGAATGAAATCGTTCGATACAGCATGGCAGGGGGCCGCAAAAGAATGATGGCATAAGAAGAACTTAGCTTTCAGCGTTCGGCGCGAAATGCCATGGTGGGCGGAAATGACATCTTTCATTCGTTTGTACATTAGAGGGGAGCGTTTCTTGTTTTTTTTTTTCCATCAAGCAATAAATTCAATGGTTTTCACATATATAACACATTAGTTTCACAAATTTCCATTGAAATACTCGGGTATTTCCGTCAATTGTAGCCATTTCCGTATAGGTTACGCACTGCCATCAATGGCTGTTTTGAGGCACGTGGGGGAGGGGGGGGACACCGGAGACGTGGTAGACACCGGGGACATTTCAAACTCGGTGCAATTGTATACAGCGCATGCGCTGTAATAAAAGGAACTTCAATGTAGTAGGTCATTTGGCACATCATGCCTGTGCCATATTCACACGATGAATTGAAAAAAGTCAGTTTATTGGCTTAATTTCATTGGAGAGGGATTTAGGGAAGGAGGAATTGGGAGGAGAGCAGTGTGGCAGGTTCAGGAACATCACCAGGGTGTTATTTTACACATTCATAAACACAGTAGTATTTATCTACACTTTTTGGTGGGGCACAGGGGGGATGAACAGATTTTTGGTGGTGGGGCAGAATTGTATCGTGAAGAATGAATGAACAAGGGGGATGAACAGATTTTTGTTGGTGGGGCAGAATTGTATCGTGAAGAACGAATGAACACCGAGAGCCAATTCACCTTTTGACAAGTACCTTCTACAGATATCACAATCACTACACACAAATACAATAACTGATTTACCTCTATCCCCAAGTACCCCTCTATTGCCAATGCTCCATACCGATTCAAATGAAAGACCAAATACTGCATTGGAGTCATCAGAAGGAACACGAATAAGCAGAAAGCAAAGATGGAATCATCTAGTCGAGAGGAACCTGGATAGGATTCAGGTTTCAGCTGATACTGCTCGACCCTCAAACTCACTCAGGCACAGCCAAGTGAGCCTTACAGAAAAAGAGTTTGGAAGAATTCACTTCTCTGTAGACAGGTAGATAAAGAAAAATTAAGAGCCAACGTGAGATAAAATGGAGGAAAATGAACAAAAAAAATAAAAATAAAAATAAAAATCAAGAACTATCACGAATAAATAGAAATGTGAAAGGAATAGAAAGAAGTGTGAAACACTGAAGCAAGATGTGATAAAGAAAGGAAGATGAAACATGTTGGGATGAAACCAGATAGCTCGATTTCAGCAGTTATTCCCCAAGGCTCCAATGCAGCCCAGGTTTGTGTTTTGTTCATTTGTTTTTAAACATTCTCTTTATCGCTTTGCTGAAAATCTTATTTATCTCATTGGTGATGACTGCACCCTCTGCCGTACCATCTGTCATCCATCAGATCAGCAAGCAGAGCAGCCTCTTCACTCTCTACATACAGATCTGGATAAAATCACAAACTGGTCCAACACTTGAAACATGTCTTTCAATCCTGACAAATCTCACACCCTCACTATGTCTCTCAGAAAGGACCGTCTGGAACCCCCCCCCCCCCCATCTACTCTCTCAACAATCCTCTTGAAGAAGCCCTTTCATTTAAGCTTCTGGGTCTCACTATCTGCCATGATCTTTCCTGGGAAGTCAAATTTCTAAGCTGGCCTCCAAACCCAGTCAACAACTGGGCATCCTCCATCATGCAAAGTCCTTCCTTGACACACCTGAGCTCCTGACCCCATACAAAGCTTGCATCCGCCACCTGATGAAGTACCTATCTCCCCTCTGGGCTGATGCTCCAGCCTTTCACGCTGTAGAAACCAAGGCTTTTAGCATCATTGTTATCTCCCGCAATGGAACTGAGTCTTTGAGTCTCTCACGCTCTCACCACAGCCAGGTCGGTGCTCTTTCTGTCTTCTACCGTCTCCTCTCTGGCCTTGCCCCCCCTTCTCTGTCTGTGATCTGTCTCCCCCCCCCCCCACCGCGGGGCACTCAAGATCCGCCAGCAACCCCCGTCTGGTGAAATTGCCAAAATCATGAATCACTGCTCACCTTCACTCTTTCATTCCTCTTTTTTCCCACCTCTGAAACAAACTCCCACATTCACTTCAATCCCACTCTTCCCTCCACGTCTTCAAAACAGCTGTTCACCACCATCTCTTCTCTTCCCCCATCCAAAACCACGATCTTTTCTACCCCTGTTAAAACACCCAAAACCCACCTCTTTCAAATTCCCTGCTTTCCTTCCTGAAAGTCCCTGTGGTGTCCACCCTGTTTACCCCAGGGAACCCACCCCATCCCTCTCCCGTCCACAGATCTAATCCACAGTCTCTGTTCCCTACTCTTTTGTGCTTCCCTCTCCGGCCCCTCTTGTCTCCTGCCCCTCCCCCCTTGTTATATGTTCTGTGTGTTAGCTTTTTCCGAGCCTCGACAATGTAGACAAAAAAAGGAAAAAAAAACATGATCTAAGGCTTGTATTGGAGCTGCCACATACACATGAATATGCATGACACAATACAGGACTGTATTGACAAAATTGACATATTGAAAATGCATGACACAAGACAGGACAGAGACTGTGGATTAGATGAGACAAACAAAACTACTGAGCTTTCGGAGAGTGCCATCACATCCAAGGGCACTATGGGCTCCAGGGATGTCACAACAAGTCTCTGACCCTCTTGATCTGTGACAACAATATTGATGACAGTGTCTTCAACTTTATCCCCCAATAACGAATCTGTAATGACCTCAGAGTACAACCAACCCCTGCAGAGATCTGCAATGCTATCATGAGAGTGAAGGCAGCAAGAGCTGATGGAATTCCCAGAGGGAGGCAAGGAGATTATAACCCAACTGCCTGCCCTATTGCTCAGGATCCAGTACACCGAGAAAATCCCAGCTGACCTTTGGGATTCCACAATCATCACCATGTTCAAGAAAGGAGACAAGCAGCAGGTGTCACTGGTTTGCTCCATGATAACTTGTCTACAATTGGCCTAAGCAATGGAAGGACGACAGAACTCTGAGATCAAAACAGGTGTGAAGCAAGAGTGTCATTCATTGCACCCATCCTTTTAGCCATCTTCATTGCGGTCATCCTCCACCTTGTGAAGGACAAACCTCCACCTGGGATCAAAATTGTGTAAAGGATGAATGAGATTCTCTTCAAGCTCAGCCAACTTTTCTCGAAGACCAAGATCACGAGCACTTCAGTTGTTAAGCTGCAATACTCCGATGATGCCGGTATTTGTGCACTCTCTGAAAGCAACCTTCAGGCCATATTTAAAGCTTTGGCTGAAGCTGATGGTAAATTAGGCCTCCCCATTAACATCAGCAAAATGAAGTCCTTCATCAACTACCTCTGAACGAACAAGTCAAAGCTCCCAGGATCCAAATCAATGGGGAAATTGTTCAGAATGTGGACCACTTTCTATATCTGGGCAGCCACCTCTCCACCAATACTGATGTTGACGAGGAGATCCAAACACCAGCTAAAAATGTGCAGTTGCAGCCTTTGAACACCTCAAAAGTTATTGATGACCATGACAGCCGGATGCAGACCAGATCCTTGTGTACAAAGCCCCCATCACTCCAAACCTGTGAAATGGATCGGAGGTTTGGACCACGTATCACAGACATATCAAGGCACTGGAGAAGTACCATCAACGCTGCTTTCACAGTGTCCTCCATATCAAATGGGAAGATAGGAACACTATCAACAGTGCTCTGACAGAAGCTACACCATCAGTATTGAAGCCATCATTATTCGCCAACAACTTCGCTGGGCTTGTCATGTTGTCTGCATGCCTGACTCTCACCTTCCAAAGCAAATCTTCTTCTCAGAGTTGGGAGAAGGTCAGAGGACGAGAGGTGGACAGTAAAAGCGCATTCATAGATGTCCTGAAGTCAAACCTGAAGAGGTGCAATATCTCCACATGTACTTGAGAAACCCAAGCTCATGACTTCTCCCAATGGAGGAGGATACAGCATCTGGGATCCCACTAATTTAAGACCACTCATTGTGCATTGGCTGAAGAGAAATATGAAAGGCGAAATAAGTTAGCAGCCTTCGCACTCTCCAAGCCAGAATCAACTCCTCCACCAGGAAATATCTGCACTCATTGTAACAGTGGATCCTGGATTGGTCTATTCAATCACTTAACAACTCACCAACATCAATCTTCTCTACTTTATATGAAGACATTTCATACTTGCTTGCGAGTGGTATAGCTAATGAATGAATGTGTTCCACAACCAATGCCTTCTTGCTCTGACCCAACATAGTCATTTCACCTTCCTTCAGTATCCCTTTAATTTGTTTCTTTTTCTTCGATCCTTCCTGTAGAATGAGGAATATATATACATACATACATAATACTTTAATCGAGAATTTAAAAACATGTCCGCTTGATTCCTTGCTTGCTCTACACTACCCAAACTACTGCCTGCACTCGTTACAACCTCATCACAACCTGCAGTCACTACAACCTCACAGCTGCCTGGACTTGCTACAACCTCACAGCTACCTGCACTCGCTCCAACCTCACAGTTGCCGGAACTCGCTACAACCTCACAGTTGCCTGCACTTGCTACAACCCCACAGCTGCTTGCAGTTGCTCTAACCTCACAGCTGCCTTCACTTATAACTGGAGTTACAAAACACATGAATATTCATGATGAGATTATTAATTCAGCCTTCATTATCGCTCATTTCATTTTAGTAATAGCATGATTTCTAACTCATCCCATCTTTGATTTGCAGGACCATTATATTAATTACAATTGAAAAATGAAGATGAAGCCCTGCCACAAGCATTCGATGTCTTCTTGGATTGATTCGTGCTATCTTCGTTGTGAATGGACATATTTGATTGGGATTCAATCACATTGGATCTGCTGGCTGCATCTTCACGAAGCGGATCTGTGGAATAACCTTGGATTTTGCAATTCCTCCAGGGAACCATCACACAACACCACTACTATAACGCTATACCTTTTTGTGAGGTTGGCTATGGAAAATTTTTGCTTCAAGTCTTTCATGACCCACCTGGCTCGGTCTGATGTTCGAATTAAGGAAACTTAGACAGGAATTTGTATTTTGTTCAGGGTGCTGGAGATAACTCACCTATTCGTCATGAAATACACCACGGGATCTTTGATATCCATCAACTAATGCGAACAGACAAGACACCCAGCTTGATGTACGCTTTAGAAACAACACACCTTTTCCTGCCGGCCTGTGAAGCAACAACGTTTATGACAGTTTATACTACAGTCGGGCCAGGAATCGAACCCAGACAAAACAGCACAAAGTTAAGTGCACAATCAATGCACCATCTTGCTGTCAACACACAAGGTGAATGGTACTCCATTTGAAAATCATCATGGGATCCTTAACAACAATGTTAGATGGGGACAGCTGGCATGACATCCCATCCAAAGGACAGCGTAATCGTGGATTGACTCCCTGCTTGCAAAGCTCACAATTTGACATCTTACAGTCCAGTGGGGTATCAAGCCCACACTTGATAACTCATGGGCGAGTGAGACATCGTATCAGCCCTAATAATTATTTCTCGAAGTGAAGATAGCATGAAAAAGAGTGACATCATGCTTTGATAATAATCATGGGGAAATTGTCAGGTGGTGAGTCGTGATACTTCGAAAGCACCAATTTATCTCACAAGATAAACGTTAAACAACTGCCATTGAACACCGGCATAATGTCGATAATGCGTTTGCTCGTCGAAGCAGTAAGCTCCTCTTAGACTCCTTGATAGTACAATTATTATTATTAGCTTATCAGGAATTTAAATTCCAGATAAAGTGTCGTCATCTCGCACCATCCATCCATCTGTCCGTCCGTCTATTTTGACTTCTCTAGCTAAACCGCTGAGCCGATCTGTCTTAAATTTCGCAGCAAGGTTCCACTCTTGACTGGTAACAGGAATTGCAAAGCAAGTTCCGGTCACTTGACTTTAAGTGGGTCAAAATGGCCGACTTGGTAAATAACTTCAAAAATCTTCTTCTCCAGACCCACCAGTCAGAATGCCACCAAATTTGGGTTTCGACATTCGGCCAAGGTAGCGATGTTAACTTGCGGAGGTCATGCCGATCACATTACCGGAAGTGTGTCAAAATGCCCGGCTTTGTAAATGTTTGGGAAAAACCACATAAATTCCTTCAAAAATCTTCTTTCTCTCAACCCACCAGTCAGAATGCTACCAAAGGTGGGTTCCAACATTAGGATAGGGCCCAGATAAGCTACAGGTCCAGTGGTCATATTTTTATATTCAATGCTTTCGTCTATCTTCCTGTGCATTGCCATTTCATTCTCATGGTGAACATTTCACAGAGGTTTCAACAAGTGCTCCTATTTTCCTGAGTTCTTCATTACCTTGACGTTTTTGTTATTTTATCTTCATAGCCAGCTGCTTCAATGAGCACATATCCATTGTTTTGGGGACCAGTGGCACATATTGATTATTTTTAATCTCGCATGTGCTCAATATATCATGTGTAATGCTCAATACAATGTGTGACATATTTGATTCTTTAAATACAACAGCACAAAGCCTTTTCTTCATGGACTAGTGGATGATATTTACAGTGTTGTTTAAATCTTGGATGTTCTCAATATAACTCCATACCCTGCATTGGTATGACACAACTACACAGTAAAGATTTGTACTGTTTATGAAGAAGTCAGACAATGCTTCATCCCTCTTCCAGATCGTTACCTCTGCCACCGAAGGTGGATAGAGATTATGTTTTCACCCCTATCTATCTGCATGGTTGTTTGTGATCAGGATATCTCAAAAGTTATGAAAAATTGGGACAAAACTTAGTGCACAGGTTAGGAGTGTGACAAGGATGGATTGATGAGATTTTGGTGGAGATCCAGATCCGAAGACTAGAATTTTTCAAGTGATAGATAGAGATAGAGATAGAGATAGAGATAGAGATAGAGATAGAGATAGAGATAGAGATAGAGATAGAGATAGAGATAGAGATAGAGATAGAGATAGAGATAGAGATAGAGATAGAGATAGAGATAGAGATAGAGATAGAGATAGAGATAGAGATAGAGATAGAGATAGAGATAGAGATAGAGATAGAGATAGAGATAGAGATAGAGATAGAGATAGAGATAGAGATAGAGATAGAGATAGAGATAGAGATAGAGATAGAGATAGAGATAGAGATAGAGATAGAGATAGAGATAGAGATAGAGATAGAGATAGAGATAGAGATAGAGATAGAGATAGAGATAGAGATAGAGATAGAGATAGAGATAGAGATAGAGATAGAGATAGAGATAGAGATAGAGATAGAGATAGAGATAGAGATAGAGATAGAGATAGAGATAGAGATAGAGATAGAGATAGAGATAGAGATAGAGATAGAGATAGAGATAGAGATATAGAGATAGAGATAGAGATAGAGATACATAGCATAATATCTTAATAATATGCCCCGATATATTGTGTATATATATATATATATATATATATATATATATATATATATATATATATATATATATATATATATACATTTTCATATATCGGGCATATAAAAAGTTATGGGCAGATTCGGACAAATCTTGGTGCACAGGTTGGGTGTGCGACAAGGACAAAGCAATTCAATATTGATGAAGATCCTAATTCAGATCCTGACACGAGAATAAATTATTTTCTTTTAAGTCATTTGGCACCATTGAGCGACTTCGTGCCAAAAACGATATGTTTTTGATACATAACATATATATATATATATATATATATATATATATATATATATATATAAAATATTATATCTCAAAAAGCTGATGGACTATGACAAAACTTGGTGGAAGGGTTGCTCCGGTGACAAGAACAAGCCGATTATATTCTGTTTAAGGTACGGATGCAGATCCAGTGTATAAGTGGCATCCAGATCAAGGCAATATTTTATTTTTCAAGTGTCTTCTCTTATAGTGAGGCCCAGAAGTTAAAGAGACTGAACCTCCTCCAGCGACTGACCATGTAAATAGATAGGCGAGTTCATTCGATGATCCTTCCAGAGCAACAGAGTGGACTGTAATATTTGCCATGATCGAAGGGCATGTTCCATTCATCAAACCAATCTAATCAATTACAGATCACCAGAGAGAGGAAAAAAAATTCACCTCTATGGAAAAAAAAAAACAAGGTGTGTGTATATGTCATATTGACCACACTCAGAACCTCTAGGAAAGTTCCATCTGAGGTTGAAAGGGTGGTGGAAGTTTGGAATAGTTTCTGTGACTTTTCCACGACGTTGTAGCAAAGCACCACCCCAAAGTTTTCATATGTTGTCTCAACAACAGCATAAACAATTTGGCCCACATTTGATCAAC
>NC_140974.1:51118584-51143584 GCF_056783735.1 Eptatretus burgeri
AGACAGAGACAGAGACAGAGACAGAGACAGAGACAGAGACAGAGACAGAGACAAATTGAATTGTAATTTTGCAAGCAAAATAAAAGGAAGACACAAAGTCAAGAGTGGTGGTGGTGGTGATGGTGGTCGTATGACAGCTTCGCTGCCGGGGTAGCTATCATTTCTTGAAGCACGACTGTGTCGCTGATGCAGTGCCCCTCTACCAGTACACACACTGCAACTGGTACTCATTTTGCCGACCTCGGAAGGATGACAGGCTGAGTCAACCCCCCTGGTGTATGAATTCAGCGGCCGACGGGGCTTGAACTCAGGACCCTAGGATCCCAAGCCGCCACCCTCACCACTGAGCCAACACCAGGCAAGTCAAGAGTCATCAGTAAGGGGGTTAAACATTGTATATGAATCAGCACAGCACATGCAGGATGTGCCAAATGGCCTCATCATGTGTGGCATGAAAAACTAGAACGGAGCTCAGTGAAGCACATACTCCACCAGGTTGACCAGTTTACCCTCTTTTTTTTGTACACATTGTCGAGGCTCGTATGAGAGCTAACACACAACACAGCAAGGGGGGCATGAGACAAGAGGGGTGGGAGAGGGAAGGACAAAACAGTGGGGAACAGAGACATTAGAAGATCTGTGGAAGGGAGAGGGATGGGGTGGGGAACATGGGTATGCAAGATGGATACTACAGGGACTTTCAGGAAGGAAGGCAGGGAATTTGCAGGATGTGGGTTTGGGATGGATTAACGGGGGTAGAAAAGATCATGGTTTGGGATGGGGGAAGATAAGAGGTGGTGGTCAACAGCTGTTTTGAAGGCCTGGAGGGAGGAATGGGATTGAAGAGATTGTGAGAGTTTATTCCAAAGGTGGGAATAAATAGGAATGAAAGCGCTTTGTTTGTGGTCAGAATCTCAGGTGGGCCAAGGAAGGACTTTGCACGATGGAGGATTCCCAGTTGACGAGACTGGCTTTGGAGGCCAAGTTGGAAATGTAATTAGAGGCTTTGTATCCCACTGATAGGCCGGATCTGGTTCCAGACCTGAACCACAAACGAATCGGCTTGTTCTTGTCACCAAAACAACTCGTCCACCTAGTTTTGTCATAACCCGTTCACAACTTTTTGAAACATCATGCGATGTAATATCGTTTTTGGTCCCATTTCTCAATGGTGGAGAACCACTTTAAAAAAAAATTAAATTCTCACATCCAGATCCGGATCGGATCTTCACGAAAATCGAATGCAGTATATTCTTCTTTGTCATACACCCAACCTTTCCACCAATTTTTGTCCAAATCCGTACATAACGTTTTGAGATATCGTGCGATATATCGTTTTTGGCCCTCTCTCTCAATGGTGAAGTAGTTATTTTTTAGTATTTGTTTAGAGTAAGAGTATTGTACTATTTGTGCAATAGGAATGTGTTGCGTATGTACAGTAATAGAAAGACGTGTCCCCTTAACATCATGTTTATTTCTGCACCCACCATACCTTTGGCTTTGTTCGATGTTTTTCCCCCAAGTCTATCTTTTATGTTCTTTCCCAAGGTGTTTGATTAAATCCCGTCAAGGTTAATAGATTGCGATTAATGCTGCGAGATGTGCTCGCATCCCGTGATCAATGTTTGCTCGGCCTTATTAGATCGGTCACATCGTTGCTTGTCGGCGTGATGCTCACCCGCTTTGGGGACTCCAATCTGTATGGTAACCCACTCATCAGAAGCAGATCTGATGGAGTCTTCAAAGTGAGTGACTGTCACAGTCGTTTGAACACGACTCGCCGGATTCAATCCGGTAAACTGGAATTGTCTGGACTAATTCTAAAACGATACTTCAAACAAACACCACCGACTAATCCTGGAATCTTGGCTCAGAATGAAGGCTTAACAGAAAAAACAATAAAACTTCCTGCTCAGTCATCCTCTTTGATCCAAAAAGCAGAAACCGGTTCGTGCAAACTCCAAGAATGAGGACAGTGTGGATCACAAATAACTCACAACGTGACGAGAACATTGAACCCAGAGGACACGCTAATCAACCACCCACAGACACGCTCCCTCACACAATCTT
This sequence comes from Eptatretus burgeri, assembly GCF_056783735.1. NCBI lineage: Eukaryota > Metazoa > Chordata > Myxini > Myxiniformes > Myxinidae > Eptatretus > Eptatretus burgeri. The sequence continues at coordinate 51,120,655 of NC_140974.1, forward strand.
CACCAAGACAGACTTGCCCACCCACATTCTAACCCCGCCCAAAACGGGCCCACATGACCAGATTTCCTCGCCAAGGAGGACAAACCTGGAGGTACAATACATGCCCAAGAACTTTCCAAGCTTTAATGCACATCTATGTTTTACTAGATCATGCAGGAAACAGATGCAGAGGGAGCAGATGATCAATCAAAGATGATCGGCATGAACAAGAAAGAGAAAAGTCAAATTTTTGGTTTTGAATTCTGAACAGCAGCATGTTGGACCAGAAGAGGATTAACATGCTGCAGATAAAAGTAGGTCCACCTACTCGATTTGTTCACTTAGCTTTGAAGAAGTTTGTGGGTCACAAACGAAATGTCAACTGAGACTTGATTGGCTCTCACCCGTTTGTATCAACATAAACAGGTGCAAGTTTGGTCAAGCTATAAAATTTTGATTGGCTTTGTCTTTTGGTGATTTCAGTGGATTATTCCAACTGCAAAAACCTTATACGTATGTATGTATGTATGTATGTATGTATGTATGTATGTATGTATGTATATGTAATCAGCACAGCAGGGTTACCTGGTCAATTTTTTTTTTTGAGTGGGGGGAGGTGGACCAAAAGACTTCCCCATTTCCACAAAGCAATGGGGTTGGAGATCATTTAATATAGCTTTTCACACAGCTACAATGGAGCTATGTGAAAAGTATCACATACTATGGAGTGATTTAAAAATGGCCCAACATGGTCGCCTGCCCAAATCAACTTCTAACTTTTATTTTCAAAAAAAAATTGGCCTAAAATAATCCTAAAATAATCCTTGACACTCATTGATGAACCTCTGAAAGATTTATGAAGATCCGTTAAGCCATCTCTGAGAAAAATGGTGACACAGACAGATGACTCTCTTAAAATATATATATATATATATATATATATATATATATATATATATATATATATATATATATATATATATATATATATATACACATCAATGATGTAAATGGCTCAAGTAACATCGAGCTCATGGCAGCGGGAGGTTAAAATCGATAGATGTACCGAACGGTTTTAACACTTGTGGAGACGTTCTGAATTATGGTGGACTACGTGCGCGCGGTTGTGAGGAGAGACACGAGAACCTTAGATTTTGTAAAACCAACGGGTTTATTCCCCAAACTACAAACAAATAAAAAGTACAAGGGAATGGTGGAATAATGACAGAGGAGATGGCAGGTTGGGAGGGAAGGAAGGAAATGCAATTGATAAAAAACAAAAATACTAATTCTGTACAGGCGGGTAAAAACTTAATCTAAAGAAATCTAAGCCGTCTCACTCTGGATTCAATCACCGATGGGAAAGTGACAAACCCGGGGACTCAGCTGTGGTGGTAGGATGGGCATGGAACAGCCACGAGCAGGCGATGAGGATAATTCTCGTATCCAGATCCGGATTCCGATCTTCACCAAAATCGAATCAATTTGTCGCGGTCATACACCCAACCTGTCCACCAAGTTTCATCCGAATCCATCCACAACTTTTTGAGACATCGTGCTATATATTAGTTTAGCCCTATCTCGCAATGGTGAAGAATCACGAAAAAAAATTAATCAGATCCAGATCCGGATTCAGATCTTCACCAAAATCAAATCAGTTCGTCCTTGTCACACACCCAACCAGTACACCAAATTGCATCGGAATCCGTCCACAACTTTTTGAGATATCCTGCACACAAACAAACAAATGAAATTGCTCGTTGAGCAAGGAATTGCCAGAATAACTTTGTCATATCTCCATGATCTCTGAAAAAACAAAAACTTGGAAATCAATTTGGTTCTTATAAGTCGATAGTGCTACTGTTTAATGAGTTATAGCACTTAGTTTGGTCATGATCATGACTTGGAAGCCAATCGGACTTGAAATGACATTTTTATCGTAATTTGAAATTTTTGACCCTGACATTCGACCCCCGACCGTTAAGAATGGTGTTGGTGTGACACCCCCAATGAGACATATGGTTGGATGCAGAATTGGAAGATGCACATTTTGGATTTGGTTTGAAGTCGATACGACCATTTTAGCAGACTTTATTGCGAAAATAAAAATTTCGGTTTTTCGGTGACCTTGACCTTGACCTTTGACGTAGATTCATCAAAAACGACAATTATCTAAGTTGGACCATGGCGGACGTCTGTACCCAGTTTGGCCATGATCGCTGAAATGGTGTGGCTGCTACAGGGTAAACAAACACACAGACAGACAAACAGAAAGGGGCGAAAACATAACCTCCTTCACCTTTGGTGGCAGAGGTAACAAAGAGCCAAAAATCGACCATTTTCACATTTTTAAAATACTGATAACTTCCTTAATATTAGCCCAAGAACAAGGATTTATATATCAATTTAATGTTTTTTTTTTTTATCAAGCCCTTTTCAATGATACCGATTACAGTGAGATTGATGTTCGTTGAAAAATTCATTCGCAAACCAACAAAAAGGCACGTAAGAGCAGATTTAACCATCACACGTCTTAATTAGTCTTCAATCTTACTGAAACAATCGACTCGGCCATCATTCACTCAGAGGAGAAGAATAAAACAAGAAGAACTTGAAAATAAAATAAAAGTAATGAATGGAGAAAAGGAAAGCAGTCTTTCCTACTCTCCTTCACCTCACACAAATATACAGGAGAATGTGGAGGGAAATGGATGGGGAAGATGGGCGGGCAGTGGCAATGGGGACACAAAGCCGCGTCCCTGAGGTGCCAAGACCCAGTCGGCGAATCCTCTCTGGCATCCCAGATATGTGAGCTAAATGTGCGACTTGCCCTCATCTTCCTCAGATTCTTCCTCCCCCGGCCCTCGTCGATGAGGTTCCGCCGTTCACTCTCCTCGTCCTTCGTGACTGACAGGATTGAGAGGGCAGGACGACGCTCGTGGAAGGAGAGTTGTTTTTTTCCCACAAAAACTCGACACCAACAGCTCGTGAAACTTTCCTTTTTTTTTTTTTTACCTCACGAGCCTTCTCAACCTTTCAGTCTTCTGCTCAGGCGAGCTCGTTCCGTTCTGTCTCCTTTCTGCTTCCCTCAGCCTTCTGCGTCTGCTTTCTGAGCCGTCTGCTCAGGAGTGCTTTTCGTCGCTGCTCGCACGAGCCTGTCCCGTGCGTTTCTCTTTCCTTCTGCTTCTTCTTCACCTCAGCTTTCTTCCCCTCCTTCCGTACAACCCTTCTCCCTCTCCCATTGGTCCGCAGCCAATGGAGGCGCGTGCATGACGTCACTTGTGGAAATTGCCATACTATTTTGAGGGAACTTTCAACTGAAGCCCCGCCCCGCCCGATATGCATCCAAAGCCGTAACGAGAGCCCCCAGCCCCCTCCTTTGCGTGGAAAACACCAGTCACACTGTTTTGCTCTGTACCACGCTGGCAAGAAGCACCGCACCTCGCAGGTTATGCTGAGCATCAAGTGCCATGAACATGTTTGTGAAACGCGACACGAACACGCATGCGAGATCACCTGATGTGGTTACCAAGCAATGCGTGGATGGAGGGAAAACGGAAAGGAACCCCGCATGACCGAACGGCCGCGGGATTGAATCTCTCCCTGGGGTAAGTTTTCCAAAACCAAATTATATACATATATATATATATATATATATATATATATATATATATATATATATATATATATATATATATATATATATATATATATATATTGTTACGGCCATGGGTACTGAGTGTATTCTGAGGGGGTTAATCCCCGTTTCTCCTCTGAAGAGCCGGACCTGGGGCCACCGCTCACGATTAACTTCGTGATATGGTGGGTTGCTTTACAACCACAAGCGCCAATCAATTAACCATGAGTTCCAGTTTCCACTATCTAATTTTGCCGTTTAACTGGAGGTCATGTGGTTTCCTGAACGGGGAGCGTGCCCTCGGCAAAGCAGCAATCTTATCTTGATTAAATCTTAATTAGGACAGCCGAGCGTTTACCGCTGGTGTGTGCCGACTATGACAGGTCAATTAGTTTGGTAATTACCTCCCAATCTATCTAGGTTCGGACAATGCTAGATAAATGGAAAGAAAGGACAAGCACGGACAGGTTGAAACGTCAACAAGGAATTTATTAATTAGGAAAAAATAAATAAACAGAAGAACTTTTTATTTCCTTGTGATGAAAATAGGTAAATTCAAATCAATCAAAATAATCTCAAGCAACGAAAGAATTAAACAGGCATTGATAGAAAAACAGACAAAGAGCAGATGCTTATCACTATGTCAAATAGAATGTCCTGAAATGTGTAAGCATGCCTTGGTCCGTTGCCAGTGCCCTGCGTTGTCGTGCACCCACCCACACACAGGCGATTGAACACCAATCGACGTCACGTTGTCACCCCCAAGAACCAGGGACACCAAGAATCAGGTACACCAAGAGGTGGTCTCGAGCAGAACCATCAGGAATGGTCCAATCGTCACCCACCGTCAGGTGCCACAACCAACGGACAGCTGTAAGGCGCTGTGAGGCATTGTGAGGTGCTGCGAGAAGCTGTGAGGAGTTGTGAGGTGCTGTGAGGTGCTGTGAGAAGCTGTGAGGAACTGTGAAGTGCTGTAGGAAGCTGGAAGGTGCTGAGGCACTGTGAGAAGTTGTAAGGCGCCAATGAGCTGTGACGCACTGTGAAACTGTCACCAGCGATCATAGCTGCAAGGCTGCAAGGCCGTCACGAACTGTCACAAACTAAATTGTCGCCAGCTCACCAACCGACTGACTGGAACTGACTGGAGCTGAAAATAGCCGTCACCCTGCTGTCACAAAACTGTCAGAAAAATGGGCCTCCCATCCTTTTTGTAGGCGGCCAGTGTGGGAAGAGCCTCAAGCAGACTTCAGCCAAATCCACGTTGCCTATTGGTGCATTGCTGCACGTCACCAACCGCCAAGCTCACGACCATTCCTTCCTTACCAGAGCGAGATACAACCCCAAATCAGCACAGGCCTGACTTACGATGCCATGTTTGTGGTGTTGAAAGAACAATAGAAAGCAGCCATTTGTCAGAATTATCGAGCGAAAACGTGAAGCGCTCATAAAACGTCAACAACAACCATCACCTCTCCGTTCAGCCCGACACAAACAAGAGCCAGCCAGCATCCACAAATCTGCCAAACAGGGCATCAAACGTCGATGGAAAAAGGTGGGCGCCAACGTCGGTGAAAGAGGTGCGTGTCGAATGTCGATGGAAGATAGGTGGGTGAGGTAAATGATCCACAGCCGTATTTGACGGTTAGAATAACTGCTCAGGAAAAGCCCCGTGATGTGCTTAATCAAATATCCTGTAAGTCCAAGGTGTAAATAAATCGTCCACCTCCAAGCCAATATGTCCTGATGGAAAGGGGGAAGACGAGCCTCCGTTGAGCAAACGGCTATCTCGCGTACATGAATGTGTCGGAAAGAGAAAAAGACCATTCCATAAGAAAGGAAATCTATTCTTTACCCTTCTCAACACATCAAAGTTAGAATCCCACCAGACAATGGGATGGGTCTATGCTGGACATGCATTTAGGGAAATAATTGTCTGAGAACCTAAATGTTTGTATGCATTCGGCAGATCCGATCCTGAAATCCATAACAATATACATAGTCGCATCAAAAGGTCTGACTAACATCACCTGTCATGCCAGGAGCTGTTGCTACTCCCGAAGATTGCCGAGAGCTTACCAAATTCACACTGCATTCAATTAATTGTTCTTTACCATTTGTGAAACCCCAAGGATCGTTCCAATCTGAGGTCGCACTTGATGCCAAATATGGGAGGCAAAAGGCAGGAAAACGTCTCTCAAAGTTAAAATGGAGTTTATTAAAATAAATATGAGGATAAGGGCAGACAAGACACTATCAATAAATAAATGGCTGAACCAAGCACTCGATGGACAAATGAGTAGGGGGGCACATGCACTTCTGTCCAATGAAAAGAAACAATCCACTATAGCGCTAAAAAAAAACTATACCAGGACTTGCACAACAATGGGGAACAAGCGAGGGCTTGAGCAAGGCATGAGCTAGTCTTGGGTCCGGTGTGACTCGTGCAGGATGGCGTTCTACAGGGCTGATGTGGCACAGGGCTGGAGAATGGTGATGAGGAGAGGGATGCTGCCTCTGCAAAGGTCCGATTTCAACTGCAACTCCAACTACCACACTGGGTCTCCCACTTCAAAACCTGGCGCCCTCACAGCCCTCATAAACTTTGGGACCGCCTTCATGCATGATGAGTCTCGATCATAGACTGCCCATGGCTCTGGGGTCGTCATCTTACAGGCCGCCTCGCCCCACGGCCCCAACAAAAAGGCTTACACCTTCCCTCTCCAAGGCTCCGCAACCGATCTCACCGCGATGACCTATGGTGCACCGGCCAAACAGTCCATGCTGTTTTCTCCTAAAGTGCAATATGCACTTTCCAGTGTGCCTTTGTTCCTAAATCCTCACCTGGCCTTGCTGAAATACAGGAAGTTTTTCACAACTTACTCTATACCAGTGATCTTCACGATTGTTTTGGAGGGGGGCCGCTTTTGCCCATAAGACATCAGTGTGAGAGCTGCCACTGCCTATAAGACTCTGTAATGTCTGCTATTAGGCCTCACCTCCACATACTCTTCTTTGTCATGATTAACTGGGCTGCAAGCTTAATTGTTTGTACACTACAACCATATCCTGATGTAGTTATATTACTTTTATGCTTCGTGTTGTAACACTCATTTAAAACCATGAGGTCAGTTTGATATCATTTATGGCAGATTATGATGGGGGTGTTTTCACATTTGTGCATCATCGGCCACATGTCAGGGCCGCACTTTAGGCCACCAGGGACCGCCAGTGGCTTGTGAGCCATGCAATGAAGAACAGGGCTCTGTACTTTCTTAAAGCTAACACTCACTGCCTCCTCAGTGCAAGATTTACAAGCCAACTTTCTTTGGCATTTTCCCTGATGCACTTAATGCCTTTTTTCCCTGATTTTTCTTTCCCTGATTTTTTTCCTGAAAAGAACATTTTCCCTGATACACTTAACAAGACAGGTTAATACCTCCTGGTTGTAATTGGTTGAGTGAAAGACGAGTGTCCATGTGGCAGATGGCACTTGATCCAGATACGACCTGGCATCCTCACCAATCATACTTCGAGGTGTATCATTAACCAAGATATACATTTAAAAATTCAGTGATATCCTTTCTTGCATTACAAATGTTTGGGCTTCTTCTCTGAGAGACTTTGGGGAATCCTTTGTGGTAGGCCTTGATATCTCAAAATCCTTTGACAGAGTTTGGCATCGGGGTCTGACATCCAATCTTCTCTCTTTCAGCTTTCTTCCTTCACTCTGCTCTCTCATATGGGGCTTTCTCTCCGACAGTTATATATCCTTTCTCCACAACTGTTGGTTGGTTCAACGTCACGTTGAACTGTTGATCAACGTCACAACTGTTGATATGGTTCAACATATTCCTCCTTCCCAATCAACAGCGGTGTTCCTCTGTTGTTGTATATGGTCAGCGGTGTTCCCGATCCTCACGGTTCCGTCCTGATTCCAACACTCTTCCTTCTTTTTATCAATGTCCTTTCTTCTTCAAATAACCAAATACACCCGTATACTGACGACTCAACATTACATTCCTCCATGTTTTTTCACATCTGCTCCATCTTCCCTCACTCAAGCTTCATCTTGTTTCATCACAACCACTTCTCCAAAATTCTGATTTGGACAAGATTTCCCAGTGGAGCAAATGTAATAAAGTTAAGCTTAATATTTCTAAAACTCGATTTCCTCTGGTCTCTCTGTCTCTGCCTGTCTCTGTCTCTCCTCCTCTCAACTCTCCAATCTCCTTTGAAAGCTCCACAATTACATCATGTGATACAATAAACCTGCTAGGTATGACCCTAATGTCAAATTTATCCTGTAATCCACACATTATACAAATAACAAAGTCTGCCTTTAACAAATTAGGAGTCTTGTTCAGATGTTGACGATTATTCTCCTCTGAACAGTTACTCCAACTATATAAAGAATTGATTCATCCTTACATAGAGTACTGCTCTCACTCCACATACTAACTGGACAGAATTGAATACAAAGTAATCCGACTTATCAACTCTCCCAATTTGACCTCAAAACTCGACCCGCTCAAATTATGCCCCAAAGCTGGCTCTCTTTCTCTTTTCTGGAGATATTACTTTTGTTTCTGCTCCCGAGAACTTGCTGCTTGTGTCCCTCCGCCATTAGCGAGACCACAAAATACTCCACAAGCCACGACATCGCACGATCATTGTGTGGCCATTGGGAACTCATGGGTGGGCTGCAATGTTTGTCTTTCCAAACACTTATGACCTTCCCCTTTTCAAAAAGCAGATTTTTTTTACTTCCTCAGAAACTCTGAGACGATTCTCTCTTTCTTCACTTTTCTATCTATGCAGTTCTTATATTTAAGGCCGAGTCATTGCCATTGGCACTTATGCCCCTTCCTTCCTGCAGAGTCGAGTGGGGAAATGAGGAAATTAAATATATGGGGGGTACATATTTTTAGGATCCCCACAGTATGCCCAATAAATTATGGGGGATAGTTGAACAGGTAGCAAAAATATTGAATCGATAGAAAAGGCCTTGTGCTTAGAGTAAACAATTTAGTTACGACCCTTTTTGTGACATAGATTTATCTACTTGCAGCTGCCGGAGGTACTGCTGAGGGCAATTAACTGGAGACTGGTAGATTTATTTTGGGGGAAGGCCATCACTGGCTACGACCCAATGTCATATGCTGCCCCTTGGCTGAAGGTTGTCAAAGTGTCATTGAGATGAAATGTCGTGTAATGGCTTTCCAGCTCTTTTCCTTCCAACATTTGTTATATACAGAACACCTGCCAACCTCCAGAACACCAAGCAGTTGGCCTGCTTCATCTTGCAATGAGTTCAGATATGGTCATTGGTACTCGGATATGGTCTTGAAAGTCCTTAGAATTCATCTTCAAAAGGTGGATATATCACCTCTCCCCCATTTTTTACCAGAGCTTCTCAGGGAGCCACCAGGCAGATACTGTACCTTTGTTATCTTGCCAAAACGAAGTTTTTGCAAGATATGTCAGTCAGCTTGTATGTTTTTTTTTTTTGTTTTTTTTTTGTTTGTTTGTTTGTTTGTCTGTAATCACGTATAAAAAATTCTGCAGAGCTCAGTCATCATTGGAAATTTTTGTAACTTCACACATCAGAGGCCTATAGAGGTCCATTTCAGTGCACAAAATTTTGAAGGTCAAGGTCAAAGGTCAAGGTCACTTTGTCGCAAATCAGGGGAGTCGACGAAACCCTTATTTTTTGAGTAATTTTGATCGGATTGTCTTCAAACTTCATGGGAATGTAATTCATGGTCTGGCGCTCAGCTGATTAATTTTTGGTGGCGATTGGCCTTGACCTTCATGGTTAGCGCCTGAGGTCAAACATATTTGACCCCAAGGTCAAATTTTCAAGTTTTAGGAACCATATCGTGTAGTACCTCAAATTGAACACCTCGATGAATGCTTTCTAGATATGTCAAGCTTGAGACATTGTGACATCATTTGGTGACGTTATGAGGCAAACGCATATTTTTCATGGTTACTCTGTAGAACGATTCTCATCGGAATCTCTCGTAGGCAGATATTCCTCAAGGAGTCGCTCCTGGTGGATCGCAGCTCTGTTCACCTCAGTGTGACCTTAAAGAAGTCAAACGTGGTCACCTTTTGGCAAGATACGGGTCACCCTGCGGGTGACACTGGTTTATTTTTAATTTGTTTGCACACGAGCCTTTTTCAATCTTCTTTTTTCTGATATTCCGAGAAGTTGGGATTTTTGCCAACGTCATAGCGGCAGGCATTTTGAAGGTGTCATGTTTCTGATATTAATCAGGGTGTGGATGAAATTCTGTAAATGAATTGGCAGATATAACAAGAGTTTGGTCCAAAAGAGTAATTGGAAGAGTTTTAAAAGAGGTGATCCAAATAGGGCATCAACTTGGTCTACCATAGACTCAGGGTGTGGAAGTGGTGCCCCATGAGATGGTAGGACAAAAATAAATTGTATAACTTCTTCCAAACAACGTGCCCCTCATTAGCACAGGGTCCACGCTTTTTTCAGATTATGAGTAGCGAAAGCATTTACAAGTTGTGCGTTAAATTGCTCCTTGTGGATTCACCATTGAATGGGGTTACCTAGTGGAAAAAGACTGCTTCCTGGGGAACCCCCCTCTGATCATGTTTTGGAATCGATGTATGGTGGACTTGTATCTAAATGTATTTGGCACGGCGAATCCGCATTAGCCATGTCCAGGAGGACGGAAGCCTCGCCTAGCAGAAGAGAGGTCCTCAATCAATCTTGGTGGCAATTTTCACACTATGTAATTGGCCTTCTGTGTACCTCGAACCAACCACAGTCTTTTTACCCTGATAAATGGGGGCTTGTAATAATTATTCAATGAATGAGTATTCAATCATAATGTTTAGGCATCATGATTCTCGAATCACAAAGTTAAGGGTTCGGGGTTAGCTGGCTGTGAAGCTACTTCCATGGGAAGGCAGCACATACCTTGCTTAAAATACAGGTGTTAACAATTCTTTAACCACAATGATATACATCTTAATGCAAAGTTGTTTCATTGGATGTGTAGCGACTCAAAAACTATTGCAAGAAGAGACAACCAAATGAAAAGGCTGCAACGGGCAGCAGAAATGGAAGTGAGATGACCAAACCTGTAACGAGTCTTTACAGACGAGTCTGTGGTGTCGTGGCCGAGGTGCGAACAGGCAGACACGAGCCGGAGGGTAACACAACTCCGGTTTATTGCCTCGAGCGAGAGGGTGGGCGTAGGATGCCCGTAACTCCGCTTGAGCACGCATTCGATGCACCCTACAGGCACACGACATACAAGCCACTGCTAATGATACCACATGCTGCTAACTGGTGCTACAAGTCCCTAGCGGATGAGTCGGGACATATGAAGCCATAACCACGTGACCACCACCATCCGCGACTCGGGGCTCCGCCCATACACCACACTCCTCCCCCTCCAAAATGACAATTATAATGACAAGCATAATTGGCAAAGAACACGATGACAACATGACACAAAAAAAACAGAGGAACAAAATGACACCAATCATGCAAAATCTTCCAAGTACCACGTTGCTTCATCTAACCCTGGGGTGATGGTCGGGCTGAGAATCAAACCCAGATGAGATGGCACAAAAGAAAGCATGCTTCATCTGCACAACCTGTTTCAATCATGCCGTTGTTTTAATCTGGCACATAATTCACTCTTCCATCCCCAACACATCATATATTGTGTTGGTGCGAGCAAGTTGAATTCCAAATTCCGTGGACTGGGAGCTTGAGTACTGAGTTGCACGACGAAGTCAATGGTGTCAGCAGACCCTAAAAACAATGGCCGTGTTAAAGATATAAAGAGGGAAGTTTGGGAGCACAGTATAACTATGCAGCAGAGGCGCCACAAGACGGCCCACTTACAAGCCTCCTGGCAAGGTCGAGGTGACATGCTCAGAAGAACCTCCTGCGCCCCTGGCCGACAAGCTTGCTCGTCCCCCACGGACAGAAACAGGTAAACACGCTGAGTCCGCCAGACAAGAGGGCGCCGGCGGGAGCAGCAGGTGGAGTGGCCTTGGGAAGATAACACCAGGCTCCCGCGAGATGAACGGGAGGGGTGACGCTGAACAGCGCCGTTGTTCCACGCGCAAGTCGAACCGGCAATTAGCCGGCTGCAGTATCAGCAATCCCATTACAAAACCACGCATCAAATCCAGTCGAGATCTCAATGCACGTCCGATCGGAAGATCAGCGTAGACTGGATGCACAGCAATGTTATAAAGCAGCAGAAACATCGTTTGCGCAGATGCAAACTTCTCTTTCCGTACAGCGCGTTTCCACAGTATAATTTCAACACATGAGGCTGCAACAAAATGCGGACTGCCATCGAAGACCGGGATCGGGAAGACCTCTTTATTCGCAATGATCGTCCGCTAGCTCTTCACATCAAAGAAAGCAGTGATCCCAATCAAACACATTTTGCTCATCCGCGGACCGCCGGCATTTGCTTTTATAACGCCATGCTTAATCACTCGTGCCGTGAGAATCAAACATACAACAATTAACAAATAATGAACCACGCTGCGCGCAAGCCTCTTGGTGTCACGACGTTGAGGCGACTTGCGTGCAGGTCCTCATCTGAACGTCGAAGAGGACACCGTCGATGGTCGCGAACTTCTCGGATGCGACCGGTTCGCTCCAATCCCCCGTTGAAATCGCCTGAACGACAAGGGCATGCAATGTATCATGAGCCGACTCCACCGCGACGTGCTTGGCGGTGACCGGCCCATCCTGGACCTGGCCCAGTGCCAACACATCAACCCGGTTGGTTGATCCAGACAAAGGTGGACCCTCCGCGCAACGCAAGCGCGAGAGCCCGTTGCAACTGCCATGCTCCCCGTTGCTCCGGAACCGTATATCGTAGTTGCAGGAAGCAATGAACGGACACCAATGTTGTATCGCCGTGGCCCCTGCCACCGGGACCTCAGCCTCAGGTCTTGAGGGAGACCCGGGCTCAAACGGAGGTACGGGCCCCAAAGGAGACACAGGCGCACCTGGAGGTACAAACACCGAAAGAGGAACCTCCTCCCACCGACTCTCAAATCGGCTCGGCACAGGACGTCCAAGGCAACTGGCTGGCGCCGTCCCATCTCGTTGAATGCGGGCCAAATAGCTCTGACCAAAAAGGGCGGGGCCCTCCCCTCGCACCACGAACAGCGAGAGCTCGACCCGCTGACCTTGATGGGCGACCAAGACGTGTGCCCTGCCAACCGCTGGTAGCGCTTCACCGGTATACGTGTGCAACGCGAGGGTACACCTAAAAAGGCGTAGACCTGGGAGTGCACGAGCGGTGCGCTCGCTTATGATCGACAGCGCCGCTCCGGTATCAACTTGAAACATGATTGGCGTTCCATCCACAAAACCTCGCACAGGCTGCAGGCCTCGACCCGGGACGTAAAAGCGTACGTCATGCACAAAACATCGTACCGGGTGTAGGTCTCGCCCCGCGTCGCTGGGGTTGCCTTGTAGATCGCCATCCATGACCGTTATGGTGGCCAATGACACTTGGCACACACGCCGTAGATGTCCCTGACTGTTCACTTCGCCGTCCGACTGGCCGCATTGCAAAGCCTGGCCACGGCCCGCACCGAAGACTGTGCGTGCGGTCGTGGGCGCCTGGTACATCGCATGGACCTCCGAATCACCTGTCATGCTCTGGCCAGTGAGGGCTCGGACATCTGTCAGAGTCTGTGTGACGGTCGACGCAGAAATAAAACGATCTTCAAGCCTGGCCTGCCATTCACTCGACGTGAATTTGCAGACGACGGCGAGACGTCTTACCCGCTCGGCGAAACTCGCGAAGCGCTTCCCTGGGCTCCTCGCCAGGTGATCGAACTCGTACCGTGCGAGCTGCACTGATTCTCCCGGCGCTCTGTGTGCCTGACAATCCAATTGTCTCTGCAACGACTCAAAGTCAATGCCGAGGAAAACAGGCACTCTGCACGCGTCGATCCGAAACATCCTCATCGCCAAACTGTGGTGGCGTGGCTGAGGTGCGAACAGGCAGACACGAGCCGGAGGGTAACACAACTCCGCTTTATTGCCTCGAGCGAGAGGGTGTGCGTAGGATGCCCGTAACTCCGCTTTAGCACGCATTTGATGCACCCTACAGGCACACGACATACAAGCCACTGCTAATGATACCACATGCTGCTAACTGGTGCTACAAGTCCCTAGCGGGCGAGTCGGGACAATTTTGTCCAAATTTGATTAGTTTGGCAACAATCAACAGCAGTTTGTTTGAAGGCTGACTGGGGAGTAGTATAACACTCGGTGTGCAACGGCTCCAGTGAAGCATGGGGGTGGATCGTGCAACTGTGGGGCTGCATCCTTGGGAAGGATTTGGAGATTTACATAAAATCAAAGCTGCAATGATTGCCGACAGGTAGAGGCAGGTTCTGATCCATCATGGCATTCAATCAGCAACATGTCCCATTTGGTGTGGAGGTGGGGGGGGGGATTCACCTTCCAACATGACAATGACTCCAAGAGCATACAGCCAATGTGGTGGGCATGGGATCCTCGGATCCTGAATTCAAATCCCACTCGGCTGTTGAATTAATACCAGGCAGGGTTGACTCTGCCTGTCATCCTTCCAAGGTCGGCAGAATGAGTGCCAGCTTATTGGTATCCTGTGTTGGAGTGGCGACGCATTCAGTATTGTGTCCAATATCCAAGGAGACTGCTTAGGCAGCACCAACGCTCTGCACAGAGCATGGTCCCAATGGATGGATACAGCCAATCTAGTCAAATAAAAAAATATCTGATGCAATACTCACAAAGATTCCTTCGCCTGCTTAAAGTCCTGATACGAGTATCATTGAGGCTCTATGGGTTTATACAGAAAATGGTAAGTCAAATATGGTAATCAAACAGCTTGGATGAAATTCTGAATGTGATCCAGAATACTTGAAACATTCCATGGTCGTACAATGACAAACTGTCGGAGAGCAGGTAAACAAGCTGTCATGTTTCATAAAGAGCAAAGGGTTCACCCACCAAATACTGCTGCACTGGATACACATTCATTTTTTTATATGTATTATTACTGTATATACAGTACATCTCTCAGTTCCAATTACTCAGTATTTGTGCATTTCCTGTGTCTGTTTCTATAATTATTTCCAATGCTGTACATACATGCATACATAGCTCGCGGTTCAATAAATCCATTTTTATGATGCAAATGTTTCATGATATCTCTGTGTTGTGCATGAGTAATGGGTGCCGACCTTGTCAATTGCAGGTTCAGAGATTGTTCATGTCAGAGAAGGAGAAGATGCTATACTGCCCTGTTTCTTACGAGGGTTACATTTGACAGAGGTCAAGTGGAAGCTCAAGAAAAATGACAGCATTGTAAGCAGAAAGTGTGATTGATTTTATTCCCTGCCATTTAAATTCAGGTGCTCCAATAATTAATGGTTAAAAGTGAATAAACAATGGCTAAATGTCAGTTGACTAATAAGTCGCTCCAAGATCTTATCTCTGAGCATCAGGAAGTTTCAGTTAATAATTTCGGTATTAAATGTAAAGAGGTAAATCTTTGTATTCCTCGACTTTTCTGGATTCCTAGGCTTCATAAGAACCCGTACAAGTATAGGTTTCTTGCGGGTGCCAGGCAGTGTTCCACCAAACAGTTATCGGTTATAGTTAACTCGGGCTTACAAGTTGTTCGGGAACAGTTCAGGAAATAGTTTAGCAATTGAGAAGAATTCTGGCGTTAACACTTTTTGGAGCACTAATTCTTGTTTAGAGTTCTTAGATCGGATTAGATGCCTCAATATCAAGTCAGTTGAAGTTTTTGATTTTTCAACTTTATATACAAATTTGGATTTAGTACTAGGAAGGGATTCACTCTTCAAAATAATTGACAAGGTTTTTAATTATTTTAATAAGTTTTTATGTGTCAGGTTTGATGGAGTATTCTTTTCTAAAAAGAAAGACTCAAGTTTTCATTGTTTTGAGAAGCAGAAGTTTCAGGATGCTGTTAGTTTTATTTTATTTAATACTTTTGTGTTTTGTGTGGGATAATGTTTCAACAGGTTAAGGGTATTTCCATATTGCAGCCCCCTACTAGCGGATACTTTTGTTACTTTCTGTGAATTTTCATTCATACAGAAACTGATGAAGGAGAAAAAAAAATTAAGGTTAGCTAAAATATTATCTCATACATGTCGTTATATACGTGATATTTGTGTGGTGTAAACTATAATTTTTTTGATACACAGCTTCACAACATTTATCCAGATAACCTGATTGCAAACAGGAGTGGTAATGATTGTACGGTTGCTGCATATCTCGATGTGTTGGTTAGAGTTGGACAGAATGGTTTTAGTACAAGTGTATATCATAAAGTTGATGATTTGTTTCCCTGTAATCTTGTACTCCTTTCCAGGTAGCATTGTACCAATTTAAATGGATTACGATGTCTTTTCATCTCAGCTACTTAGATTTTAAAGAATTTGTTCAGTAAAGGATGATTTTGTGGAATGTGCTGAGAAGGTTTTTTTCCATCATGTTAAACAAAGGATATTCAGCTGATTGTTTGTTCAGATCTTGTGAGAATGTCCTCAGACTTCGTCACCTTTTATTTAAGTTTGTTTGGTTTCCATGTGAACAAGTTTTGATATTATAAAAATGAATGAATTATTTTAGTGAGGAAAATTATTTAATTAATATTATTGTTAAACTTATTTATTTATTTATGGATTGTATTAAATAATGGAGGTATTTAGATGAAAATACAATTTTAAAAATATTATTTATGAAATACATTATAAACAAGTGAAATCCTTCAATACAGCACGTGTGGTGAAGCAAATGAGTACACTAATGTTATTGAAAGAACCACATCACTTTGCCACCAATATCTGCCATAATTGTAAGTAAATTTCAACTACTAATGCACGACGAAACACTTGTTTATGACTAATATTAAAGAGAATGATGGCATAAGAAGAACTTAGCTTGCAGCGTTCGGCGCGAAAAGCCATGGTGGGCGGAAATGACGTCTTTCGTTCGTTTGTACATGAGAGGGGAGCATTTCTTGGTTTTTTCCGTCAAGCAATACATTCAATGGTTTTCACATATACAACACATTAGTTTCACAAATTCCATTGAAATACTCGAGTATTTCCGTCAATTGTCACCATTTACGTCGAGGTTTCGAATTGCCATCTACCGGTCGGCCGTCATTGGCCCACTTGAGGCACGTGGGGGGGGGGGACACCGGGGACATTTCAAACTCGGTGCAATTCTATACAGCGCACGTGCTGTAAACAGTGCACGCGCTGTAATAAGCATTAATATAATTTCTTGGTGATTGCTCGGATAAACAGTGCAGCATGTTAAAATCGGTTTTTGATGACAGTTTCAATACTAGAATGACAGTTTGAGTCTATGGTTCGATGGAGGTGCTGTGTAATGGAGATGTCTACAAGGTAGAGTTTATCACTTCATATATTATCATATAAAGTGGTGTATGATTAAAGTTATTCAAATGTAGTAATACTTTAAATAAAAGTAATAATTAAATAAGTTTGTATAAGGATATCACATTGCTGTGTTGACTGACTGTCTGGAAGCAACTTTGAGGTTGTAGGTCCATTGATGAGTAATCCACTGATGTGGGCCTGTGACCTGGGTTGTGGATCTGCCGTTTTGAGAGGTTCTGGGCTGAAAGGATTGAAACCTCGATGAAAAACGGTGCCCAGCTGATGATCCGAGCAGTTGGGAAATCAGTCGATTGCTGAAAACTTAAGGTTATAAGTTCAAATAAAATAGCTTTTGCAAGTACTTAGCAGTACATAATATATCTGTGTTTGTGTGTGCATGTGCGTGTGCGTGTGTGTGTGTCTTGTTATGTCTGGCTTTCTTCTTGGAACTATGGTGCAGTAAATGGTCTTTATTTTGATTATGTTGGATTAATGATGAGCCAATTTATCTGAAGGGCTACTCAGAGTGTGCAATTTATCAAACTGTTTCAAACAATACCTGGTAAATTCTCTGTCCTCTGTCCAACCGCAACCTCTTTCATTGTATAAAATGAACTTAAACAACTTTTTTCTCTCTGAGCTAGTTCTGGAAAGGAAATTAGATTGTTGAGGATTCGCAAGAACACAGTGAGCTCCATCATTAGGAAATGGAAAGAATCTGGAACTACCCAGGTCAGGTCAGGTATGGGAGCATGTGCCAGAACAGCTCGTCGTTGCATCCACTTTCAGCCAGTACTCCGGGCCTCCTTCTGGCCATTCCCCAGGCAGATGCCTGGCCCATCCCTATCTCCTTGAGATGCCGATCAACCAGCTGCAGCCACGAGGCATGTGGTTGGCCCATTGGCCTCCTCTACTCATGAGGCTCCCTCACTGAGAGAATCTGGTGAGCAGGATCAGCATCAGCAAAATGAGCCACATGTCCATCCAGCCGCAGCTGACGCTCATGGACTATGATGGTAACAAATCTTTGAGTCTCTCTCAGCAACTGCTCGTTGGACACAAAATCCGACCAGCGATAGCCAAGGATTCTCTGAAGAGACCTGGTACCGAAGCAATTAAGTCTCCGTCTCAGATCCTTGGTGGTTGTTTCATGCTAGAGGTGCATTTCTCATTTGAGATGTGGTTCGATCCTGCTAACCGAGCCTTCTCCAGCCACGTCACTTCCAACCTCTGAATCATCTCCCATCGGAAACCTTGCAGCCTTTGTGTCTCGTTTCCCGCCTGATGCTGCCATATCCTTTACTACTGCATGGTTGTGCAAGTGAGTGTGTTTGGCACCGAGGGGGTAGATAAGTTTCGTCCTTGTGGTTTTATGGGGTTGATTGTTGTGTTTTAATAATGTGTCCTTATGTGAATAAACTATTTATTTATAAAGAAACAGCCAGTCTCGTGTTGTTGTTAATTTGTCGAATGAGCATTTTGGTTCATTGGGGCTCCCTGGAGAGTTAAATTTGTGTAACCTTGTGAAATAAATGGTGTGGGAAGAGCCCCACCAGTTCTCAGGCCGACAGCAAATAATCGACACGGATCTGCAAGGAAAAGTTTTAATTTGGCGATAGGTGGAGTTGAGCCTTAAACGTGCTACAATGACTACCGGCTGTGGTTGCATCCTGTCTCAGAAGTTGCCATCCTTGCGACAGGATATTAAAAGCTGGTTGTTATTATTAATTATTATTATTTCGTATGCAGCCTGTGGTTGCTGATTGCATCATTGCTGGGAGCTCGGCTGTGAAGTAATGCCCCCTGTTTCCAGTAAGCTGGTACTTGTTTTGCTGACCTCGGAAGGATGACAGTCTGAGTCAACTCACCTGGTGTTATTTTATGAAACGACAGGGGCTCAGACTCAAGACCCGAAGATCTTAAGCCATCCACCTTCATTTTAAGCTAACCACCAGGCTTATTAAAACCTGGTAAATGTCTTACACAATTCTAGATGAAAGCCGGTTGAGCATTTGTCTTTCAGCAAAATTCCAGTTGTTTATCCTGCCTTTTCTGACCTCTTTGAAAACATTGTGTGAAAGACTGCACTTTCAAATCTGTGTGGCCTGACACTCGATTGCCAATCTTTTTCTTTTCCCTCAGATTCTCTACTACACAGGCAATGAATCGCAAGCTCATGTCCACAAGCTGCGTGGACGCTTTTATGGGAATCTTCAGAGAGGAGATGGGTCCATGCTATTACCTGCAGTGCAACAAGCAGATGAGGGGACATACAAAGGGTCCATTGTTATCTCCAAAAACATTACCATTTGTGAAGTGACCTTGTTCATTAATTGTAAGTATCGGAACTACGATTTGTGTGGTGCTTATTTTTCATTGGAGGCAAATTTATGTGCAGAAGTCGCAACGAAAATTGACAAGCTCACTCCACAATCCCACCTCAGATAACAACACTGGGTCGACAGAATACAGTGAGGTGAATGAAGATCAAACCAAGAACAGCACAGAAACTTTCATCTCATCTCACAGTAGGCATTGCAAAATCCAAGTCTTTTTGCCATTTATTTCTGTTGACTCTCGTACAGTGTGATCAAACCGACTGCAAAACCAATGAAACAATGGTATGATTGGGAAGAGGTGTAAAGCTGTGTGAGTCATTATGCTGATGATTTCAGAAAGAAATTGAATATAGTGGACTTCTGTAGCAAGTGATGGAAATTGGTGACAGAGGCAGACCATGTACATGTCATGTGCATATACCTGTACATTATATGTACATCGATATGTACATTATCTGTCAAACAAGGCAACTTTGGACCTGTTTTATTCTTTGTTTTTAAAGGTCCCATGGATTTTACTATTGGTTTTGTTATTATAGATATGGAACTTTCCTTTGATAATATTAGTTTCAAAATATCAGGATAGTTATGGGAGTGGGCGTGGCTCGAAAAAGGGCTTCGTATAGCCCGAAGTGGTCTTGAGACCCCCTGTACTGCCTTAACCACCAAGGTCCCATGAATGTTTTACTTTCCTAGGATAGTACAATACTTGTACTATCTTATGCACTAATGAAATCCATGGGACCTTGATGGTTATTAAAAATATGGCCAGAGAAAGTCTGAAGTGAATGTTTGCCGAAAGGAATTTCGGTGGCACCACTATCCATAACCATCCAGATCCCAAAGATTTTTGCCCAAAATATTTTAGTACCCAAACGATAAAATGAGTTTGTAAAGGAATTTCCTTGAGCAAATGAAGGTTATTCTAAATAATTCACTTTGAAAATGGAAAAAAATTTCAAAGGTGTCAAAATCTCCAAACTTTTGGTGTGGCCCAAACGGCAGGGAATGGGTCAATCACATCAAAAATTTGGCTTTCTGAGTTTTAGACCACACACAACCTCGGATAAAAATTGAAAAATATCTGAAGACATCAATGTTCAAATGTTACCATTTTGGGCCTATCTTATAAAAATTCACTCTTAAATAGTAGAAGAGTAGTGCATTATGATACAGTAAAGAGTACTACATGTGAGAAATAGGAAGACGAAGCATTATAAGAGATCGTTTTTATTATTGTTATTATTGTTTGAGAGAGTTTTCATCACATTAGGTCATGGAAGTGTTGTAGAAAAAATCGTGAGGTGAATGGTGAAATTGGATCGATAAACGCAGGGGATCTAAACAGATCACGTGGTTATGGGAGAGGCACTGGGCTCTGAGAGGTGCATCGTCAAAAGTGAAATCATTTCTTTTAAATAAAGATTGCGTAACATTTGGAAAAGGGAAGGTTGAAGTAAAATCGTGGAAGTGTGTGGTGAATTTGGACGGTAAACGCAGTGTGAAGCTGCTGGGTCGATGAAAAGTACCAGGAAGAGAAGAGAGAGACACGTGGTTACAGGAGGTGTAGAGATCAAAAGGATACAAAGGAAGATTATTATTTTTTGATGTATTTTTGAAGAACAGGTAAGATTCGGATATGGAAGGTTGTAGATCGGAAGAAATCGTGAAGGTAATGGCGAGAGAAGGTCAGCTCAGGAGAATAAAGAGGGTGTGCCAGCAGGAGGAATAAGAAGAGGATGCAGAAGAAGAAGAAGAAGAAGAAGAAGAAGAAGAAGAAGATGAAGAGGAGAAGAAGAAGAATCGAGACTTGTGAGGGTGCAAGGAGAAAGGTAGTTTGTTTTTTTTTTGATTGAAGACAAGAAATAGTGTTTAGTTGGGAGGGATGGGGTATGTTGGGAAAGTGGGGAAGATAGAAATTGAAGGTAATGGGGAGAAAATACAAATAAACACAATCGTACACCGAGGGGAACGATGGGTAGGCCTCAAGCACTCGGTAAGACAAGGTCGACGAAAACTCACAAAATAGCACGATTTTTGAAACAAAACCAAACTAGGAACATACAGTAAAATGTAGGTGAGAAAATAAACAGTTAAAACGTGACAGATAACGACCGGAAACTTAACTTTGAGATCGACAGCAGAGAGCCCTGAAGGAGACCTGCCAACGCTCCAAACCCAGAACCGAAAGTCTGGTTCCGTTCATCAACATCTAATCACTTCATCCTTGTCACACACCGAACCTGTCCACAACTTTTTGAGATATCCTGCACACAAACAGACAAACGGACAGAAAGACAGACAGAAAGGGGTGAAAACAACCTCCTTTACCTTCGGTGGCAG
This sequence comes from Eptatretus burgeri, assembly GCF_056783735.1. Classification (NCBI taxonomy): domain Eukaryota; kingdom Metazoa; phylum Chordata; class Myxini; order Myxiniformes; family Myxinidae; genus Eptatretus; species Eptatretus burgeri. The sequence goes on from NC_140974.1 coordinate 51,142,417, forward strand.
AGATGACAAAGCCAGCACCACCCAGAAGTCATTGTAGGCCCATTAATGATGTCACAGCATGGCAATCACGAGATGTTGTGTGTGTATATACAGTACACACACACACACACACACACACACACACACACACACACACACACACACACACACACACACAATAATATATATTTCCTATTTGAGACTATGGTGTCTCAGTTATGTCAAATTCCACTCTTCACCAAACTTTGTCCATTTCTAGCTTATCTGGAATTGAAATTCCAGATAAGGTTTTGTCCTCACACACCGTCCGTGTGTCTGTCCGTCTGTCTCTTATTTCGACTTCTCCGGCCAAACCGATGGGCCGATCCAGCTAAAATTTGGCAGCAACGTTCCACTCCTGACTGGAAACAGGAATTGTAAAGCTCAGTCCAGTCACTTGACTTTGTCAGTCAAAATAGCCGAGTTAGTAAATTTCTTCAAAAATCTTCTTCTCTAGACCAGAATGCTACCAAATTTCGGTTCCAACATTAGGACAGGGCCCAGATAACCTCCAGGTCCAGTGGTCCTATTTTCTTTTTTGGGGGGGGAGGGGGAAAGAAAAATAAAGAGGATGAAGCACACATGAGAAGAGGAGTGCAAATGGAGGTTATAAACACTTGTGTAAAAATCAACACACACACACACACACACACACACACACACACACACACACACACACACACACACACACACACACACACACACACACACACACACACACACACACACACACACACACACACACACACACACACACACACACACACACACACACACACACACACACACGCACATCTCGTTCTTTCAGGTCTTTTCCTCACAATTATACTTATTTATTGTACGGTAATAGCTAGTCCTAAAACATTATATTAGAACTTAAAGGATTGCTCTAAATTGTTTTTTTTGTCACTAAACGTGTTTTGCTGCCGATGTCATTTGGCAAGACTGGATTTAATTACAGTTCAATCATCCTGGCCAAAAAAAAAAAAAAAAGTTTATATCACATCTAAAATGATAAGGATCTACCTCTGATGTTGAGTGGTGTTAACAAACTGCAGATTCCCAAATCTTTTGTACCTACTCTTGTTCATAATAACACAGATAATGGAAGCTCATCATTGGATAATGGAAGCTCTTCATTGGATAATGG
>NC_140974.1:51148584-51156084 GCF_056783735.1 Eptatretus burgeri
ACACACACACACACACACACACACACACACACACACACACACACACACACACACACACACACACGGAAATCTAACACAGCTGGAGGCCACTCAACCCATCATGCCTGTGTGAACACCATACTAATTTATCAACACAAGACCCAAAGAAAATGCAAATGTATATATTTTGAATTTTTTTATTTAGTTATTTATTTATCAATTTACTTTTCATTTTTGTAGTTTTTGAATATATTTTTCCCCTCTCCATCAGGGGAGGGAGCATGGGCTTGGTTAAAAACACATATCAACCACACAACCCCCCTTGACGAGACCCCCACCAACAGCACTCCGTACACATGCACACATCACCAATCAATGCTCAACCGACCCAAAAATCCTGCCAACATCCCTATACCCCTCCACCTCCATAACTTCCATGTACCTATCGAATTATAATTTAAACTTAGGCCTTAGTTATTTTATTACTTGGTTTACAGATCCACTGATGGTATATTTGCCGAAATGAAATATAAATATAAAACACATTTTCCGCCGAAGGTGCAAAAGTTTCAAAACCCGAAATGTAAACGTCGGCATTTATTTTCAAAATATAATTTCGCACGCGCGCACAAAAATGCCGAGTCCCCTTCAACCAAACTGCGCAGTAGTCTTCGGTCATGGCGTCTGAGCAGTGGCCAGCGTGGTTCAGATTGACTGTGGTTTCTGGGGCGAAAGTGATTGTTAAGAAGTATGTCAGCGGTATAAATTCGAGTGATTTAATCATTTAGTGATTTAATCACGCAACATCTTGACGACGAATATTCTGGCCGAACGATTGCATCAATTCAGTGCAGCAGCAGGGATGAGTTGCACGCTACTCTCGATCGTGCCGATTTTGTTTCCATCGAAAGTTGTACACCGCTGTTCGTATTGAAAGATTTTGGTGCCAAGTACGTCAAAGTTTCCCAGCGAGATGCTGATATTCAGCCTTCAACGGACCAGAAATCAGCCTTTGATGTGCTCATGGGGATGGGGAGACGGTACGATCAGATGCCCGCTGAAAACTAAGCTGGTTATGGCTCTGATTGACCGTTTTGAGCGTGTTGACTCCGAGTAGACACCTTTTTTTAATCATATCCAGCACTATTGGACAGCACTATTTTAATCATATCCTGCATTTGAATGGTTTTCCATCTTCAATGTTTTCTTAGATCCTCCTGGTCCGGGAATTATACCCCCCCCCGCCACCTACCCTTGTCTTTTCCACAGAACATCCAAAAAAAATCATAAAAATATATAATTTTTAAAAATTGAAATTACATTTATATTTCGACCTAACGACCCGACATTTGAGCTGAAGAACTGCGTAAACCAAGTTATAAAATAACTAAGGCCTTATCTACTTTTTCTGCCGCCACTACCTTTCCAGGGAGACCATTCCATGCATTAATTACTCTCTGAGTGAAAGTTCCCTGCCTTATTACCATCTTAACTCTCCTTTTCTTTACTCTCAAGCTATGGCTCCTGGTCCTATCACTGTCTGCTCTGTTGAATTATTCATCTGTCCTTATTTTATCGATACCCTTCATTATCTTAAACGTCTCTATCACATCTCCTTGTAACCGCCTCTTTTCTAGTGTGTAAAGCCCTGTCTCCTTGAGCTACTTCTCATAGCTGAGTCTACCTAGGCCTGCAATCAATCTTGTAGCCCTGCGCTGAACCCTCTCTGTGGCATCTATGTCCTTCCTCAATTGTGGTGACCAAAACTGCACACAATATTCTAGATGTGGCCCTCACTAAATTCCTGTGCAATGTGAACACCACCTCTTTTGATTTATAAATGATCCCCCTCTGAATGCAACCTAAAACCTTATTTGCTTTACCGATAGTTGCCTGTACTGGCACTGTGCTGCCTGCTTACCTCCAGTATCTATGACCACCCCCAGATCCTTCTCCTGTGTCCAAGTTCTAAAATTACCCCTTGCATCCTGTAATCTCTATTTTCATTGTTATTTCCCACCCCCAACACATTCCACTTGCTCAGGTTAAATTCCATCTGCCAGTCTTTTGCTCAATTTATGCAAGTATCAAGTATCAATACTTTCCTGAATCTGATCACCACCCCCTCTGCTATCCACCTCACCTCCAAGCTTTGTGTCATCTGCAAATTTGGAAAGATTACTCTTTACCCCATTATCCAAATCATTAATGTAAATAATGAATAGCTATGGTCCGAGTACTGATCCCCGAGATACCCCACTACTTACATCCTCCCAGCAAGGCATGCTGCCACTCACAGCCACTTTTTGCTTCCTGTCATTAAGCCAGTTTGCAATCCAATTCGCTACCTGACCAGCCACTCCACAAGCCCTCACTTTGACGAACAACCTCCGGCATGGTACCTCATCAAATGCCTTCTTAAAATCTATATATACTATGTCCACTGCCTTTCCATCATCCACCCAATCAGACACTGCTTCATAGAACTCTAAAAGATTTGTAAGACAGGAACTACCTTTGTATTTATTTAAATGCTTCCTTATCTGGTCCTTAATTAATGTCTCCAACACCTTCCCCACAACTGAAGTCAAACTAACAGGTCGAGAGTTTCCAATTTATAAACACACACACACATATATATATATATATATATATATATATATATATATATATATATATATATATATATATATATATATATATATATATATATATATATATATCGTTTGTTTGTTTTATTGTTTTTTGTAGAAGAAAAAGGCGCTTCCAACCAAAAGTAAACAACTATATCAACTCTGCTAATTTGAACAAAAAAGCGAGAGCAGACCCGGGCTCAGGCAACATATATATATATACATATATATATATATATATATATATATATATATATATATATATATAAATATATATATATACATATATATATATATATATACATATATATATATATATATATATATATACATATATATACATATATATATACATATATACATATATACATATATATATATATGTGTATATTGCGAACCGTGATGTTTGTCTGTGCATTTGTCTATGTCGGACGCTTCACTCACTGCATTTGAAAAGCTGCTGATTGACTATATTGCATCACGAAAAGTAAAATTGAAATGCAAAATAACCAGTCACTTTATTGTCTCTTCCAGTAATCTTTAAAATTAAGATGAACATCGAGATTAAAGTACATTTAATACAGATCTTCAGCGACAAACATACACTTTAAATAGCTATATTTTGCCCTCTTTTTAGACAAGTCCAACTAGCGCCACCCAATGATGTACCACCATTTTGCGGTGGGCAGTATAAGTAGCTCTAAGCTTTTGGTTGTTAGTGAAACCAAGAGTGCAACACAATTGACTTTTTTAGAAGTCCATGAAATAATTTGAATTGATAGATTGACTTGAACTTTTCCCCATCACTGAGAATGGGTACTTTTTCTCGTATCGAATACCATCTGACACAAAGTGTTTTGCAGGTTTAAAGACAAATGCTACATGAAAGATAACATATGCTACATGAATGTGCAACAAAAGCTTGACAAGGTAATTCATGTGCAATCAAGTACCATTTGCACCCACACAATTGATCACCAAAAGATATTATAGATCTTCTTATTATATACAGTATATACAGTATATATATATATATATATATATATATATATATATATATATATATATATATATATATATATATAGATATATATATATATACATACATATATATACATATATCGACAGGTTCAGAAGTAGCACCAGATTTCTGTCAGTTGATTGTTTGTTTGCCATTTGTATTACAGTGTACAAGAAGGTAGAAATAAATGAATGACATGTTTATCTAACCATTTATTCAAGAAAAAAATTATTGCAGAACTGGACCAAACTGTTTTACTTGCAATTTTCAAAGTGCCCTCCCTCGTGATCGATGCACAATTGCAGCCGAGCAGGCACAGAGCGGCACACACGTCTGCAGAGTTCGATATCAATTTCCTCAAACTTTGCAGTGATTTGAGCCTTCAATTCCTGAATGGTTCGAGGCTTTTCACGATAAACAAAGTCTTTCATGAGCCCACAAAGAAATAAATCTGGAGGTGTAAGGTCTGGGGAGCGTGCCGGCCACTCGATCGGACCGCGGCGGCCGATCCACTTTCTGGGAAAGTTTTCATCAAGCCGCTGATGAACATACCGTCCATAATGAGGTGGAGCTCCATCATGCTGGAAATGACAGTCCTAATCTTGTACCCTGGGCCAAAAGAAGGTTTGCAGCATATCCAGGTAGATTTCTGCAGTGACAGATCCCTCAAAGAAAAAGGGTCCAATGATCCCTAATGGAGATATGGCTGCACAAACTGTCACTCCAGGTAAATTTACCTCCTTCTGAACTGTCACTCTTGGGTTATTCGCAGCCCTGTAGACACAATTGTGTCTGTTAATTGTGCCATTAAGCTTAAAACATGCCTCATCTGACCAACAGATGTTGTCTTGCATTGTGTCCTCTTTGTGAAGTTTAGCTAAGAACTCTTCACAAAATTGAAGATGGCAGTCGTCATCTCCATCATGAAGGGCATGCAGTAAGCGTGGAATGTAAGGTTTCCATTTTTCCTGGTGAAGGATACGGATAACACTTAGTTGGCTCACTTCCAACTCTGCAGATAAACGGCAAGTTGACTTTTGCGGACTTTGTTCCAGTCTTCTGATGGCTTCTTCAGCCTCAGCTGCATTCGTTGCAGTTTTCGGACGATCGGACTTCTTTGCAGTGACTACCGACCCTGTTGCTGCAAATCAATCGTATCTTTCTTCCCTGAGGTGGGTTAATATCGAATTCCTGTGCCAAACGGCGTGCTGCCATCGTTGGTTGTTCATTACATTGTAGTAATGTTTCACGGCCGCAATGCGTTGATTCATTGAAAGGTAATTCATGGTTCAATTTGGTGCAAATTCAGTAACTTTCCAAACTCGCAACAATAACTTGCAAAACAAAATCAAAAATAAATAAATTACGAAAATTAATAATCTGCAAGACAATTATTAACAACATGACTTCCCAGAAAGAATCTGACAGCCGAAAAAACAGAAATCGGCCGCTACTTTTGACTCAGTGTGTGTGTGTGTGTGTGTGTGTGTGTGTGTGTGTGTGTGTGTGTGTGTGTGTGTGTGTGTGTGTGTGTGTGTGTGTGTGTGTGTGTGTGTGTGTGTGTGTGTGTGTGTGTGTGTGTGTGTGTGTGTGTTGTTCATAAAGCATAACATTCTCTCTGATAACTTCCCTTCCCCCACCTTTCTCTCTCTCTCTCTCTTTGTCACATCCTCGCTCCCCCTCCCTCCTTTCCCCTCTCCTTCTTCACACTCTTGCTCTCTTCTCTCCCCCCCCCTCTTTTTCTCCCTCCCCCCTTTCGAGTTATCGTCAGCGAAATGACGGGTGGTATTTGCAAGTATACATTTTTTGTTGTTGTTGCGGACCCGGGGTCAGGGGTGAAGACCAAAGGGGTGAGCTACCTCGGTATCCCACCAGATCCTCCAGAATCGCAGGCCATTGCATATGAATAACTTTGTGATGCGGCAGGTCGCTAATCGACTGTGAATGCCAATAACCTGACGACGTGACTTTGGGCCCTCCATCTAATGAATACCATTTACCGAAAGGTCATGTGACTTAATTACTGGGAGACACACCCTCAGTACGCACTTTCTTAAAGCGGATCACTTTACCAGATCAGATGCAGCCGAGCGGAACTGCCAAGCACATACCGGCTCGGAAACGCATCGTTGGGGGATAACGTCCTGTCGAAGCTAGGATGTGAACCATGCTGGACTAATGAAGGAAAAGACAAAAACGAGCTGGGAAGATTTCTATCCAAAGCATTTATTTACAATGGTGAGGAAAGGTATGTGGCACAGTGAATTTCGTTTATTTTTGTGTACAGCAGGGGATAGCAAGGATTTAGTGGGGTGTGGCAAAAAGACAAGCAATCTTACAAAGCAAACACAGAGCAGATTTATCCCATTATAAATTCTACAATCTTAACTTAAACTAGGACAGGCGCAATCACACACAAACACACACGAGGAAGATTAGATATAGCCCAGAGAGAAAGAGAGCAGATGAGGATAAACGGCCTCCCAATACATGGCATGGTAGTCGGCAGATCAACGCAACCCAGAACGCTTAGGGAGAGGTAGGTAGGAGGAATACTGGTGGTGTCTAAGGTGTGGGAGTGGGAGGTGTGGTGTAGTGCAATGTGCGGGGGATGGTGTCGTGCTTGAGGAAAATGGGATTGCGAGTCAGTAATGATGCTCTTTGTGCGTCCAAAAAAGACTGGATAGAGAGTTGGATAGAGAGAGGAGAGAAGATGCGTAAGGAGAAAGATCCCTAACCTAGCCATGTATAGGTCTGTTTGTGTAGCGTGTACCTCCTTGGGATGCTCTGCCTGAGCATTCCCACCTCGAGATGTGGCGCGTCATTGCCTGCTTTATCACTTTGCCAGGGCTCGTGGCAATGTTCGCTCTGCGCTGGTCCGTCTGGCTGCATGGGGTGATGGAACATTAACAGCACTGCAAGGAGTCTTGGCAGTCACCCCGGATCAGGCTCTCAAGAAGAAGCACGTCCGGGCAATACACCAAGAACGAGACAGCGAGCGAAGAGCGAACGAAAGGGAGGCAGTGAAGAAGAGGCAATGAAGTGAGAGAGCTATCAGCTTTGTGCTCCCCCTTTTATAAGCCCAGGGTGAAGGGTGGGTGATGATCCAAAGTGATGCGCTGTGACCCGAATCCTGCTTCTCTCGTGGGTCACAGAGGCCCTAGCCATGCCCTGCCAGGCTCCGGGACTGGAAATTGTCTGAGTTGCCCATCCGCTTTGGCAAGGGTCGAAGCTACCGACTCAACATCCGGTATGCTCCCTGAGCCCACGCCCCGACCCTGAACGTGCTCAGAATGCAGTCTGAATGTCGAATAGCAACGGACTTTCCCCGCCACTCACGGGCCCCCTATCATGAGCCAAAATGTGCATCCAGGCGGGGGGTGCGGGAATATTTTCCCGTGTGCGGGAGGCATTTGTAGTCAAAGTGGTGAGGTTTGGTGAGCAAGGTGCAAAGTACGGTAAGGTGCCGGTTGGGAATAGGTGCGCAAATTTGAACAAAATAATGGCGCGTGATGCCCGTGTGGTAGAGTGTCGTGGGGTTGTGGTGGTTCCAAGCCATGGGAGGCATTGTGGTGTGCTTATTATCAATCGCATATTGAATGGTGTGTGTACTTGCATGCTTGTTTTGCACTGCAACTAAAAGGAAAGGGTGAGAATACAAATCATAATATGAGATAGAGATAGTTAATAGACCTAACTACGAGACCCCCGCAACACAGTTCGTCCCGTTAACCCACCTGGCATGAGGGGAGGTCTAAATGCACAAAGACGAATTAAATAACTGCCTGGGTATCACTGTATGTTGGGTGCCATTGCCTTAGAGGCATAACAGCAACTATATATATTGTTGCGAATTCGCGCCCGCCG
>NC_140974.1:51163584-51173584 GCF_056783735.1 Eptatretus burgeri
GGCTGAACCAAGGACCAGATGGTGGAAGCTGAAGGAGGAAGACTGTTGCGTGAAATTTAGGGAGGAGGTGAAACAGGCGCTGGATGGTGGTAAAGATGGGTGGGATGATTGGGCAACGACAGCAGAAGTTGTGAGGGAGATAGCTCGGAAGGTACTTGGTGTGACATCTGGACAGAGGAAGGAAGATAAGGAGACTTGGTGGTGGAATGAGGAAGTACAGGAAAGTATAAGGAAGAATGGGTTGGCTAAAAAGAAGTGGGATAGTCAGAGAGATGAAGAAAGTCGGCAGGAGTACAAGGAGTGGCGTCGAAAAGCAAAAAGAGAGGTGGCAAAGGCCAAGGAAAAGGCATATGACGAGCTGTATGAGAAGCTGGATACAAAAGAAGGGGAAAAGGATTTATACCGATTGGCAAGACAGAGGGACCGAGCTGGGAAGGATGTGCTGCAGGTTCGGGTGATAAAGGACGCAAATGGGAATGTGCTGACGAGCGAGGAGAGTGTGTTGAGAAGGTGGATGGAGTACTTTGAGGAGCTGATGAATGAAGAAAATGAGAGAGAGAGAGAAGGTTGGAAGAGGTGGAGATAGTGAATCTGGAAGTGGGGTGGATCAGTAAGGATGAAGTGAGGACTGCTATGAAGAAGATGAAAAGTGGAAAGGCGGTTGGCCCAGATGGTATACCAGTGGAGGCATGGAAGTGCTTAGGAGAGATGGCAGTGGGGTTGTTAACCAGATTGTTTAATAAAGTCTTGGAAAGTGAGAGGAGGATGCCAGAGGAGTGGAGATTAAGTGTACTGATTCCGATTTTCAAGAATAAGGGTGATGTGCAGAGTTGTGGAAATTACAGAGGGATAAAGTTGTTAAGCCACACCATGAAGTTGTGGGAAAGAGTAGTGGAAGCTCGGTTGAGAGGAGAGGTGACGATCTGTGAGCAGCAATATGGGTTTATGCCAGGAAAGAGCACCACTGATGCGATGTTTGCTTTGAGAATGTTGATGGAGAAGTATAGGGAAGGCCAGAAAGAGTTACATTGTGTGTTTGTGGATTTAGAGAAAGCTTATGATAGGGTGCCAAGAGAGGAGTTGTGGCATTGTATGAGGAAGTCGGGAGTGGTGGAGAAGTATGTGAGGATCGTGCAGGATATGTATGAGGACAGTGTGACAGCGGTGAGGTGTGCGGTAGGAATGACGGACCGGTTTAAGGTTAAAGTGGGATTGCACCAAGGATCGACTCTGAGCCCTTTCCTGTTTGCAATGGTGATGGACAGGTTGACGGACGAGATCAGACTGGAGTCTCCATGGACCATGATGTTCGCAGATGACATCATGATCTGTAGGGAGAGAGTAGGGAGCAGGCTGAATCGAGCCTTGAGAGGTGGAGGTACGCACTGGAGAGAAGGGGAATGTTCGTCAGTAGGGGTAAGACGGAGTACATGTGCGTAAATGAGAGGGAGGGTGGTGGTATGGTGCAGTTGCAAGGAGTTGAGGTGGGGAAGGTGGATTGGTTTAAATACTTGGGATCAACTGTCCAAAGTAACGGAGAGTGTGGGAGAGAAGTGAAAAAGAGAGTGCAGGCAGGATGGAGTGGGTGGAGAAGAGTTGCAGGAGTGATTTGTGACAGAAGGGTAGCTGCAAGAGTGAAGGGGAAAGTATACAAGACGGTAGGGAGACCAGCTATGTTGTATGGTTTGGAGGCGGTGGCGCTAACAAAAAGACAGGAAGCAGAGCTGGAGGTGGCAGAGTTAAAGATGCTGCGATTCTCGTTGGGAGTGACGAGGATGGATAGGATAAGAAATGAGTGTATTAGAGGGACAGCGCAGGTAGGACGGTTTGGAGACAAAGTGAGAGAGGCGAGATTGAGATGGTTTGGACATGTGCACAGGAGGGAAACGGAGTATATCGGGAGAAGGATGTTGAAGATGGAGCCGCCAGGCAGGAGGAGAAGAGGAAGGCCAAAGAAGAGGTTCATGGATGCGGTGAGGGCGGACATGCGGGTGGTTGGAGTGTCAATGGAAGATGTGGAGGATAGAGCAAAATGGAGACAGTTGGTCCGCTGTGGCGACCCCTAGCGGGAGCAAGCCGAAAGAGGAAGAAGAAGAAGATATATATACATACATACACACACACACACACACACACACACACACACACATACATAGATATATATATATATATATATATATATATATATATATATATATATATATATATATAAATAAAAATATATATACACATACATATATATATATATATATATATATATATATATATATATATATATATACATATACATACATATACATATATATACATACATATATATATATATACATATACATACATATACATATATATATACATACATATATATACATAAACATATATACATACATATATATACATAAACATATATATATACATACATATACATAAACATATATATATACATACATATACATATATATACACATACATATCTATATACATATAAACACATACATATACATATATATATATATATATACACATACATATATATACATATATATACATATATATATACATGTGTAGATATATACATATATATATTCACATATACACATATATATATATATATATATATATATATATATATATATATATATATATATATATATATATATATATATATATATTGTTGTGGTTACCAAATTCGCAAACCACCATTCAGGTCCCTTAGGTGAGATATCTCCGTAAGTATATGTGTAGTTAGGCCCAAACCCGTTGTCTCGTGGGAATACATGTCATTCATGCATGCTGCGACTTCAGGATAGCCGTTTTTCTTTTACTATCTTTATTTTGGACCAACCGCCATTGTTACCACCACCAACCACAACATCAACCACCCACCGCGGCGCCGCTTCACGTCACACCTCGCAACCGTCGCATCGCCACCGTTCTTGCGCCGCTTGTGGGTACCGGTGTTGGACTCGTGCAGGGCGCGCGCCGAACAGCGTGTACAAAACCACGGATTTTCAGCTCCAAAAACGGATCAAAAACGACACACGCCCACTTTTGTTCCGTCCAATCGGTGAGCGAGGGGCAATTTGGCCCCGCCTCCAGGGCGTTGGAGGGCGATCGCTATATGCAAATTTATGGATCAAAATGCATTCACGCCCACTTTTTCTCGGGCCAATGGGGAGCGAGGTGAAAGGTCGAAGGCAGAGGGTCAAGGATGAGAGAGCGAAGCCACGGGGCTTATATAAGCGACCGCGTTCGTCAAGTCGAGAGAGTTAAGACTTCGCAGTCGGTGGAGTTGGGAAGAAGAAGCAAGAAGGAGTTGGTCGTCGTCGTCGTCGTGTGCGTTGGAGTCGGAGCGAAGAGGACGGAGCTGTGGAGAGGCGGCGAGGGCAGACGAGGGGGTGCTCGCGTCGTGCCGGGAGCTGCACACCAGGGAGGCCGACGGCGCGACCTGGCCGAGGTGGAGACGCTCGTCGCGGGACTCGAGGCAGAGTAGAAATCCTCCTTTCCCCCGAGCATCAGCAACCCCCTCCTGTTACCCCCCACGCTGAGATAGTGCGACCAAGGGGGCCCCCTTCCCACCCCCTACCAGACACTGTCCGCGAGGCCCGCGGAGTTGAGGCACCATCGTCGCTCCGCGTCTCATCACCAGACGGGTAGGCCCGACCCGGTCTCGGCCTCAGGCCCGCCTCATCCTTGAGGGTTCTCTTTTCTTTTTCTTGGTTTTGGATATGTGTTGTCGGCGCCGTCTGTGAAGTAAAATTGTATAAGTGTTGCCGTGTGCTCGCGTAATCGGTATTAGATCTGCATTGTCGCATTTGCTTTTTGTGTAAAATTGCATTGTGTTTCTTTTCCTTTTCTATGTGCTTTTGGTGGAATTGAATATGTGTGCTTTCCGTTCATCGCGAATAAATGTGCTTTGTGTTGAACTGTTTCCCGCTTCGCTTCGTCATTTCTTTCATTGAATCCTCATCTTGCTTCACGTAAAGGGTTGGTAGTGGGCTGAATACGCCCGATAATTAATCGAACCGTCGAGGCCGACGATAACACCGCTCGGTTATCCCGATAGTACGGAACGGGTCGCTTAAGTGGCCCGTGTCCGAAGTCGACCTGCGGCGAGGTGCGATCGCCCGGTCTACCCTCCGTGTGGGTACTTAGGTAGGTCGAATTTGGCGAGCAACCCTATCCCACGCGGGGGCTGATTGGCTCGATCGCGGTGAGACCGAAAGGTCCACCCGTGACTGGTTCCCGGCGTTAGTCCGAGAGGGTCACGACTGGATTGTCCGTCCGGTGGGCGACGTGCCGCGATTCGAGTTACGTGGCCGTCAGCACGCCGGCGGGCGCGAATCCGTCACACTGGTGTCAGGTCGTGCGATACAAATCCATCGCCCTCCTCGCGGCACTGGTAACGGAGAACGGGAAAACGGGCTCTCCTGTCTCCGGCTAAATTCACGGGAATCGGTCCAGGGGTGAGAGAAGCGACCCCCGATTCCCTCCAAATTACGAGCGAGCTAAATTAACGCTTTACGAGAAGCAAGATGGCGTCTCAAGGCGAGCGGGTGCCGGGTGGATTAGGTATGTGTAATAGTAATGTAGAATCCATGGCTCAGGACGAGATCACCGTGCAAGAGAAACCCGTACCAGAAGGTTGGGAAAGGCATCGATGCCGTTCATCTGGTCGGTTTTTTTATTATAACTCAACCACCAAATGTCGTCAGTGGGAGTGGCCAGGGCAGGTGACAATGCGGCAGATTATGGAACTCGCGCAGAGCATAAATGACAAACTGGATTACTGGAATGCCGAAATAGACAAAATGAACGAAAAGATGGATACAAATACAAATGAAGTGAAAACGAGAATGGATGCGAATACACAAAAGATGGATGCGAATACACAACAAATAAACGAAAAGATGGATGCAAACACAACTGAATTTATAAACGAAATAAAAAGCATGAACGAAAAGATCGATGCGAATACACAGCAAATGAAGGAAGAAACGAAAAAGCTGCGGGGTGAGACGCAGAACATGGGCCGATGCCTGCAGGCGGGCATGAAGGCCGTGACCAGGGAGCTGGGAATGGCGACTCCACGAGTGGGAGCAAACGAGCTGGAAGGGGGTGCAACGGCTGACAGGCCCGCGGTGGAGGCGGGTAAAAAAATAATTCGGGGGGCGTGTTGGGCGAGGGTCGTGACAGAAGAATCGACGGTGACCAGAAGGGAAAAATTAAATGGGGAGACCAAAACGTGTGAGACGAGACACGAGGTGACGACAACGGAAATAATAGTTGAGACAAGAGAGGTAAAGGGTGAAGAGTTGGCAGAGACACGGGAGACAGAAAAAATAGAGGAGAGACTGCACGATGCAGACGGGGAAAGTGACGGAGGTAGTGGAGGATAATGGGGGTGAGCTCGCGGACTGGGTGGAGGCCCGGTGCGAGCAGCTGGATGGCCTCCTTCAGGAACGAGGGGAGGGAGTATGCCCCCTTGAGGCGAGTCACGACCAGGTGAGTTCGGTCGTGCTTTGCGAGGTTGAGGGGAGGAGTGCTGCGAACGGGTGCTTGGAGAGCTTGGGGGGTATAGAGGCCCCGGAGACCCTTGTGGGGACACGAATCCCCAGTGTGGTTGTCCCTGTGTGTGTGGTGCAAGGTGTGAGTGCGTCCCCGTGTGTGGAAGCGACCCCGTGTGTGAGTGGTGTGGTGGCGATTGTGCCGTAGTACGTGCTTCCCAGCACGCCGGGTGTGGATGGGGCACCGTGTGTGAGTGAAACGGCCAGTGTGGGTGAGGCACCGCGGGTGAGTGCCCCCGCGTGTGTGAGTGAGGCACGGTGTGTGGATGAGGCACCGCGGTTGAGTTCCCCCGCGTGTATGAGTGAGGCACGGTGTGTGGATGAAGCACCGCGGGTGAGTTCCCCCGCGTGTGTGAGTGAGGCACCGCGGGTGAGTTCCCCCGCGTGTGTGAGTGAGGCACCGCGGGTGAGTGCCCCTGCGCGAGTGAATGGAGCACCACGTGTGAGTGGTATGGTTAGTGCAAGGGAGACCGTGTGTGTGAGAGAGCGGTATGTGAGGGAGATGTCGGTTGGCATGCGGGAGCACGCAGCCGCGTCTCCCGGTGTGAATTTAATGGAATGGAGTGTGAGCGTCGTAACACGCAGGTGTGCGTGGGTTGAATGGCGACGACGGCGACATGGGAGGAAAGGAAGCCGAGTAGCGGCTGTAGCTGTTTCGGGGACCGTGCCGGGTTCACCCAGCAGTGAGCACGAGGCCCGTGCTGTGCAACGCACGAGACCACCACGTGCTCGCTTGCGAGAGTGAAGTCCCGGTCCGGAAACGCACGCGGTGGATTTGCCGATCCCGCGGACGGACAAAGTTTAGGCAGGTAAATGGATTTGGACCAGACGGGTTCTCCACGCGATCGTGTGTGTTAAGCTCCAACGGGCAAAGCACATGTGTTCGCGTGGGGAACCCCTCGAGACGTGGGGCTTGTTTTTTTTTTTTGCGCACGGTGACGTCATGGCTGCACGTGGGGTTGGAATCCGGCAGGAGGGGTATCCCTGCCGGATGGTACCGTCCAAGGAGGGACGAGGAACACGTGCAGCTGCATGACGTCACGGGCAGGTGCAAAGTGCGCGAGTTGCCGCGCTGGTGCTGCGCATGTGAAAAAAAAAAAAAACAAGCCTCACTTTCGGGTGCACAGGATTCCCTGGCAAGGGGTGGAAGACCCCCTTACCTGGGCACAGGATGGAAACTAGTTAGGGGGAAGGGTTAGCTTAGTTAGACCGACTTCATGGGGCAGGGGTAAGTCCTCATGGAGTCCGTGGAATGGATTAGTTAGAGGGATTGTAGCGAGCTTTAGGTTGGGAAATTGATTAATGGGATTATTTGGAGACCGGGACAGACAGTGAATGTGTAGAGGGGACGTAGCTTAGCTACGTAGGTGAAAAGGAACGTGCTGTAGTTTAAGGGACGACGTGGGAGCACGAGTTAGTTAGGGGAGGTAGTTAGAAGGATGGTAGAGTTCAGCGGTGTGTGTGTTGAAAAGTTGTGAGGTGAGTACATGTTGAGTGAGTGAGGCCAGCGGGTCTGTGTGAGTGGAGCGAGCCTGGAATGCATGGTGCGATGAGTGATTGGGGGGAGGAGTGACTCCCGCGCAAGGGACCCCGGGGTCAGTGTAGAGCGAGTTAGCGGGGTTAGTCAAATTGAAAAATGGAAGTCGTTTTGTTGTTGGTGTGAATGTAGGCTCGAAACCCGTTTGGAGGGGTGCAGGAGCCCTGTTGACGGGCTGGGAGCGTGGCTGCGAAAAGTGAGTATCGCTGAGTGGGTACCCCGGGCACCAGGCTAGTCGGCCGTGGTAGGCCAAGGGCCCATTGGGGGGGCCGGGATAGCGTAGTGGGCACGGGTGCGCCTGCTGTGTGCGGGGGCCCGGGGCGCCATTAGCCGCGTGGGCAGTGTTGTGGGCACGGGTGACCCTCGGAAAGGGGCCCGGGAGGCCAGCCTGCCACGTGTGCGTTTCAGGGGAGGTGCCATGGGGGGCACTCCCCGGTGTTAGGGAGCTGGTAGGCTCGGAGGCAGTGTAGTGCCCGGGGGTGCCATAGCGGGAGATTCGGCAGAGGGTCGTGCCTGCCAAAGGGAGCCACGTGTCCCAGCCAGGAGACCGTGTGAGGGCACGGAGAGAAAATTGGGGGGCGAGGCCCGAAATTGTGAGGACACCAACACAGGCGACGGGAATCTGGGTTTATAGAACCAATAGTTTAAGCGAGAGGCGCTTGTTGAAAGCCCCGGGGTAGTTTAACAGTTAAATTGTTAGGGTAGATTAGGAGATGTACCCCTCCGCACCATCCATCCCCTCGCTGTCGTTGTGGGCCGCTGGACCCACTTGGTGTTAAGATCGCCGAACTCTGGGGAGGCCATTCTGAGGCTTCGTTGGGCCTCGACACAGGACGTAAGCTCTCCCTTATTCCCCACCGGGAAGGGAATGTAGGGGTTGGGAGTAGGCTAGGTGACAGGATAGGTTAGCCGAACAAGGACGATAAAGGGGGTTAGGGGACGATTTATAGTGGGGAAGTAAACATAAAAATTAAAAAAATAAGTTGGGGCTAAATTGGGGTTTGACAAATTAAGGGAGTGGGTATAGACAGTGACAGGCAAAGGCGATAGGTGGGAGGGAGACAGGAAGGTAGGTCCGAGCCCGCCTTCCAAGTGGCCAGCACCACCGCACTCCCTCCACCAACCTCCACTGAACGGCAAAGACTGGCCAGCTTCATCTGCTGGCTGCGTTGCTGCAAGGCAAAGGCCGGCCCGCTTCATCGGCAGCTGTTGTTTTGCTGCAAGGCCTGTGCCGGCTGGATCGTCTGCAGCTGCTGTGCTGCAAGGCCTGTGCCGGCCGGATCATCTGCAGCTGTGGTACTTCAAGGCCTGTGCCGGCCAGTTCGTCTGCCGGCTGTGTTGCCTGCAGTGGCCTTCTTCTGTGGGCTGTGTTTGCCTGCTACCTTTGCCATGCCATGCCCACTGCCCAGGTTCACCAGCCCCGTTCAATTTTTGCTTTGCCCCCCCCCCCTGTTCATTTCTATGTGCGCCAGGATCCGCAAGGCAACAGTTTGCAAGCTGCGAGAACTGTGCTGTTGGCAGCTACAACACGGGCCTGCAGTGGCGGCCCGTGCACCGTGTTTGTGTTCATGCATCCATTCGTTGTGCTCATTGCGTGTGCCACTTGAGCTGGCACGGAGACTGCGTTGTGCAGCCCATGCACCGTTGTGGTTCACTGCGTTCAGTTCAAAAGGGAAGGCCTTGGACTGCGTGTGAGCAGCCAGCCACGTTCCCTGTCACCTGCATTGTTTTGAGCCAGAGACTGCATGCGAGCAGCCTGGCTCCCTGCTAACTGCTTTCTTTTTGCAGAGTTCAGTGATCCTGGGCCATGGTTTAGTGTAAAATTTGTAAGTTAAGGTTAAGATGTACTGTAAATATGAGTGCGCCCCCGGCATGTCTGTCTTAGCGCCGGCAATTTTATTTAAGTCGTCCGTGTGAGTGAGTTTGTTTAGGTAGTTACGCAGCCCTCAGGTTATTTATTTTGGGGACACGAATACCATGAATGTCGCACTCAGGGATCCGTAGGTAAAATGTACTAGGGGAAAACTACACATGATGGCACACGAAAATTTGACGACTCGGGACGAGTCTGTAAAAAGGGGAGGGGGTAGTATTGTGGTTACCAAATTCGCAAACCACCATTCAGGTCCCTTAGGTGAGATATCTCCGTAAGTATATGTGTAGTTAGGCCCAAACCCGTTGTCTAGTGGGAATACATGTCATTCATGCGTGCTGCGACTCTTCAGGATAGCCGTTTTTCTTTTACTATCTTTATTTTGGACCAACCGCCATTGTTACCACCACCAACCACAACATCAACCACCCACCGCGGCGCCGCTTCACGTCACACCTCGCAACCGTCGCATCGCCACCGTTCTTGCGCCGCTTGTGGGTACCGGTGTTGGACTCGTGCAGGGCGCGCGCCAAACAGCGTGTACAAAACCACGGATTTTCAGCTCCAAAAACGGATCAAAAACGACACACGCCCACTTTTGTTCCGTCCAATCGGTGAGCGAGGGGCGATTTGGCCCCGCCTCCAGGGCGTTGGAGGGCGATCGCTATATGCAAATTTATGGATCAAAAAGCCTTCACGCCCACTTTTTCTCGGGCCAATGGGGAGCGAGGTGAAAGGTCGAAGGGAGGGGGTCAAAGATGAGAGGGCGAAGCTACGGGGCTGATAAAAGGACCGTGTTCGTCAGTCCAGAGAGTCCAGAGGCGGAGAGTAGGAGAGTAGGAGAGTCGGAAACAGAGTCAAGACTTCGCGGGCGGTGGAGTTGGCAAGAAGGAGCTGGTCATCGTGTGCGTTGGAATCGGAACGGAGGGGACGGAGCTGTGGAGAGGCGGCGAGGGCAGACGAGGGGGTGCTCGCGTCGGGAGCTGCACCTCAGGGAGGCCGACAGCGCGACCTGGCCGAGGT
>NC_140974.1:51178584-51184994 GCF_056783735.1 Eptatretus burgeri
CGACCGCCCTCCAACGCCCTGGAGGCGGGGCCATATCGCCCCTCGCTCACCGATTGGACGGAACAAAAGTGGGCGTGAGTCGTTTTTGATCCGTTTTCTGCGGAAAGTCCGCGATGTTTTTGAACACGCTGCTCGGTGCGCGCCCTACACGAGTCCAGCATCGGTGCCCACAAGTGGCGCGAGATGGTGTGGATGCGATGGTGGCGAGTTGTGACGGTAAAGGTCGTGGCGGTTGTGGTGAAGCGGCGTTGTGGTTGGTGGTTGTTGTTGTGAAGCAGCGTTGTGGTTGGTGGTTGTTGTTGTGAAGCGGCGTTGTGGTTGGTGGTTGTTGTGTGATGGCTGTTGAGACGTGGTTGGTGGTGGTAATAATGGCGGCTGGTCCAAAATAAAGATAGTAAAAGAAAAACGGCTATCCTGAAGAGTCGCAGCCCGAGTGAATGACATTTATTCCCTCTAGACAACTGGTTTGGGCCTAACTACACATATACTTACAGAGATATCTCACCTAAGGGACCTGAATGGTGGTTTGTGAATTTCGTCAACCACAACACCACCCCCTCCCCTTTTTACAGACTCGTCCCGAGTCGTCAAATTTTCGTGTGCCATCCTGTGTAGTTTTCCCCTAGTACATTTTACCTTCGGATCCCTGAGTGCGACATTCATGGTATTCGTGTCCCCAAAATAAATAACCGAAGGGCTGAGTAACTACCTAAACAAACTCACTCACACGGGCGACTTAAATAAAATTGCCGGCGCTAAGACAAACATGCCGGGGGCGCACTCATATTTACAGTACATCTTAACCTTAACTTACAAATTTTACACTAAACCATGGCCCAGGATCACTGAACTCTGCAAAAAGAAAGCAGTCAGCAGGGAGCCAGGCTGCTCACATGCAGTCTCTGGCTCAAACAATGCAGGTGACAGGGAACGTGGCCGGCTGCTCACACGCAGTCCAAGGCCTTCCCTTTTGAACTGAACGCAGTGAACCACAACGGTGCATGGGCTGCACAAACGTAGTCTCCGTGCCAGCTCAAGTGGCACACGCAATGAACACAACGAATGGATGGATGAATGGTTTGAACTGAACGCAGTGAACCACAACGGTGCATGGGCTGCACAAACGCAGTCTCCGTGCCAGCTCAAGTGGCACACGCAATGAACACACGAATGGATGGATGAATGGTTTGAACTGAACGCAGTGAACCACAACGGTGCATAGGCTGCATAACGCAGTCTCCGTGCCAGCTCAAGTGGCACACGCAATGAACACAACGAATGGATGGATGAACACAAACATGGTGCACGGGCCACCACTGCAGGCCCGTGTTGTAGCTGCCAACAGGGCAGTTCTTGCAGCTTGCAAACTGTTGCCTTGCGGATCCTGGCGCACATGGAAATGAACAGGGGGGGTGACGCAAAATTGAACGGGGCTGGTGAACAGGGGCAGTGGGCATGGCATGGCAAAGGTCGCAGGCAGACACAGCCCGCAGAAGAAGGCCGCTGCAGGCAAACACAGCCGGCAGACGAACTGGCCGGCACAGGCCTTGCAGAAACACAACAGCTGCCGATGAAGTGGGCCGGCACAGGCCTTGAAGAAAAACAGCCAGCCGGCAGATGAAGCTGGCCAGCCTTTGCCGTTCCGTGGAGGTTGGTGGAGGAAGTGCGGTGGTGCTGGCCACTTGGAAGGCGGGCTCGGACCTACCCACCTGTCTCCTTCCCAACCTATCGCCTTGGCCTGTCACTGTACATACCCACTCCCTTAATTTGTCAAACCCCAATTTAGCCCCAACTTATTTTTTTGTTGTTTTTATTTTTACTTCCCACTATAAATCGTCCCCTAACCCCCTGTACTGTCCTTGTTCGGCTAACCTATCCTGTCACCAAGCCTACTCCCAACCCCTACGTTCCCTTCCCGGAGGGGAACAAGGGAGAGCTAGCGTCCTGTGTCGAGGCCCAACTCAAGCCTCAGAATGGCCTCCCCAGAGTTCAGCGATCTATAACCAAGGTGGGTCCAGCGGCCCACTACGAGAGCGAGGGGATGGATGGTGCGGAGGGGTACACTTCCTAATCTACCCTATCCATTTAACTGTTAAACTACCCCGGGGCTTTCAACAAGCGCCTCGCGCTTAAACTATTGGTTCTAACAACCCAGATTCCCGTCGCCTGTGTTGGTGTCCTCACAATTTCGGGCCTCGCCCCCCAATTTTCTCTCCGTGCCCTCACACGGTCTCATGGCTGGGACACGTGGCTCCCTTTGGCAGGCACGACCCTCTGCCGATTCTCCGACGATGGCACCCCCGGGCACTACACTGCCTCCGAGCCTACCAGCTCCCTAACACCGGGGAGTGCCCCCCATGGCACCTCCCCTGAAACGCACACGTGGCAGGCTGGCTTCCCAGGCCCCTTTCCGAGGGTCACCCGTGCCCACAACACTGCCCACGCGGCTAATGGCGCCCCGGGCCCCCGCACCAAGCAGGCGCACCCGTGCCCACTACGCTATCCCGGCCCCCCATGGGCCCTTGGCCTACCATGGCCGACTAGCCTGGTGCCCGGGGTACCCACTCAGCGATACTCACCTTTCGCAGCCACGCTCCCAAGCCCCTCAACAGGGCTCCTGCACCCCTCCAAACGGGTTTCGAGCCTACTTCCCCACCAACAACAAAACGACTTCCATATTTGTTAATTTGACTAACCCCCTAACTCACTCTACACTGACCCCGGGGTCCCTTGGGCGGGAGTCACTCCTCCCCCCAATCACTCATCGCACCATGCATTCCAGACTCGCTCCACTCACACAGACCCGCTGGCCTCACTCACTCATCATGTACTCACCTCACAACTCTTCAACACACACACCGCTGAACTCTGCCATCCTTCTAACTACCTCCCCTAACTAACTCGTGCTCCCACGTCGTCCCTTAAACTACAGCACGTTCCATTTAACACTACGTAGCTAAGCTACGTCCCCACTACACAATCACAAGTCTGTCACTGTCTTCTAAATCATCCCATAAATGCATTTCCCAGCCTAAATCTCGCTACAATCCCTCCAACTAATCCATTCCACGGGCCCCATGAGGACTTACCCCTGCCCCATGGAGCCGGTCTAGCTATGCTAACCCTTCCCCCTAACTAGTTTCCATCCTGTGCCCTGGTCAAGGGGGTCTTCCACCCCTTGCCCAGGAATCCTGTGCACCCGAAAGTGAGGCTTATTTATTTTTTTTTTTTTTTTTTTTTACATGCGCATCACCAGCGCGGCAACTCACAGCTCGCGCACTTTGCACCTGCCCGTGATGTCATGCAGCTGCACGTGTACCTCGTCCCTCCTTGGACGGTACCATCCGGCAGGGATACCCCTCCTGCCGGATTCCAACCCCACGTGCAGCCATGGCGTCACCGTGCGCATAAAAAAAAACAAGCCCCACGTCTCGAGGGGTTCCCCAGGCAAACACATGTGCTTTGCCCGTTGGAGCTTAACACACACGATCGCGTGGAGAACCCGTCCGGTCCAAATCCAGAATCCTGCCTCAACTCTGTCCGTCCGCGGGATCGGCAAATCCACCGCTGGCGTTTCCGGACCGGGACTTCACTCTCGCAAGCGAGCACGTGGGGGCCTCGTGCGTTGCACAGCACGGACCTCGTGCTCACTGCTGGGTGAACCCGGCACGCTCCCCGAAACAACTGCAGCCGCTACTCGGCTTTCTTTCCTTACATGTCGCCGTCGTCGCCTCCATTCCACACACGCACTCCCGCGTGTTACGACGCTAACACACCTCACCATTACATTCACACCGGGAGACGCGGCTGCGTGCTCCCGCATGCCAACCGACATCTCCCTCACATACCGCTCTCTCACACACACGGTCTCCCTTGCATAAACCATACCACTCACAAGTGGTGCTCCATTCACTCGCGGTGCCTCATCCACACACGGCCCCTCACTCACACACGCGGGGGCACTCAACCGCGGTGCCTCATCCACACTGGCCGTTTCATCCACACACACGGCCTCACTCACACACGGTGCCTCATCCACACACGGCGTGCTGGGAAGCACGTACTCCGGCACCATCGCCACCACACCACTCACACACGGGGTCGCTTCCACACCTTGCACCACACACACAGGGACAACTACACTGGGGATTCGTGTCCCAACAAGGGTCTCCGGGGCCTCTATACCCCCCAAGCTCTCCGTGCACCCGTCCACAGCACTCCTCCCCTCGACCTCGCAAAGCACGACCGAACTCACCTGGTCGTGACTCGCCTCAAGGGGGCATACTCCCTCCCCTCGTTCCTGGAGGAGGCCATCCCGCTGCTCGCACTGGGTCCCTACACGTTCCGCGAGCTCACCCCCATTATCCTCCACTACCTCCGTGTGTGTGTGTGTGCGTCACTTACCCCGTCTTCATCGTGCAGTCTTCCCTCTATCGTTCCCATCTCCCGTGTCTCTGCCAACTCAGTCACCTCTTCACCCTTTACCTCCCTTGTCTCAACTATTATTTCCGTTGTCGTCACCTCGTGTCTCGTCTCACACGTTTTGGTCTCCCCATTTAATTTTTCCCTTTCGGTCATCGTCACGACCCTCGCCCAACACGTCCCCCGAATTATTTTTTCACCCGCCTCCACCGCGGGCCCGACAGCTGTTGCACCCCCTCCCAGCTCGTTCGCTCCTCCACGTGGAGTCGCCATTTTTATCTCCCTGGTCACGGCCTTCATGCCCGCCTGCAGGCATCGGCCCATGTTCTGCGTCTCACCCCGCAGCTTTTTCATTTCTTCCTTCATGTGCTGTGTATTCGCATCCATCGTCGTTTTCACTTCGTCCATTTGCTTGTTCATTCCGTTTCTCATTTCATTTGTGTTTGTATTCATCTTTTCGTTTATTTGCTTGTTCATGCCTTTCATTTCGTTTTTCATTTCATTTGTCATTGCCGCCAGCATGGCGCATAGCTGAGCCATGTCGGGTGCGCTTGGGTGAGCCGTTTCGGCAAGGGTCAGGGGGTTTTGGTGGAGAGGGGGAGGGGAGGTGTCATACACCGCGGCCGCTGCCGCACCCATTTCGGGCTCTGGGTTCAGTTGGGCGAGTTCGTTTTCCTGTACAACCAACATTTCCTGCACGGGGATTTCATCCTGAGCCATGGATTCTACACATTCTACATCCATTTCTAATACCCCCGGCTCCCGCTCGCCTTGAGACGCCATCTTGCTTCTCTTAAAGGGTTAATTTAGCTCGCTCGTAATTTGGAGGGAATCGGGGGTCGCTCCTCTCACCCCTGGACCGATTCCCGTGAATTTAGCCGGAGACAGGAGAGCCCGTTTTCCCATTCTCCGATACCAGTGCCGCGAGGAGGGGCGATGGGTTTATATCGCACGACCTGACACCAGTGTTGCGGATTCGCGCCCGCCGGCGTGCGGACGGCCACGTAACTCGAATCGCGGCACGTCGCCCACCGGACGGACAATCCAGTCGTGACCCTCTCGGACTAACGCCGGGAACTAGTCACGGGTGGACCTTTCGGTCTCACCGCGATCGTGTCAATCGGCCCCCGCGTGGGATAGGGTTGCTCGCCAAATTCGACCTACCTACCTAAGTACCCACACGGAGGGTAGACCGGGCGATCGCACCTCGCCGCAGGTCGACTTCAGACACGGGCCGCTTTAAGCGACCCGTTCCGTACTATCGGGATAACCGAGCGGTGTTATTCGTCGGCCTCGACGGTTCGATTAATTATCGGGCGTTTTAGCCCACGACCAACCCTTTACGTGAAGCAAGATGGAGATTCAATAGAGGAAAAGATGAAGCGAAGCGGGAAAACAGTTCAGCAATAAGCACATTTATTTCGCGATGAACGGAAAGCACACATATACAATTACACCAAAAGCACATGTAAAAGAAGAAGACAATGCAATATTACACAAAAAGCAAATGCAACAATGCAGATCTATCCGACTACCGGGCACACGGCAACACATACAATTTTACTTCACAGACGGCGCCGACAATACATATTCCCAAAGCAAAAGAAAAGAGAACCACCCTCCAGGATGAGGGGGGTAGGCGGGCCTGGGGCCGATACCGTGTCGGGCCTACCCGTCTGATGATGAGACGCGGAGCGGCGGTGGTGCCCCAACTCCGCGGGCCTCGCGGACAGTGTCTGGTCGGGGGTGGGAAGGGGGCCCCCTTTGTCGCACTATCTCAGCACGGGGGGAAACAGGAGGGGGTTGCTGATGCTCGGGGGAAGGAGGATATCACCCTGTCTCGGGTCCCGCGGCGAGCGTCTCCTCCTCCACCTCGGTCGCGTTGCTGGCCTCTCCCTGTGCAGCTCCCGGCACCGACGCGAGCACCCCCCTCGTCCGCCTTCGCCGCCGTCACCTCTCCACAGTTCCGTCCTCTTCACTCTGACTAG
>NC_140974.1:51185494-51187994 GCF_056783735.1 Eptatretus burgeri
AGAGTTCAGCGATCTATAACCAAAGTGGGTCCAGCGGCCCACAACGACAGCGAGGGGATGGATGGTGCGGAGGGGTACATCTCCTAATCTACCCTAACCATTTAACTGTTAAACTACCCCGGGGCTTTCAACAAGCGCCTCTCGCTTAAACTATTGGTTCTAACAACCCAGATTCCCGTCGCCTGTGTTGGTGTCCTCACAATTTCGGGCCTCGCCCCCCAATTTTCTCTCCGTGCCCTCACACGGTCTCATGGCTGGGACACGTGGCCTCCTTTGGCAGGCACGACCCTCTGCCGATTCTCCGACGATGGCACCCCCGGGCACTACACTGCCTCCGAGCCTACCACATCCCTAACACCGGGGAGTGCCCCCCATGGCACCTCCCCTGAAACGCACACGTGGCAGGCTGGCTTCCCAGGCCCCTTTCCGAGGGTCACCCTTGCCCACAACACTGCCCACGCAGCTAATGGCGCCCCGGGCCCCCGCACCAAGCAGGCGCACCCGTGCCCACTACGCTATCCCGGCCCCCCATGGGCCCTTGGCCTACCACGGCCGACTAGCCTGGTGCCCGGGGTACCCACTCAGCGATACTCACCTTTCGCAGCCACGCTCCCAAGCCCGTCAACAGGGCTCCTGCACCCCTCCAAATGGGTTTCGAGCCTACATTCCCACCAACAACAAAACAACCTCCATTTTTCAATTTGACTAACCCCCGAACTCACTTTATACTGACCCCGGGGTCCCTTGGGCGGGAGTCACTCCTCCCCCCAATCACTCATCGCACCATGCATTCCCCATTCACTCCATTCACACAGACCCGCTGGCCTCACTCACTCATCATGTACTCACCTCACAACTCACCAACTCTTCAACACACTCACCGCTGAACTCTGCCATCCTTCTAACTGCATCCCCTAACGAACTCGTGCTCCCACGTCGTCCCTTTTACTATAGCACGTTCCTTTTAACCTACGTAGCTAAACTACGTCAACTCTACACATTCACAAGTCTGTCACTGTCTCTAAATCATAAAAATCATTTTATTTCCCAACCTAAATCTGGCTACAATCCCTCTAACTAATCCATTCCACGGGCCCCATGAGGACTTACCCCTGCCCCATGGAGCCGGTCTAACTAAGCTAACCCTTCCCCCTAACTAGTTTCCATCCTGTGCCCTAGCCAAGGGGGTCTTCCACCCCTTGCCCAGGAATCCTGTGCACCCGAAAGTGAGGCTTGCTTTTTTTTTTTTTTTCATGCGCAGCACCAGCGCGGCAACTCGCGCACTTTGCACCTGCCCGTGACGTCATGCAGCTGCACGTGTTCCTCGTCCCTCCTTGGACGGTACCATCCGGCAGGGATACCCCTCCTGCCGGATTCCAACCCCACGTGCAGCCATGACGTCATCGTGCGCATAAAAAAAAACACAAGCCCCACGTCTCGAGGGGTTCCCCACGCGAACACATGTGCTTTGCCCGTTGGAGCTTAACACACACGATCGCGTGGAGAACCCGTCCGGTCCAAATCCGTTATCCTGCCTAAACTTTGTCCGTCCGCGGGATCGGCAAATCCACCGCGTGCGTTTCCGGACCGGGACTTCATTCCCGCAAGCGAGCACGTGGGGGTCTCGTGCGTTGCACAGCACGGACTTCGTGCTCACTGCTGGGTGAACCCGGCACGGTCCCCGAAACAACTACAGCCGCTACTCGGCTTTCTTTCTTTACATGTCGCCGTCGTCGCCTCCATTCCACACACGCACTCCCGCGTGTTACGACGCTCACACTCCATTCCATTACAATCACACCGGGAGACGCGGCTGCGTGCTCCCGCATGCCCACCGACATCTCCCTTACATACCGCTCTCTCACACACACGGTCTCCCTTGCACTCGGCCGTTCACTCACGCGTGCCTCACTACTCACACAAACCATACTACTTACACACGCGGGGGCACTCACCCGCGGTGCCTCATCCACACTCCGTGCCTCACTCACACACGCGGGGGCACTCACCCGCGGTGCCTCACTCATACTGGCCGTTTCATCCACACACACGGCCTCACTCACACACGGTGCCTCACCCACACACGACGTGCTGGGAAGCACGTACCCTGGCACCATCGCCACCACACCACTCACACACGGGGTCGCTTCCACACACGGGGACGCACTCACGCCTTGCACCACACACACAGGGACAACCACACTGGGGATTTGTGTCCCCACAAGGGTCTACGGGGCCTCTATACCCCCCAAGCTCTCCAAGCACCCGTTCGCAGCACTCCTCCCCTCAACCTCGCAAAGCACGACCGAACTCACCTGGTCGTGACTCGACTCAAGGGGGCATACTCCCTCCCCTCGTTCCTGGAGGAGGCCATCCAGGTGCTCGCACTGGGTCTCTACCCAGTCCACCAGCTCACCCCCATTGTCCTCCACTACCTCCGTGTGTGTGTGTGCGTCACTTACCCCGTCTTCATCGTGCAGTCTTCCCTCTATCGTTCCCA
>NC_140974.1:51192994-51280494 GCF_056783735.1 Eptatretus burgeri
TGACTGAATGGAATGGGTTCTTCGGTATTTGAATAGCAAAATGAATTATCGAAAACTTGTCATCCGATTTTTCATTTTCGTCCCAAGGTCAAAAACTTAGAAAATTGCGAATTTTGACATAAAAATCATACGACCGCCCAAACTTTGAGAGCTGGGATCACAATATTTTGTATGCATAATCTTGAGGTCATTCCCCACCTAAAGTCTTGAAACCATTTTGCTCTATCTCGAACACCTTGCCCCGAGCGCCCCCTTCAAGTTTGTTTTTATGCTGATTTCATCAAAGTATGGATAATCTGAGGAGTGCGAAATGTCATATAGCCTATATCATGTTATATTGTTCCTGGAATGTTCCAGAGGAAGTTTTGCACCAAAGGTCATAATCTTTGACCTTTAAAGGCCACAAAGGTCAAATTTTTAAAGTAGTGGGAATCGAACCGGGTTTTCAACCTTCTTCGACGAACTAACTCCAATAAGCTATAGCACATATCTTGTTTCCTTATGTTAATGTCCACAACATTGTTTTGTGACCTTTAAAGGTTATGCAAAGGTCAAATTTTGAAAGTTGTTGAACGAAACCGGGTTTTCGACATTTTGCAGCTAATAACCTGTCACCCGTACCACATCATGTTGATCATTTTTATAACTTGGTCAAAATTATCACTGTCTCATCCTTGACTTCTGAAACAATCAACATAGTCAAATACCGCTCGTGAACCATTGTCGTCTTCAGACTTGTTATTTCTTATAATGACTTTCAAAGCATCGCAACCCAGCTATAACATGAATGTTCCTTCACCACAATTGTAGTTTAAGCTTTTTATTTCCATCATAATACTGGATATTGTAATGGACTCAATCACACATGTCTGTTGACAGTGTGCACAGGGGGTCAGGGTAACGCAAGAGTCGAAGACATAATTATATCCCAAGATGTTGGCCGAGTGGAGCCGAAACAGCGCTTGCAGAAATAATTCACCACAATGTGGTTGTTTTATTGACTTAACCATGTGGCTGTTTAAGCGCACATGGTCGGCTTAACGGGGGATTTAGTAATGCAAAAGGACATGATCGTGACTAAAATACACAGAAATCGTTTTCAAAGCAACACATATTTAGTAAATAATGGGGATGAGGACAGAGGAAGTAAAAATGCAATCAAAACCGAGAAATAACCAGATGGCACGCTTAACTGGAGGGTAACAGTTTCTTGGTTATCTTAACCCTTTGAACCCTGAGCTCCTTGGACGTTCAGCTCCCCAAACCTGGGCTCCCTGGTGAAAAATCCGGCCGCTTGGGTATCTATACGTTTGAATAGCAGCTAATGAAATGGCCACCAGGGTTCAAAGGGTTAAGGCTAAACTGATTACATGCAGACTCAGTTGGGAACACAAAACGAACAGAGAAAGACTGTGCAGAAGTGTGGCGCATACAACTTTCCTGGAGTGCCGAAAAGTGTGACGCAGGCACACCCTCGGACACCTCTCCCAATCTGATCTCACCCTTGGTTTTCCGTTGCTACACCGATGACTGTGCGCTCACTCCCAAGGGGATGAGGGGGGGGTCATGGTTGTGCGGCTCAATCTCTGTGGTGTGTGTGACCGATGGATAGGTGGTCTAGGCTGTTTGAGTCCTGAACTGAGAGTGGCTGGATGGGCGTCTGTTCTTGGGGGATCCCACGCTGTGAATATCAGAGAAGAGAGAGAGTTCTGTGGTTCCGGCTGAGAGAGAGATAGAGAGATAGAGAGATAGAGAGATAGAGAGATAGAGAGATATAGAGACAGAGATAGAGACACTTTTGTCCTGCCTTATAAAGCCAGCCCTCTCACCCCCTATTGCATGGGTTGTGCGCAGGTGCAGTCGATGTCCCAGTTGTGTGAGGTAGCACATGTGAACAGCCACTGCTAAAACTCCATGTTCGAGATGGCTCTGATTTCATGTCCGGCATTGAGGACCTCCATCTATTGTTGGGAGAGTAGAAGCAGCATATCCAGGGGAGAGTGACCTGGTCTGAAACCAAATTGATGATCAGAAATCAAGCCATTGGAAAAGGGAAAGATTTAATGTCGGAAGCGATGATGGATTCCATAACCTTGCTGATTGGGAGAAGACCGATTTGTCTGTAGTTGCAAGGATCTGTTTTTGTACCGTTTTTATGCAGGGCGGTAATCTTTGCCGATTTCCAAGCAGATGGCAGATGACCTTGAGCAAATGAGGGGTGAAGAGAACAGAGAGGAGGAGCAAGAGCAGAGGAGCAGGTTTTTAGGAGACGTGGGCTGATGCTGTCTGGACCGGTTGCAGAATCTGAGTCGAGGTTTGACAGCAAGCTTTCCACCTTGTCAGGAGAAAAGGACACAGAGTCCAGGGACAGTTGGGTGTGACTGGGTATAGACTGGGAGCCCGCGGGGCTTAGCTCAACTGAAGAGGGAAACAATTTCCGTCCTCATGGTAAGATGCCAGATGATATTCTCACCTCAGAACTCTGCATCTGCCGGGACACTGCTGCTGGGTTGACATTCTGTGGTCAATATCCGTATCGCATAATCGGCGCTAGCTCAACCTGGCAGCGGAACGGCCCCAAGTAGGTTTCTGATATTATTCGTATAGCTTGTAACACGGTATACACAATGACAGACGATTTCGCCACTGGAATACCGGTGACAGACGCTAATTAGATGCCACAAAAATCACACGAGCTCAACCGAACAGTGGAATGGCTAAAGCCAACGCAGAATACAAGGAAGGGGTCCCCTGAGTACAAAAGGAGCACTTTCAGAAAACTTGGTCACTGGGCCCCCCAGGACAGACGCTCCCTCGTTCGGGATCCTTTGGTTGCGCTAGCTTAACCGAACAGTGGAACAGCTAAAACCAACGCAGAATGGTAGTACCAGGTCCCCCGAGTACAAAAGGAGCACTGACAGACAACTTGGTCGCTGGGCCCCCAGGGCAGACACTCCCAAGTGGTGCGTTCCATGTCAAGTGCACACATTTTTCAGCTAAATTTTGACACATCGTCTTGGATTTCACTCTTTTTTGTGCAAGTGTTTGTATCCACGGTAAAACATTGTGTCAATTTTCAGACTTGAGGGCCAATCGGGACCCATTTTCGCCCCCCCCCCTCAATTTGGGTGCCCCCCGGTTGACCCACAATCTTCCAGTGGTCATATCACAGGCTGTCGTGGTCCGATTTGGATGATCTTGGTATCAAAATGCTTGTAAAAGCGAGATCTTTCGAATCGCGTGAAGTAAAATCACTCCAAAACAGTAATTCAAAAAGTTATAGTTTGGGGCGCCCTTTGACCTTGGCCCCCGCTCCCCAACCAAACCGATGGTCCCAATTTTTTCGTGTGAGAATACCCCCTCATATACTCCAACACCTCAGCATAAATGAAAATGGGATCTCAATGGGTTCAAGTGTGATGGTTTTATTGTTCGGGGTTCACATATCACTAATTCTTGATTCGACATTGGGCGACGTTTGCCGTCATTGTTCCAATGACTTCACCTGCTGGCAGGCGAGTCTGAAATTGACAATCATCATCTCTAGACAATATATATATATATATATATATATATATATATATATATATATATATATATATATATATATATATATATATATATATATATATATATATATATATATATATATATATATTGCATCATTTGTGAAAAATTATTCTGCTGATTGTGTCTTGATTTTTAAGTGCACATTTTTTGTATAACAATCATCGAATTAAGTTATAAATGGGATAATCTCAGTTTTTGCATATTTTGCAGTAAGCATGGCGACTGAAGATCGAAAGGAGTTTCGAAAATACTGTTGCGATCCGTTCAGCTGCCATAAAACGAAACAATGAAAAGATCTTCGCAATGTGTCAAATGATATGTTGATGAAATTTTCTTCAAAGGTGAAAAAAAGATGACAGACTTTGTACTTCATGCAGAAAAAAACTCTCAGTTGTCACCAGAGCGTATTGAAGAATCATCTTCGACCAGTTCAAAATTATCATCAGAAGGTACCATCGAAGGCATTGCAGAATCTATTTCGACAGATGAGGACGAGGAGGTTTTTGAGCAAGAAGAAGTTGACCTATTAAACCAGTCGTTATCGATGATAGGCGAAAGCCCATTGGACAAACGAAAGGCGGAAAGGAACCCAGGGTACGTTCCTGAAAAGCGAAGTAAAGTGGAAGATTCTGTGCAAAAGAAATTTGAACTAGTTGCTGGACCAAGCACTGCAGAGAAAACACAAAATACAGCGTCAAAATGTGATGAAAACTGTGTTATGACTCTTCACTCGGCCGAGTAATGACAGAGTCGAATGAGGGTTTTCGAATGATACGATTTATTTCAGAAGATGGCACTACGCATGCGGAATGCAGCCCAAAGGCCCTTCAGTCAGGTGCCCCCGGACCACATTGAGATTCTTACTTCAAAACAGTTGTATATATAATCACACAAAAGCAGAAATGGGTGTGGACTACAAGTGTGTGCTTAAGGGATAAAGAAATAAAGAAATAAATGCGGCAGTGGGCTTCTTTCCCCCCTCCCTAGGGGCCCTCAGGGAAGTTGGATCAGTCAATCCTCAGATTCGCAACCCAACAGTTCATCTTGCAAACTAATAACTTTCTAAGACTCCTACACCCCTACACTGGCACCTGCTGATAGCAAAGGCGAAACTCTGGTGATGACTAAGAACAGGAATGTGTGGATATCAGCATACACAGTTTTCCCAAGGACATGCTGTTTGTGCAGCTGCAGAGTCATAAAGAGTTATCAAAGACATAGTGAAAACAGCATGATACATTTAAAGCAACATTTTAAAGCAAGGTTTGAATAATACACAATTACAAGCAAGGTTAGAATCCCGACAGCTGATTAACACACAGCTAATGGTCCAAAATATGACCACCTAGCATATCATCATAACAGTTTCCTCCTTGGTCATATTTTGACCATACCCAGCCACACCTGATACTCACCAACCGAGTGGACCCCTATTTGGTTCCTGTAGCAGCTACCCCTAGGCCCCCGTGCCTGCCAAACGGGATTTGCAAATGCCGTGGATAGCCATCAACATTCCCCAAATGAGAAGTCCCCAACTGCCGGTGGTTCAGGTTAGCTTCTGTTGCCTTTTATCTTGCCCACTGCCACAAGTCTCCCATTAAGTTGTCATATACAAATTTGATGTTAAGTCCACACAATATTAAAGGCACTACAAGTCTATACAATATTAACAGCAACATTATTATTTAGGCAATTATACTCAACACTAATTACAACAATAATATTTACAATATGCAAATGTATTAATGGGTGAGCAGCACTGTGAGCGCTCAAGGCATGGTGTAAGCTCCTTTCTCAACTTGCGCTAGAAGACAAAAGAGTCTCATGAGATGCATATTTACATATAAGGGTCATACAAGTATTTTCCATACATTCCTTCACTATCTGGTATTGTCCATTTTCCACGATTATGCATATGCTAGTCAAAACACTGCCACATCTATCATAAACCTCCATCAGCATTTTACTTGTAGATTTCCTTTCTTTCTTGTTACAACTTCCTGTATCTTCGTGTGTAGTGAGATGTACGAGTCCATGTTTGGCTTACCTTTTCACTTGAAAGTTCGTTGAGTAATCAGTAATACCTGGAAGAGTCTTCCCCAGGGCGCCCTCCGCCAGAACACCTTGTTGGCTCCTCAGCTGGTGGGGGTCGGGTCTGGTTGTGGCCCCATACAGAGGTCCTCGGGTCTTCCTCCATGAGTTCGCTGTTAATTATTATGATGGCCTGGGTGAGGGGTGAGGCTTCACAGCATTTCTTTAGACAAATGGAAATGAGACGTTTGATCAGAAATACTCCAAAAATGATTCCCATGATGATTAGGATTGCTGCCCCTACCAGGCACAGTAACCAGTCTCCCCAGTCATGAAATATAGATCTCCACCGTGCGTAGCCCTCCTTATGCTTCCACTCGATCGCTCGTGAGAGTTCAAGCCTTATAGGTGAAAACACCTATAAGTGAAATGTGTTCTTCTCTGGGAGGTTACTGTATTTTCACAAGATTTCACAACTGTACTCCAAAAGGGTTCTTTCGGGCCCATGGAACTTGGGTAATTAGAGATGCGTGTTGACCCCATATGAATCCTATTTGTGCAAAGTGCCCCCACTGGGTTTTGTCTTGGCGTTTGTTCTGCCAAGCCACTTCTGTCTTTTCTGCATTTTCTGACGTCCCCCTTTGCCACGGAGGTGTATACGGTTTCTTTGGCTTGAGTGTGTTGCCTAGTGATAGGTCCCCCCACAAAGGAGTAGTGTCAGTACCAGGAGTTGCATATTGTGTCGTCAAAGGTTCTGTCACTGTCTCCGTTACATTACAAGGTTTACAGCATGCCACTGCACTGAACACTGCAGTCAACTGCAACATAATGACAAGTATTTGTGTAAAAGATTATTTTTAAATGATACCTCCGTACGAGGCTCCCACCATGACTAGAGCTTGCAGGACTGGAAGTTGCTCTGGGTGCGTGGTGAGTGGACGTGAAGGCCAGAGACCTTACTGTACACTACTGTGGATTTTGATCAGGCAAGCATACCTTCCATCCATCTCCTTGTCTGACGGCCAGTAAAGTGTTCTGGTGTTCGTTGCCCCATCTTGTGGTTCTGGGGCGCATCTCAATCTGTTCACCATTCTTCCTAACTCCCTGCACTATGTCCGTTACTAACTGCCATTGAGATGTACGGTGTTAGTCCTTCTCTGTGCTTCATTAGTTCGCGCTCTCTGGCGGCTTGTTTCACCTCCACCGCCGCTCCTTCCTTCCCGATCCATCGGTTGGTTGTCATCAGAGAGCGTTTGACGGTGTAATCTCTATGTGCTTTGGGCCACGTATTCATAATCCTGCCCTGTTTCATCGTAGTCAACAGTGAGTGCAGTGCAAAGCCAATTCCCATTCCTTCCAGATCGATGTCGTTGCTCAGCAACCATTCCTCTACATCCCTTTAATTCCGCTTTATACTTCCCAAATCCAATGAATTTATCCTGACAGATAGAGGCTCATATAAAGACAACAGACATGCTTTTCTGTCCGCTTCCAAACAAACATCTCGACCCTGACAGGCAGAGAATCGAAACGCTCCCTCGTCAAGGCCCACGATGGCTGCGTGTTCAAACAGCACGAGCCCCGCCCGTAATTTTTTCCCAAAAACACCGCTATCCTCATAAGTGCGTAGCCTACCAAACGTCCTTGTTCTTGGATGTCTGACATGTAAACTAGGACAAATGTGTCCAAGAGCCACGCCCTAAAGGTTTTGTCTTCACCAGAATAATAATAAGAACAACGCGAACTCTCTTAGAGCCGATGCGTTACTACGCGAGACGCGGCTAAAAGATAAACCCACTTTAAATAAAATCCGTTCCTTGTTCAAAGCATTTAAATCCTCCTTTCCATCTGTTGTAGTAATCAACAATAAACCTTTTCGATCGGCTTTATTCTCACAAAACCCATACGCATATCTGCAACAACATAAATATACATAGGGTAAGAATAACAAAATACAATAACTTGTACACATAATACTGAAGGCAAACTCCATACTCTAATCCCAATTACATTCCTCAGAGTACACCATTCCTAATACAGTATACTACATACCATTACTGTTCCAGCACGACCCTCCACGGAGCACGCGGCATACGAGTCATCACCAGCCACCGACCCCCATACACAGTGCTGCCACATCCGCCCAATCTCCGTTGCCGCTAATCACAGTACGGCACTTCATTACCACAACACCATCCATCCTAAATCCCTCGGTCCTGCGCCTCTTCCGCGTCTCTTTTTTTTTTTTTCTCTTTTCCTCTTCCGGTCACGAAGCCCAATCAACAACAACAACAACAACAACAACAACAACAACAACAACAACAACAACAACCGGAACAAACATATATATATATATTACAGCCTTGTTTCAAAGCATTGTCGCTTCCATGTTCCGATAGCGCGCACTCGCCTCGAAACACAAAATCGAGCGATCCTTTGAAACGTCAATGTCCTTATTAATTAATTTTACCACAAAGCTATCTCTTTAAAATCTAGTTTGTCCACCATATTCAAAATCAGCCGCCTCGAGAAATTCTCGTACATTGCTCCGACAAGCAGGCACGTTCACAGCAGGGTGTTAATTGCACTTTCAAGTTTGACAAAGCGCGCTGGGCCCATGCGTGATTACGTCATCACGCACTCACATGAGCAATACGTCTTATCAGCGCGTTGGTTTTTACCATCAAACTCACGGAACAAATATTTGACGACATCTCAAATACGTTCGTTTTAAATCGGAATTTTACAGAATCCTATGAAGGGCGTCCCCATCTTGTAAAATGTGCTAATCCATCTCGTAAACCCTCACGATAAGCTGTCCTTCGACGGGACGATTTCGTGCTTTCGGCGCGCCTGTTAAATCCTATGGCACGTCATGTGACTCGCAAAACCCCATAAAATAAGTTTTTTTCCCAGATTTACGAAAGTCAAGCATAAAACATGCTTAATGACCCCAACAATGAAACCAGAATTGAAACTGACGTTAAAACGAACCCGTAACGTCGATCAGCCTTACGAAACATGCAAAGTGGAAACAGAACTGAATTTCAATTTGAAATCAAAATGATGCTCCGTGGAGACCATCCATTTATCACGTACAGTGTTCAAAGCCAAAACAGCATACAGAGTTTATCGGACCATGAGAAAATCCGAACGTTGGTCCATTTGACATCCCATTTGACAAACTGTCTGCTGAAGTGGTTTTAATTATTCAATTCCCCATCCAGTTCACACACACACACACACACACACACACACACACACACACACACACACACACACACACACACACACACACACTCTCTCAATGACATTTTCCCATCACTGAATTAACAACACGTGCAGAATCGGTCATCATGGTCCTTCCTCCAGATTTGGTGTGCGCAATTCACCTCGTCCAAAGTCTTCACATTGACGATGACGACCCATCATTATCTCCATACAAACATACAAGTTGTTCCACACATACAAGTTCCAGGTTGGAACACTCAACTTACGTCTAACACAAAACTCAACCTTCCCCACCACATTGTATTCACAAATACATCCAAACAGGTAACTCTACAAACAGCCCTTCTCCTGGCTCATTAACCTTGTGTTCTTTTCCCGTTGGTTCAAGATTCCCTCTGAATCTAATCGCTTACGTCCTGTCTCACTTTGTGACTCCGTTAGCCACGCTGCAAACGCTCTCCAGTGTTTTCCACTTTCACCGATAACTTTAAGTGTTGTTCCTTTGGGTAACTCTATGTTCTTTGCAGAGTTATTCCCCATCTTTTGTTCTTATCTTACCAACCGCCTAATAGCTGTAAATCGTTTCTCCTTTTACGTCGGGACCGAAATCCCTTTCAATCAGCCACCTAATAGCTGTAAATCGTTTCTCCTTTTACACCGGGACCGAGATCCCTTTCGACCCGCCGCCTAATAGCCTCAAACCCAATGAAGGCCTCTAACCTTCCCTCTCTTGGTACAGGATTCCAACCTGTTTCCTCCTTATTTCACACGGATACCTTTATCCTCGACCCTTACCGGTTCTAACATACGGCCTGCCAGCCCTCTTTGTGCCCTTCAAACAAACCGCATTCGAATCACCTCATATGTTTTACCGTTACAGTTCTTGATCCGAGCAGATCCTGAGCTGCGTCCAGCGGGCACTGCCCACCAAGTGTACAGTTTTCACCTAACTAGGGCTCCCTTGTCTTAGGTGCCCTATACGTGCAATTTCCACGTACCTTTAGCTGAACCCTTGTGATCGCTGTACACCAAGTGGAGTCCCGCCGTCCACACCGCCAGCATCAGTCGCACGCATCCTCGTGCCAATTGTTATGACTCTTCACTCGGCCGAGTAATGACAGAGTCGAATGAGGGTTTTCTCGAATGATACGATTTATTTCAGAAGATGGCACTACGCATGCGGAATGCAGCCCAAAGGCCCTTCAGTCAGGTGCCCCCGGACCACATTGAGATTCTTACTTCAAAACAGTTGTATATATAATCACACAAAAGCAGAAATGGGTGTGGACTACAAGTGTGTGCTTAAGGGATAAAGAAATAAAGAAATAAATGCGGCAGTGGGCTTCTTTCCCCCCTCCCTAGGGGCCCTCAGGGAAGTTGGATCAGTCAATCCTCAGATTCGCAACCCAACAGTTCATCTTGCAAACTAATAACTTTCTAAGACTCCTACACCCCTACACTGGCACCTGCTGATAGCAAAGGCGAAACTCTGGTGATGACTAAGAACAGGAATGTGTGGGATATCAGCATACACAGTTTTCCCAAGGACATGCTGTTGTGCAGCTGCAGAGCCATAAAGAGTTATCAAAGACATAGTGAAAACAGCATGATACATTTAAAGCAACATTTTAAAGCAAGGTTTGAATAATACACAATTACAAGCAAGGTTAGAATCCCGACAGCTGATTAACACACAGCTAATGGTCCAAAATATGACCACCTAGCATATCATCATAACAAACTGTATGCCAGAGGTGATCAAAAGCCTGAAAGAAAAATACGTTGTTTCGAGCCGTTCAGAGCAAATACGTATACTGACAATATGAGCCTCAGAAGGATGATGAGTGAATTCAGTTGCTCCCAAAGAATGGCTGTGCAAGCCCAAAATTTAGAGAAAGAAAATAGTATGCTATCGTCTCCAAATCCCAAACAGGGTAAAATATTGCCTGACGAAGTGAAATCCACCGTAACCGAATTTTACCGAAGTGATGAAGTCAGCCGAATAATGCCGGGAAAAAGGACTGTGTGGTGGTCAGGAATGAACATGGAAGAGACAAAATTCAAAAGCGCCTGGTACTAAACAATCTCAAGGAACTGTTTCAGAAATTCAAAGAGAAGAACCCTGGCTTGAAAGTTAGATTCGCGAAGTTCGCCATGCTCCATCCCTCGGAGTGTGTCCTGGCCGGTTCAGGCGGTACACACAGTGTATGTGTGTGTACGATACATCAAAATGTGAAACTCATGATGTTTGGTTCCAAAATGCCACAGATAGCTGAACTTCCAAGCTATCATCATGTGATAGCATGTATAGTTTGTAACCCAGCACAACCGGCATGTTATTTCAGAACTTGTGAAAGTTGCCCATCAATTGAAGACTTCAAAACCGAGCCACTGAGTGCTTATGAGCTAGAGGATAATGATGAAATTCAGTTTAAATGGTGGACATC
This sequence comes from Eptatretus burgeri, assembly GCF_056783735.1. NCBI lineage: Eukaryota > Metazoa > Chordata > Myxini > Myxiniformes > Myxinidae > Eptatretus > Eptatretus burgeri. The sequence continues at coordinate 51,204,274 of NC_140974.1, forward strand.
CACCGACAGATCTGAACTGAGCTCCATGGTCCTGCCTTTGGAAGAATTCATTAATCAATTCTGTGAACGTGCGGTGAAATTAGTGAGACACGACTTCATTGCCAAGGCCCAATCTCAGTTTATGAAAAATGAGAAAGACGAAATCGGTGAAGGAGAATTTGTCATTATTGGAGACTTCTGAGAGAACTATTCGTTTGTCGTACAGGATGCGGCCCAAGGATTCCATTGGAACTGCTCTCAAGGGACAATTCACCCCTGGGGTTACTATTTCAAATCGGACGATGGCAAATTAAACCACGATTCGTTCAAGATTATATCAGAATGCAATACTCACAACGTCTTCTCAGTCCACCTCTTCCAAAGAATGCTCATTGAACACTTGAAATCTACCTTTGGAAATGTAAAGAAACTTTACTATTTCTCAGACGGTTGCACTGGCCAATATAAGAATTGCAAAGCCTTCATAAACCGATGTCGTCACAAATCAGAGTATGGTATTGACGCAGAATGGCATTTTTTGCCACAAGTCATGGCAAGGGCCCTTCAGATGGCGTGGGAGGTACAGTCAAACGAGAAGCAACATGTGAGAACCTGCGTAGACCTTACGACAGTCAAATTGCTTCTGCAAAAGATCTTTTCGCCTTTGCTGAAAATGGTTTGAATGAAATGAAGTTCGGTTACGGGATCCAAGAGGCGTATGATGAGGAAGAACGAAATCTGGAAGAAAGGTTAAAATCGGCCAAAACCATAGCTGGAACTCAAAAACTTCATGCTTTCATCCCTATTTCTGAAACTGCTCTTCAAGTACGCGAATTCAGCCTTAGTGAGGAATACCGTATCGAGTCAGCTATTTCAAAATCTACACCAACTTTTAATGGGAGACTCTCAGGTTATGTCACAGTGCACTATGATGGAAAATGGTGGCTTGCCTGCATCATGGAAGCCTTTCAGGACACTCATGAAGTGAAAGTGAATTTTCTTCATCCCAACGGGCCTGCAAATAGTTTTATTTTTTTCCTGACATTGAAGATCACTGCATTTTAGACATTTCTGATATACCTCTTTCTGTCGAACCAAAAAATGCTATAGGTGGAACCGACACAATCAGTAAAAAGGACACACAGCTGTCAAAACATAGGTTGGCAAAAAATCTTGACTGTAATATGCTAGGAAAAACTCTTACTCATACTAGTATCGCTTCCAGTTCCTGCATGTGCATGTGGAAAATTTATGTACAATATACTGATATAGTGTATTGTAAATCTTGTGTTCAAATATTGTGCTATGTATTGTGGCGTATTATGTGTCCAGTACACGAGTCCCCAAACAATAAAACCATCATCACACTTGAACCCATTGAGATCCCATTTTCATTTATGCTGAGGTGTTGGAGTATATGAAGGGTATTCTCACACGAAAAAAAATTGGGACTATCGGTTTGGTTGGGGAGCGGGGGCCCAAGGTCAAAGGGCGCCCCAAACTATAACTTTTTGAATTACTGTTTCGGAGTGATTTTACTTTACGCGATTCGAAAGATCTCGCTTTTACGAACATTTTGATACCAAGATCATCCAAATCGGACCACTACAACCTGTGATATGGCCACTGGAAGATTGTGGGTCAACCGGGGGCACCCAAATTTGGGGGGGCCCTAATATGGGCCCCGATTGGCCCCCAGGTTTGAAAATTGACACAATGTTTTACCGTGGATACAAACACTTGCACAAAAAAAAAGAGTGAAATCTAAGATGACGTGTCAAAAATTTTGCTGAAAAATGTGTACACTTGACATGGAATGCCCCACTCGGGAGCGTCTGTCCTGGGGGCCCAGCGACCAAGTTGTCTGTCAGTGCTCCTTTTGTACTCAGGGGACCTGGTACTACCATTCTGCGTTGGTTTTAGCCGTTACGCTGTTCAGTTGAGCTAGCGCAACTAAAGGGAACCCGATCTAGGGAGCGTCTGTCCTGGGGGGCCCAGCGACCAAGTTGTCTGTCAGTGCTCCTTTTGTACTCAGGGGACCCCTTACTAGTATTCTGCGTTGGTTTTAGCCGTTCCGCTGTTCGATTGAGCTAGCGTGATTTTCGCGGCATCTAATTAGCGTCTGTCACTAGTATTCCAGCGGCGAAATCGTCTGTCATTGTTTATACCGTGTTACAAGCTATATGAATAATATCAGAAACCTACTTGGGGCCGTTCCGCTGCCAGGTTGAGCTAGCGCCGATTATGCGATACGGATATTGACCACAGAATGTCAACCCAGCAGCAGTGTCCCGGCAGACGCAGAGTTCTGAGGTGAGAATATCATCTGGCATCTTACCATGAGGACGGCAATTGTTCCCCTCTTCGGTTGAGCTAAGCCCTGTGGGCTCGCGGTATAGTAAGGTGGGTACAGAAAGCCATGGGTTTTGGACACAAGATTTCAATGTAAACACCGGGTTTAGGCATTCATCCTTTTCACATGTGGAATCAGCAGTGTGGCCATATGAAGTAAGGGAGAGGATGGAGGGGGAACATACACCAGAAACAGATTTGATTGGACACCACCAGGATTTGGAGGAGAGAGAGTGAGAGTTCAGACTTGAGCTGAGAAAGATGTTGTTTTCTGGCTCTCCTGAGGGTAGATACACACTTCTTCCGAGCTTTATGGAAGGTACTGAGATCACCCTCAGTTGGGTTTGCTTTCCATGAAGCAAAGGCAAGTTGTTTCAGGACAACTGCCTCGCCACAAGCTTCAGTGAACCATGGGCGGGATGAAGGGTAGGACAACTGAAGAAGAGAGGGGATAAATCTGTGCATGAGGGAGAGCAAGTTTCTTTGAAAGAATTCCCAGGATGAGTTGATGTTGGAGAAAGTAGCAATATGAGACGTCGTGAAGTTTGATGGCTGCTTGGAGACCCTGCCAGTCGGCTTGAGTAAAATGCCAGACTCGACAGCGCTGAGGTGGTTCTCTGATAACATCCAGAGAGATGTCCACAGTAATGGAAATGTTGTAGAAAAAAATTGTGATGTGAATGGTGAATTTGGATCGGTAAAAGCAGGGGGTGGAAACAGATCACGTGGTTTCGGGAGATGTATAGTCAAAAGTGAATTTATATATTTTAAATTAGGATTGAGTAACATTCGGAAAATGGAAGATAGAAGTAAAAATTACCCCCGTGTGGGGGTGACGGTCATCTCTATAATACCACAAGTTCTCAATGTTCAGTTATGACTGAAGACTACTGCGCAGTTTGGTTAAAGATGACTCGGCATTTTGGCGCGTGTGCACGAAATTATATTTTGAAAATAAATGCCGACGTACATTTCGGGTTTTGAAACTTTTGCACTTTCGGCAGAAAATGTACAAATATACAAGGTCAGCTGCTATGCAATGACACCATTCATTAACTTTTACCATGCCCAGTAGAGAATATATAGCCTCCTGAAGGTAGGGCAGTTTTTGCAAACTTTGAAGTCATGTGACGCGAAAACGAAAGCGAAATTAGAAAATCCGTCCTGACCAAATTTAGATATTGTCCCATACATTCATATGCCACAATCAAATTCAACATCACTTGAGAAATGTAGGAGGAGATAGATTTTGAAAATAGTCATTTTTGCAACTTCAAAGGCCTCGTAACCTTGACCTTGACCTTCGGTGACCTTGAAAGTCATACCATCGTGTACGTCTCATCGACCTCCATCAGGATCACGAATGACCAGTTCTCCCGCTTCAACTTCATTGTGAACGGACGGATCGAAGGACATCTACACCCATATTATTAGGCCATGCTCGAAGAGATGACCTAAAAATGGTGGAGGTGTATGGTGAATTTGGAACTGTAAATGCAAAGTGAAGCTGCTGGGCACAGACTTCTTATAATAACCTGGACCAGCAATGCCATCTACTCGCAGCAGTGAGAACTGAAGTCACCGGAAATGGCTCAGCGGCCATGTTGCGTTGCCACTTGCTAGTCGCGCGCAATTCAAAAAACCTGTCGATGCATTAAGAGTTTTAACTATTTTGCCATTATTTTGAACCGGTAAACGTAAAAATGCCACAGTGCGTGGCGTTCGCATGCAATAATAAGTCTGGGAAGAGCTCCACATTCACCTTTCATCGGTAAGAATGCGATTATTGATGCTTTTTTTTTTCTCTTTCAATCGTCAATCTATTTTTAGAGTATTATTTTAAGAAGTTACAATTTAAACGCTAAACGCCAGTATAACAATCTAAATGATGGCAAAGTACAGTCGATAATTTGAAAGAAAATGTAAAAAAAACGATATTATCCAGGAATACACCGGAAATGAGTTTTCCAGGTGTCTAGAATTCAATTTTTTTCCGGAGATTCATTCCCCCCATGGCTGCGTAAATAGTTGGGCGGGTAGCTCATAATATTTGTCCATTTGGGGGCACAGGCCCTCCCTATTCCGAGGGTCCTGGCTCTGCGGTCCACCTAACCCGATGTTACCCCCAAAAACATTTTGCCTCGTACGTGCCTTAGGGTTAGGGGGTCGTATTTCTCTTGATATCAGACATCTACCTCCACTGACGTCAATTGTAGTACCCATCCTTCCATCCCTTCAAATGCCACTAATCGAAAACGTCATTCGGATCTTTTTTTCTCCAGATTCCCTAAGGATGAAAAGTTGTGCAGACAATGGGGCCAGGCACAGAGAAGGGAACACTTTACACCAACGCCCGGTGTGACATTACTTTGTCGTGAACACTTCCTGAACTCTGACTTTGACAGTACGGGCCAGACGAAATGGCTTAAACAAGGCGTCATACCAAGCGTCTTCAAATTTCCACCTCATCTCCAGAAGGTTCGTATACACGATTTATTACAATGGTCTCCACTAAAAAAAAAATACATATTTATTTGATACAAATATTATATATTTTTATTTGATACAAATATTTATTTGACACATTAAATTGTTTTGAATTTATAACAGTTTTAGAATTGATTTTGGGTGCGAATACCCAGAAAAACGACCTGCTTTGCTGCCAGGATTTTTCTATGAATTTCTGTACGATTCTGACTGTGTCAGACGATGCAGGTCGTTTTGTATTCGTGCCCAAAAAATTAATTCTAACACATTAATTTTATATATTCATCCACATTCAAAATGTTTATAAAATGAATAAATTCCCACGGAAATCAAATTTAGCGCAAATTTTCAAACTTCATGGACATCCTGTATATGCAATTAAAATAAATGGAATCCTGAATCAGAGTGCTCCAATTGTGATTCTATCAAGCGGTTCGCACTGTATTGAATATGCCACTGAAATTTCCGTGAATTATCAGTTTTCTGTTCACCAGTCAATTCGAAATTTCGATCCGATATGAATTGTTATTTTCTACACAGAAACCGATACATCGGAAACCACCGGTTGACAGACACCTTGCCCCAGAGCCAAAATTCACAGCTGCGCCAGATTCACCACCAAGGCCGTCGACTTCAGCAGACCACACGTACTGTGCCGATCCGAGTCCCAGTAAAATGAAACGGAAGCTGGGTATGGCAACCGAGACCATTGAGAACCTGAGGAAAAAAACTGAAGGTTACGCAGCAGAAAACACGAAGATTGAAGAAAAAGGTAGAGAAATTAAGCTCTGTCGTTGAAGAACTAAAAAACAAAGGGATGGTTTCGGAAAATTGTATCGAGATACTGAATTCGACATTTTCTGGGGTACCACTGGCGGTTACGAGTCGAATATTAAAGAATCAGGCGAGCGGAAAGAAATCCAGGCAAGAATACGATACTGTGATCAAGTCATTCGCCCTCACGCTAAATTTCTATTCTGCGAAGGCCTACGACTATGTACGCGAGGTATTCGATCTCACTCTACCTAGTCCTTCAACGATCCGAACCTGGTACAGTGCCATAGATGGATCACCGGGATTCAACCAGGTAGTATTTGACGCATTGGAGGTGAGATTTAAAGAGGATAGGAGTACGCTATGTGCCCTAATGTTGGACGAAATGTCACTGATGGAATCAGTAGAGATGTCTGGTGACAAGGTGCTCGGATATGTGGACATTGGAGCAGGTAATCTGGACGATACCGCGCCACTTGCTAAAAACGCTTTAGTAATTATGTTGGTCGCGGTGAATGATCATTGGAAAGTTCCAGTCGCCCACTTCATCAATGGTTTGACTGGTAAAGAACAGGCCAATCTTGTGTCTCAGTGTTTACTAAAGCTACACAAAATTGGAGTTAATGTCATCTCGCTTACCTGTGACGGGCCTTCAGCGCATTTGACAATGTTGAAAGAGTTGGGCGCAAGTATCAACCCGGATAATATGAATTCGTCGTTCCCTCACCCAGCAGATCCTCACAAGCTCGTTTGGGCATTCCTCGACGCGTCATATGTTAAAGCTTGCAAGGAATTGCCTCGGCACACCGAAGACGATGAGACAGTTCTCAGAGGGTCATCTCCTGGAAATATGTAGAAAAATTCTATGAACTGCAAAAACAGGAAGGACTACGGTTGGCAAACAAACTTAGTCGGAAACATATCGAATGGAAGACAAATATAATGAAAGTTAATACGGCTGCTCAAACGCTGAGTTCAAGTGTCGCGGATGCAATCGAGTTATGCCGCGAAGAGTTGAAACTACCTGAATTTCAAGGGAGTGAGAGAACTTGCATCTTCATCCGCACACTGGATCAACTGTTTGATCTGTTGAACTCCAGGAACCCTTTGGCACGCAACTACAAGGCACCGATGCATCCTGCACGCGACGCAGCTTTTTTGCCATTCCTGGAAAAGACAAGTAATTATCTCACAAATAGACAAAGACAAGACTTAAAACAGCATTCATTGGGATGCTGACTTGTATCGTAAGCGTTAAAAACTTCTATCTGACATACGTCCAGCCCCAAAATTCATCTTTAAAGTATTTGCTTACATATAAGCTCAGCCAGGACCACATCGAGTTGTTCTTTGGAGCCGTCCGTCTAGCATGTGGTGGCAATAACAATCCAACAGCCAGACAGTTTATCGCAGTGTACAAGCGTCTTCTGATGCGGCATGATATCAAAGCCAACAAGGCGAACTGTTCAGCCCAGGACGCAACACGCATCATCACAGCTGCGTCATTCAAAAATATCACGAAGAGGGCTGTCCCAGATAAGACGCAGGATATGCTCATAGCCAGACCCTACGATTTGCAGCTCCGCCAGCCAATGACGAATCACCACGATTATGCCGATATTCCACCATTTAACAAACTTTGTGTTCCTGGAGTCAGTTGTAACCTATATTGCAGGATATGTGGTTAGGATGGTTAAGCGGACACTCAAATGTCAAGATTGCTTGCTGGCTCTCACGCAGAATGATAATGTAAATTTACCTGCCTCTAGGCTGATTGCTGTTAAAACAAGGGGTGGCCTTACCGTTCCATCATCAAGCGTTGTTCAAGTATGTGAAGCCACTGAGAAATGTGTTAAGAGAATGCTAGCGGTGACAAATGGCAAGATTCCTCATGATAGTTACCTGAAATCTGCAATCTCTGCATCAGTGTTGGCAGAAGTAAGATCGAGTGCATTTGACTCACTTAGTGATCACATGTTTGAGACAGAGGCAGACTGTAATCATGTATTTTCTCTCATACAGCACATCTGTGAGTGCTATACAAAGATTCATCTCCACCATGTTGTTCGAACCATGAACACTGGATTGAAAGATAAACCCATCAGGAAAAAAATTCAGCAAACTGATCCTATTTGCACATCAATAGTTTACTAACCATTTGCATTGAAGTGTTTCTCCTAGGTTCAAACATATATTACGTTTCAACCTACTGCGATTATAATAGTTGATCGTCATCTTCTATAGGTCAATGCATATTAAAGCAGTCTCATTAGTGTGTAGATTATAGATCATGTTTATTAAGGTTGTCCAATGTCTGTTCAATGTTTTCATGATTGATCAATATATTATAAGCCATGCAGGGTAGCTTTAAGCGACTCACATGGGGGGGGCGGTAGCTTTAAGCTACCCACTATGGCCTATAATATATTGATCAATCATGAAAACATTAATGAGACTGGTACTGGTTCAATATGCTTCGACCTACTCCAGAAAGCTACCCTCTATAATATACACATATTAATAGGAGGCCATAGGTTAGTCTGTAGATTATAGATCATATTTATTAAGGTTGTTCGATGTCTGTTCAATGTTTTGATGATTGGTCAATATATTATTAATTATAGGCCATAAGGTCTATTATTATAGGGGGTAGCTGAAAGCTACTGCCTTATGGCCTATAATAATACAAATATTATAGGCCATCGGGGGTGAGCTATACACATTACATTGATTATCATCAACACATTACACTGATTATCAGATCATATGACATACGATATGATAATCATTCATGAGAATTGTGACACCTCGTACTCACTCACCTTATCGATTCGTGCTGCAGAGCTTATATTAGCTTGGTAGTGATGATGGGTGGCGGAGACTGTTGTTAGTGAAATGAAAATCCTGTTCTTCTTATTAAGCTGTACAAAAATGTTGTTTCCAGCGAGAAATTCGGCACAGATTAATATATTCAATCTGTGAATTTGGATTGTCAACGCAACATGGCGACTTCAGTCGACAGAGGCCGTTGCTGGTCCAGGTTATTATAAGAAGTCCGTGCTGCTGGGTCGATAGAAACACGTGGTTACAGGAGGTGTAAAGATAGAAAGGATACAAGGAAGATTAATAATTTTTGAAGAACAGGTAAGATTTGGGAATGGATGGTTGTAGGAAGAAATCGTGAAGGTGATGGCGAGAGTGGGTCAGGTCAAGTAGAATAAAGATTGTGTGCCGGCAGAGAGAGGAAGAAGGAGGATCGAGACTCGTAGGTATGCAGGGAGAAAGATAGTTTTTTTGTTTTGAATTTAAGACAAGAAACAGTTTAGTTGGGAGGGATGGGGGACGATGGGGAAGTGGAGAAAATAGGTATTGAAGGCAATAGGGAGAGGATACAAATAAAAACGATCATATACCGAAAGGGGAAGGATGGGTCGGCCTCAAGGAACCCGGTAAGACAAGGTCAACAAAACTCACAAAATAGCACGATTTTTGAAACAAAACCGAACTAGGAACACACAGTAACATGTAGGTGAGAAAATAAAGTTAAAACGGGACAAATAACACCCGGAAACTTAACTTTGAGAAAGTCAGCAGAGCCCTGAGAGACCCTGCCGTCGCTCCAAACCCAGAACCTTAAGTCTACACACTGCAATCTATTTAAAGACATCACGCTCAAGCTTTTGCTTATGATGTTCCTTTCTGTGTCATCAGACTTTGCTTATACTGATGAAATTGTGTGTATTTATGTAATGTGTATGGAAATAAATAAATAATGGGTTGAACAGTCTGAAGGTCCAAAGGGTACATTCCAATAGTATTTGGGGTCTTGAGGTGTATAGAGTCTGAAGGGGTCTTCAGGATGTCAAGTGTCAATGGGATCTTAAAAAGCCTAACTGGAAAATGGAGCATCCAAGCTGGGTTTCATGCATTGAAAACCAATACCTGGAACTTCTTGTCATCGGTACAAGTGTTATTCCACTGCACCTCTTCCAATCCAAAACCCACTTATTTGTCAAACATGGTCAAATAAAACCACATTTTTCTGGAAGCAGGTCACCTCATGGATTACTATGGCATCTCACCTGAATGATTGGGTGAAGCTGTCACTTCAAATTCACGTAATTCCCTCAAACCACTTTTCATCATGAATCCTCAAAGCCATTTCACATTATAAACGCAATCTAAAAACACAATTTGCCTGTGAAAGATTTACCAACAGATGCAAACACTGAAACAGGAAAATCAGCATACTTGCGTAACGTGTTTATTTGAGTGCACAAGTCAACTTTGAAGAACAAGGAAAAAAAATAAAAACATGAATAACAAGAAGAGGAACAAAAGAAGAAAAATACAGAAAATGCATCAAGCCAAATCCTCATCGCCTTCATCTTCAAATTCTCCATCATCTTCTGCTGTGGCATCCTGGTACTGCTGGTACTCAGAAACGAGGTCGTTCATGTTGCTCTCGGCCTCAGTGAACTCCATCTCATCCATGCCCTCACCTGTGTACCAGTGAAGGAAGGCTTTGCGTCGGAACATGGCGGTGAACTGCTCTGAAATGCGCTTAAACAGTTCCTGGATGGCCGTGCTGTTCCCAATGAAAGTAGAGGACATTTTGAGACCACGTGGTGGGATGTCACACACTGCAGTCTTTACGTTGTTTGGGATCCACTCCACAAAGTAGCTGCTGTTCTTGCTCTGGACATTCAACATCTGCTCATCCACTTCCTTCATCGACATTCGGCCACGGAAAATGGCTGCCACGGTGAGGTAGCGGCCGTGACGTGGGTCACAAGCAGCCATCATGTTTTTCGAGTCAAACATCTGCTGTGTGAGCTCAGGAACGGTGAGTGCACGGTACTGCTGACTACCACGAGCTGTAAGTGGGGCAAATCCAGGCATGAAAAAGTGAAGCCGTGGGAAGGGAACCATGTTGACGGCCAACTTGCGCAGGTCAGCATTGAGCTGCCCAGGGAAACGCAGACATGTGGTCACTCCACTCATGGTAGCAGACACAAGGTGGTTGAGGTCCCCATAAGTAGGGGTCGTCAGCTTGAGGGTACGGAAGCAGATATCGTACAGGGCTTCATTATCGATGCAGTACGTCTCGTCAGTGTTTTCTACCAGTTGGTGTACCGACAGTGTAGCATTGTAAGGCTCGACCACGGTGTCACTGACTTTAGGTGAGGGCACCACACTGAAGGTGTTCATGATACGATCAGGGTACTCTTCACGGATCTTGCTGATGAGGAGTGTACCCATACCAGACCCCGTACCACCCCCCAGAGAGTGAGTCAGCTGAAAGCCCTGCAGGCAGTCACAGCTTTCAGACTCCTTTCGCACCACATCCATCACAGAGTCCACAAGCTCCGCACCCTCAGTATAGTGACCCTTGGCCCAGTTGTTTCCTGCACCACTTTGGCCTGTACAAGCAAAGACAAAAAAAAAATTCAAGATGAGCATCATTGCAATTCACTTTGTCCAATTTAAACACATACCTCACTTTGAGATGGAATTCCAACAGCTCACACAAGTATCAAATTGACATTAAAATGCAAAATCTGAGTGGTGCTTACTCAGAAGCTTCATACCACAATTGAATGGTTAACTCAGCAGCTCACTGTCAGCCAACATAATTTGTAACAACACCATGTGTAAATATGCCTGTTTGATCAAACACAACATTTTTAAAGGGGAACCCAAACAAAATTTTATTTTCTGAAAACCATTGAAAATTATTAATCATGGTCTAATTTGAAGGGGGGAAAAAAAATTTGAAATGTTTTTGCCAATTACAAAGTGTCAAAAGAAAAGCCAGAGAGTGTTGAATTTCCATTTTGCCAGTGACATTACACTGAGCTCACCTTGATCCAAACGGCGGTTTACAAAGAGAAACAGTACAGGTCAAGCTTTGAGTGATACCGATTCCACAGTCATGAGCAACACTGATGGTTCACAGAATGCTGAAAGTGATTAGTGGGATTTTGAAGAAACTATTGGAGACAAAATTAGCGATGGAAACTCTTTCGGGGGAATTGTAGAACAGAATCGTTTTGAGCCTTGCGTGAGTGATTCAGAGGAAGACGGAAGTGTTCGTGAAGATGAAAACACCGGTCACATGATCACTTCAGTTCAGTCGGGTTTGATTTTCCGTTCAATAAAACGGGAGGGGGTGTGGGATGGTGTTGGGTATTGTGGAGAAGGGTGTGTGGGATGGTGGTGGGTATTGTGGAGAGGGGTGTGTGGGATGGTGGTGGGTATTGTGGAGAGGGGTGTGTGGGATGGTGGTGGGTATTGTGGAGAGGGGTGTGTGGGATGGTGGTGCGTATTGTGGAGACGGGTGTGTGGGATGGTGGTGGGTATTGTGGAGGGGGTGTGTGGGATGGTGGTGGGTATTGTGAAGGGGGGTGTGGGATGGTGGTGGGTATTGTGAAGGGGGGTGTGGGATGGTAGTGGGTATTGTGGAGAGGGTGTGGGATCGTGGGCCCCTTTCCAAGGGAGATACAGACATGAGTAACAACTTGATGTTAGGGCATGGTCCTAATGCCTCATGGCAAGCTTGGTCTGGAGCTGTCTGGTGGTCTCTGAGAAGATTTTTGAATAAAATACCAATATTTGGGGCAAAACAATTTCACCCACTTTTATAAGGGGTGCATCTAGATGGGGAGCACAACCCCATGAGACCTCCTGTCCTGATATCTTACAGCAAATTTGGTTGGGTAGTTTCTGAGATGATGTTTTCGTCAAATGTTAACGGACAGACGAACATACGTATGTACATATGGCCGGACATGGACCCATTCTGAGCTTATTTCGGAGAAATCACCTAATAAACTATTCGGTAAAAACAAGTTTCATGTGGAGACCCGTCATTGTAATTTTTGCACATAAGAAACCATTTTGGCATGGCTTTAATGGTAAATCCCTGGGGTACATTATAATTGGAAACATTCTCTGAATGAAGCTGGCAGAATGGATGATTTCAACATGGGGCTGGCAGATTATTTATATTTGCACAATTTTCTCAATTTTCCAGGAGTTTAAGGAGTTGGACAAGTTTTTTTTGGACGCTCCAGTACTGGAAAATGCTTTTTCGTTTTTCCAAGAGTTTCAAGGACTGTGCTTTGCCATCATGCCAGTCCCCATGCGAGTTCTGCAGTCAACAACAAAATTGCAAATCCCAACATTTTACCACTCAAGATTACCATAAATAATTAACCATGTCAATGCATGCACTTCAATGAAACTTGCAACACATGGACAATATCACCAACACTTCAAAGGTGATGTAGTACAGACTCACACAAGCACAACTGACAAAACAAGTAAAGGCACGCCAGAATAAAGCAGCTTCGTATAAAGGCTGCCACCCCTCAACCAACCCGCACCAACAATCCCATCACCCCGAAGATGCATAAAGTCTCCACAAGTTACCAAGGAGCGTATCCCCACCATATAATCACATTTTATGGTTGGAATATGCTTCTAATTTCTCAAGACTAGATAACTGCATGAAAACAATGTACACACAAGCATTTAAAGCAACTTCTGTTTGTAACGTCTCACACACAAAATATCTCCTTCCCTCGATCAAACTTGTACATAATTGCTTGCAAAGCATGGTATTCTTACAAACTCACCGAAGACAAAGTTGTCAGGCCTGAAGATCTGACTGAAAGGACCAGAGCGCACAGCGTCCATGGTGCCCGGCTCAAGGTCCACCAGCACTGCACGTGGAACGTATTTCCCTGCTGCAAGGTTAAACAGAAGTGAAAAAGAAAGCAAGTAAAATATCATACACCATTTTCAAGCAAACAGCATAGCCATAATGTTCTGCATGAAATGCTCAATTTGATTTGTACAAAAAGACTGGGGTTCAAAACATCTTACTCCCAACTATGGGTTAACACCCAAAATATGTGTTTGACTGCCTCCGATGGCAGCTCGCATAACTGTCACCTTTCTGTTGATAGGCCATAATATTTGGCTGCACCATGGAATGCATGCAGTGGTGCACCATAACTCTCCATCAGAATAAATTCCTCTATTGTGGAGAGTTAAATCTAAAAATTTAAATCAGCTTGTTCTCCTCACACACCCAACATGTCCAACAAGTTTCGTCCAAATCCATCGATAACTTTTTGAGACATCGTGCTAGATATAGTTTTTGGCCATATATCTCATTGGTGAAGAATCACGTAAAAATTCTAGCATCTGGATCTTGAGGAATCTCCTTGCATATCTTGATCTGCAATGCCGGTGTAATGGGCCTACCCTGCAGTGTCACACTTGATGGATTGGAAACGATGTTCCAGACTAATCACCTTGGTCACTTCTACCTTGCACGCTTCTGGAAAGCTTCCTCGTTTCTTCGACTCCATCGAGAGTTGTAGTTGTCATCAGTCTCACCGGTGCGATTCCCTTTATTACTTTCGTTTTGTCTTTATTGATCCCTGCTTGCTCTACTTCTCTCTCCCCCGTTACTCTTTACTTTTTGAGTCCCCCAGACTCTGTATAGAATCGATTGATGAATTTTGTGTGGACAGTGGCTTGAAAACGGGAAAGCAGGGGGGGGCCGAAAAACACCTCAATGGATAGGTTATGAGCTGTAGTTGTGCACCTTGACACTGGTTTTTTGACAGACATGAAGATGCGAGGAAAAAATGGTATTTTTAATCGCGCTAGTATATTATATTGCGAGACGCCAACCATGATGACGCTGCTAGACATCTACTCGCCGAGCGGCAGCACCTACCGCTGTGTATCTATTCATGGCGCCACCTGGTGGTCCTTGGGGACTCATATGTTCAAAAGAACATACTCTTAGGCCAAAAAAAAAAATGTTGCATTGGCGTAACGGGTCACTGAAAAATAGGGTAGGTCGGTCGGGATCTTTTTTTTTTTTTTTTCCTAATAAATCCCTCCCAAAATCTCCCCCGGCTCGAGTACCACCCTTTTTGTCGGAGGGTTCTGTCCGAAACACTTCCGGGTTTTTGCGATCGCGATCGCAATCAACAAGATACTTGAAAACGATAGCAAAACAACAAAAATAGCAATAAAATAGGGTCGGCAAAATTTTTCGATAGCAAAAAAACAAAAAAAAAAAAAAAAAAAGTAGGGTCGGCGGAATTTTTAGGGTCGGGCGGGTTACGCCAATGCAACATTTTTTTTTTGGGCTATATATATATATATATATATATATATATATATATATATATATATATATATATATATATATATATATATATATATATTTAAACATTGCAGATGTTAAAATGCTCCCCTCACCTAACTTGCTTTACACCTCACCCCACTCTTTTTTCTGTTCTATTCGACATGTACTTATGGACTTTACGGTCCATTGCATTTATCATGGACTTTTTGGTCCATTCAACTTGCTTGTGGGTTGTGAATACTTGAGGAATTTTTGGTCTGCCTCATGAGCCTTGGACTTGTGGACTTTCGGAATACTCAAATTGTCATGAACTTGTGGGCTTTATGGTCTGTTTTACTCCCCGTGGCGACCAGTCTGCTCTATTTGTTATGACTTTTTGGACCTTTTAGTCCACACTGTGCACATCACAAATTTCCTTCTTTCCAACCAACTCCTACCCTCCCCCCTCTCCCAACCATCTCACTTGACCTTCTCTTTGTTGATATACACCCCCTACCTTTTACACACAAAATTGCCACATGCATATGCACAGACAACATACTTGTTAACCTTTTCTCACACTCCTTCCTTTTAATATACTTTTCTCTTGTTTTTGGCTCTAAGGATTATGGCAACTTAATCAGCAGTTAACAGAGCCAAGCTATGGTGTTTCTGAGCACTGTTAATTATACAACAGTTTCTGGTCACCTGTTCCATTCTGGCTTGCTAGCATATAGGGACTGCCAAATCTGTCCATGGGTTTTTCTTTCTTTTTTCCATCTGCTTTGGCAAGTTTACACTGCATACATTCAGGGAGGACTGCACAGGTGTACAGTTCTTATGCCTTTGAACTGCTTGATGTTGAAAGATGTTTAATGGCAAACTGGTACGTCTGGTTCTTTGACTTATTTTGATGAGATGAAAACAATTGGGTCACAGTATAAGAAACTGTTAACCAGTCTCGTCTTAAACAGCTAAACATTTTGAGTGTTAGAATTTATTGAACATGAGATACAAACTGAACAGTCATTCAAAACATTTTTTAGGGAACACTGGAGACAGCAAGCAAGTTAGTCCCCCTCCCTCCTCTCATCCACTTTGATTGGAGTAATCATTTAGTGCCTCATCCTAAATTGTCCTGAAATTGTCAGCCCCGGTTGTAACCTGCTACTCGGTAACCATGTAAACCGGTACTGTGCTGTTCATGGTCGGGTCGTCGGCGACTAAACCGGCAACCCCACCCGGGAAACCGGATGAGGAGGGTGTGTGTGGACACCCAGCAGGATTAAAAATAAGACCCGTCAAAGGGCGGAGGAGCTCATGGAAGAGCCAACGGCCATTTACACTCCCTCCTTGGGTTACAGGTTGGTGGTAAGCAAGGGCATGCTCACCGTAAAAATTTAGGCTCCATTAACTTCATCATGGCAGGACAACTTCAACATGGGCAGCAACCAGCCCGTAGGTTGCCGTGGGCGGTACCGGCCTACGTCAAAAACAATGGTAAAAACCCTCAAGCAAGATCGTGAAAGCCTGTCCTTCCCTATGATGGTTCTCATGGACCCATTCAAGCGTTCCAGCTTGAGGTTTGGGAGTTGGAACATTGGTTCAATGGTGGGAAGAAGTATGGAGGTAGCAATGGAACTGAGAAAGAAGAAAGTGGATGTGTGTTGTGTGCAAGAAGTAAGATGGAAAGGAGGCGGAGCAAGATTCGTTGGTGCGATGGGGGTCAGGTATAAGTTTTTGTGGTCAGGTGGTGATGGAGCTGCAGGAGTGGGAGAAAAGAGCAACCGAGTGGAAATGTTATTGATATAAAAAGAATTAGTGACAGGATTCTCGTGGTGGTAATGGTACATGGTAAGCAATTAATTTGTGTGATAAGTGGATATGTGCCGCAGGTGGGACGAGAGGAAGTTGAAAAAGAAAAGTTCTATGAAGATCTGATAGAAGTGGAGAGCACGGGGCCAAAATAATTTTTAATTGTCGCTGGTGACTTCAACGGTCATGTGGGTAAAGATGTGGATGGCTATGAAGATGTTCATGGTGGTTTTAGTATTGGTAGGAGAAATGATGAAGAATAAATATAAATGACCGTTTTTACAGCCATTTTTCCCTGCTGTGCAGGGGTTTGGCTTTTTCTTGAGGCAATGTTTTATGGCCGGATGCCCTTCCTGACGCCAACCCTGGTCGCCTCTTACGACACACAGGGATATGGTACACCTATTCTAACCGGGGCATACACCGGGACCAGTACACTGGCACTCATTTTGCCGACCTCGGAAGGATGACAGGCTGAGTCAACCCCCTGGTGTTAATTCAGCAGCCAACGGGGCTTGAACTCAGGACCCTTGGATCCCAAGCCGCTACCCTAACCACTAAGCCAACACCAGGCTTAGGTAGGAGAAATGATGAAGGAAGTTTATTAGAAGTTTGCATGGAGGTGGATCTGGTTGTCATGAACAGTTGGTTCAAGAATGAGAAAAAGGCAACATTTAGGTCCGGTGGATGACCCCAATAAAGAACACGAAGCCCTCTTTCCCATTGGCCATCAGTATTATTTTACACAGTGGTTTCCAGGACGAAATTCACACATAAAACAAGGAATTACTGTGTGTATGTGTATATGGTTAATGCATATCATTTACCTTAAATTTTTGCAATCTTAACCACATTGGCTTAATCGTTCGAGCTTCCACCGAGAGGTCAGCTGTGCGAACGCCACCAGTGTCATACGAAAAACTAAAAATGGTATGTGCTGGTTCTTTTCTTGACCTTCAACATTTAAAACGATAGAGCATGGACGTACCACAAGTAAGCAACAGCTACACAGACTTGCTGTGACTAAAGGCTTCGTCCTGCACCAAGTTCCTTGTCAGGGAAATAGTTTTATTATTATATGGGAATTCTAATGAAGTATTTATTATTTATGCAGTTCTACTTTCACAGGAATCCCAAGCAAATTTTTAAACCTGTAACGTTTCAATCTTTGACAAACAAAATCAACACAATTCTGGCTCCAACCTCACTCCCCACCCAAGCCCAATATGATTCCTCGAGTTGTTTAAACTGCGAGACCCGAGCAGTCTTTACCAGCGCATTTATGGAGGTGTTAGAGATTGTAATGAAAGGACCATTTCAAATCAATCATCAGGGGACGGTAGAGGAAAGGGAACGCACCAGCAGCCTCATTGTAGTACACGTTGATTCTTTCCAGTTGCAGATCACTGTCCCCATTGAAAGATCCAGTGGGGTCGATGCCATGCTCATCACTGATAACCTCCCAGAACTGTACCAGGAACAGCAATAGGTTATTAAACGTGAAAAAAAATAATAATAATAAAAAACAAACTATGGAACAATTATTTTACAACTCATTGTAAAAAAAGCCAGAGATCACAACATTGATAAAACATAATTTGAAACAATCACATTTCTAAATTGGCCAATTAATTATACAAACTACTGTTATACAACTACTTCAACAGGCCCAATTACTTCAACCATCTCATTGGGTCGGCCACAGGAGATAAATTACCCAAATCTTACAAACCAACTTGCCAAGCCTGACTTTCAAGTGAAGGGGATTCAAGCAGGAATTTGTGATTTGTTGCGACATTTCACCGAGAGATCTTTAACGGCCAAAAGGTAATCCCAGCAGAAGGGACATCTGGCTTAAAGCCCATCCAAGGCATGAGACAGCACATTCATTCATTCATTGACCTGCGTGCAAAGCACCAATCAGAGCCGAGAAGTCATTTTTATAATTAGGCCGAGAATCGAACCAATCACATAGCTCGAGAATCAAGTGCGCTTCCTCTGTACCAACCTGTCAGACGCTAGGAAATATGTTAATAAAATAACTTTAAAGTGACAGCTTACTACATTTTGTCACAAAATGTCTCTTCAGTCTCCCATCAGAGTTTTATATAATCAATTGCTTATCAAGACAAATGCAGCACAAAAATTACACAACTGTGGATACAAGACAAGATCAGTTACAAATGTACTTTTGATGCATCCGAGATGCTTGAAATAGCACACCAAGGTTTGAGCCTCTCCTCACTGACAAACTTGAAAGCAGGAAGAGGTCATTTGGCCCTATAATACATGGGCTTTAACTGAACATCCACAATACTTTATCAGCATGCACATTTCATATGTCATGTCAAAGCAAGGAATTTAGCAAAGATACAAACAATGGTGTACGCTACTCGATGCCATGGTATCTCCAACATCCACAACTCAAACTCAGATGGGACAGCCGGCTTTACACGCACCCACGTTCAAAGGGCAGGATGTACTTTATTTATTTATTTAGCAGGCATTACACAAGGCCAGAATTTGGAATAGACTGCAATTGGGGAGCAAATCAATCAAGCTGATTTTGCAGACGATGCAGTCATCTTTGCGGAGACTTTAGACATCCTTTTGGGGGCCTTCGAGGTGCTGAATGAGGAGTCGGAGCCGCTGGGATTACGGATTTCTTGGGTCAAAACTAAGATCCAGGCTTTCGGTGACAACAAATCTTGGATGCTGCTGTCCTGTCTGTGTCTGTTTGTGGTGAGGATGTTGAGGTCGTGGAGAGATTCACTTACCTTGGCCGTGATATTCATGTCTCTGCTGGCTGCGAGTCAGAGGTCAATAGACGTCTGGGTCGGGCCTGGGGAGTCATGGATTCACTGGATCATGGGGTGTGGCGCTGCCGGTACCTGTGCGGGAGGACGAAAGTCCGAGTCTTCAGGTCCTTGGTACTTCCAGTCTTGCTCTATGGGTGTGAGACTTGGACTCTGACCAAGGATCTGAGACGGAGACTTAATTCCTTTGGTACCAGGTCTCTTCGGAGAATCCTTGGCTATCGCTGGTCGGATTTTGTATCCAACGAGCAGTTGCTGAGAGAGACTCGGATGAGATTTGTTACCTGCATAGTCCGTGAGCGTCAGTTGCGGCTGTATGGACATGTGGCTTGTTTTCCTGATGCTGATCCTGCTTACCAGATTCTCTCAGCGAGGGAGTCTCATGAGTGGAGGAGGCCAGTGGGCCGACCACGTGCCTCATGGTTGCAGCAGGTTGACCATCATCTCAAGGAGATGGGGATGGGCCTGGCATCTGCCTGGGGGATGGCCAGACGGAGGCCCCTGGAGTACCGGCGGAAAGTGGACGCAGCGACGCGCTGTTCTGGCACATGCTCCCATACCTGACCTGACAGTCAAGCTCAGCTGAGCCCACCACACTGTTCATGCACCAGACCGAACACACAGTGAAATGAAGTCAACTGATAAATTTAATGAATGCGGTGTTGAGACAGCACCGACCTGATGGGCCAAATGACCAAGCTCCTTGCAGAGCCATCCCAACCCACAACTCATGGCCCAGAACAGACTTTCTGTGGAGACCACACATCCAAGTGGTAACCAGGCTGGCTTGATCTGACACTCAGGCCATGTGCATAAATGTCAAGAGGCAAAAGCGGTTACAGCTAGACAATCAAAAGGAGATGAGACGTTCACACAATTTTGTTGAGTTCACTCGTCTTCGGTACATTGTGTGACACGAACAATGGCAAGCGAGAAGTTTAGCTACACTCGCTCAAGATTGTTGAATAAACTAGTTCACAAGAAAAAGCCAAATTGTCCTCGATACGAGATTCATCCATTTTATCTTTTGTGGAAAATGTGTATTACCCTCTGCCAGTGAATGTGGGCAAGGTTATATTTTCATCCGTTTGTCTGTCTGTGACCAGGGTATCAAAAAGTTATGGACGGATTCAGACGAAATTTGGTAGACACATTATAAACCGATTCGATTTTGGTGAAGATACGGATCCCATAATTATATTATAAGTCATTCTTCATAATTCAGAGATAAGGCCAAAACAAGCCTGGTATTGGCTTGATGTCTGAGCCCGTCAATTCCATTGAAATAACACCAGGTGGGTTGACTGAGGTCGGCAAAATGAGTATCACCTTACTGGTAACAGGGGGCACTGCATCAGCGGCACAGCCACACTTCCAGAAAATGATGAAACCAGCAGCCACAGGCTACACACAAAACAAAAACGATATATAGCACGATATTTGAAAACATTGAGGAAGGGTAATGATAAAACTTGGTGGATTAGTCGGATATATGTGATAAGAACAAGCCGATTCGATTTTGGTTGAGGTTCGGACCCGAATGTGGTCTATCAGTGGGATACAAAGCAGCAATATATTCACACAAGGGCAACAGAAGCCAATTGATCAAACTGAAATAGCTTTATTGCCGAAGCTAATAAAATTTTACACAGCAACAAGATAGTGGTTGCGACAATAAAATAAATATAAACAAATCAGTGAGGACTCTCAGGCAAACGCTAAGCAGTTTACCAAAAATGTACTTCACCGTTATCACAGAATGGTCTACTAACTAACCATAACATTATTTGGAAAGGAGGAATTGGTAGCACTCACTTGTCGGGTACAAGGAGACAAACCACACAAATACGGAAACCACCGGATTCCCAACAACCCAGATACACAAAACTATCTTCGCACCTTTTGGTTTCGCAACTGCACAAACCCACTTGTGGACACGATACACGTGCAAAAACCACCGGACATCTCAAACACGAAGCTACCGACTCTCCCCCGATGATGTTGCTACGCCCCCTCGGGGCCAATGCTTGTTATTTATGAAAAGTCCAGTCGAAGCACCAACCAAATAGATCTGCAGCAATCACCTTCATCATGAAGACCATTCAATGCATAAAATACCCCGGCCTTGGTTCTGGTCTCACCTTCCTTTACTAACGTGCCATGTCCACACACCCGCTGCTTCCATCACTGTCCATTCGACTGAAATGTCATGACCTCCAAGTACCGTAGGTGAAGCAGGTTGTTTCAGCCCTTTCTGTCCGGTTGTTTGTGTACAGGATATCTCAAAAAGTTGTGGACGGATCCGGATGAAATTTTGTGGATAGGTTGGGCGTGTGACAAGGAAGAACCGATTAGATTTTGGTGCAGATCCGGATCCGACTACGAGAATTTTTTTTCAGTAATTCTTCACCATTGAAAGATAGGGCCAAAAAAAGGATATCCATCCATCGGGACCATACTCTGTGAAGAGCGTTGGTGGTGCCGAAGCAGTCTCTGGATATTGGGAACAATCCTGGACGGGTCGCCACTCTGACACAGTATACCAGCATGCTGGCACTCATTTTGCCAACCTCGGAAGGATGACAGGTCGAGTTAATCCCACCTGGTATTAATTCAACGGCTGAGCGGGATTTGAACTCAGGACCCAAGGATCTCAAGCCCGCCACCCGAACGTGGACAGGTTGGGTGTATGACAAGGAAGAATTTATTCAATTTTGGTGAGGATGCGAAGTCGGATCAGGATACGTGACTTATTTAATTTTTAAAGTGATTCTTCACCATTGATAGGGCCCAAAACGATATAGTAGTGTATACCATAGCATTTCAAAAATGCATTGGGCCCGATATGTTCTCGTGGATCAGGCATTACATGGTGGAGGTATGTGCTCTACCTAGTGTCGTTCTCGTTGTATTTTGTTTGCACCCTTCATTATCTTAAAACACCTTTATGAGATCCCCTCATAATCTTCTCCTTTGAAATCTACAAAGTCCTGTCTCCTTCATAGCCTAATCTACCTAAGCCTGGGATCAATGTCGTCGCCCCCAACATTGAACCCTTCCTCGAAGCCAATCACCAAAACTGGTTTTACACAAGATCCACAAAATCTCATCGAGTCGAGCCTCAAGGTTGGGGGGGGGGGGGATTGTAAACCACGTAATGGACGAGGACTCGTCATCAGCAATTTGATCCATCGATTTCAGGTGAGCAACGAAGGAGGAGGTCACTTTGAACACCAATACAAAATAGAACCCGTTATCATTCATTGATGATTCATTGGCGCTTTATTGCACAACAAAACGTTTTAATTGCAAATGCATCAACGACACGACGTTTTAAATGGAATCTACAGAAAGTATACAAATAAAATATAAATATATAAATAAAGGAAATACAGTATACCCAATTATGTCGAAAATTGGGATTTTACACAACGCCATAGTTTTAATTAAAAAAAAAATACGTTAACTAATTACCCACAGCCATAAAGACTGCCCTCATCTAAATTACAAATGCGCGCCATTACACGCCACCATTTATTTATTTATATTAGCTGCATACATTCAAAATACCAACTGCCAGCGCGACGGGCGGAACTGCCTGCGAAGCTCAATTTGAACACCTTCAGCACGCAAACGCCCATTGGTTAAAAGGCATACCACGTGGCACGGCGCTCACTGAACCGGCACTACGATTGGTCAGTTTGTACCGCAAGCACCACCCACGTGCGGCCGCCATTTCACGCGTCGAAGGCGGAAAATTTGCGATTAAAATCAATTCGTCCGCACAACCTCCTCAAAAAGCAACAATTTTTTTAAAATGTAATTTTAAAACGGCACGAAAGCGAGAAGAGCGTAAATTGAAGTACAGGGCCAAACGTTCAAATGACATTGTTAGCGTTAAATAATTTACATTAAAAAAAATAATAATAATCACCTCAGCTTTTTCATTCAAAACATTACAAAGACCGATACGAGGCGCAAACACAGAAATCCACCCGATTATTAATTTCTTCATACAAGACGAGGCCCGTGATCGGCCACTCCCGCGTAAAAAATAAATAAATAAAACTACTTCAACCTTTAGACTTCGAAACAATCATCGACGACAAAATAATAAAATAAAATAAAATCACACCGATAAATTATATTCACCTTGGCACCGATCTGGTTCCCGCATTGACCAGCCTGCAGATGTACGATTTCCCTCATGATTGACAAGGCCTCTCTCTCTCTCCTTTTTCCTCACACACACAGAGACACAGAGAGACGCAGCGACGAAAATTAAAACCAGTCAGAACACCGTAAAAAAACAAAATACGCTCCCGTATTGTGACTCACAAACTTTATGAGTTCGGTCAAGGCGGACTGGATACCGTCCCACCCGTTGCCCCGACAACCGCACCGCTCAGCCAATGGCGTTTCAGTATAAAGCTGAGGCGTTATAATTATGGGATGGAAATCTAAAAATACGCAGTGCGCATGCGCAGGTTTCCTTTGGCTTTTTTTTTTTATTTCCATACGATTTTCTTCCTCTTGTGCATGCTTCAACCAATTTAAAATTAACTTACGATCTCTATTCCCTGCAGCAGTCATTATGGTACTGATAAAATGTTCACGGCAGCCAAAGGAAAGAACGACCTTGCTCGTCAAATGGTAAACTGAATGATGTATATACATTATACACCGCCTAAATATTAACTAAAGCACGCAGCCATTTCAACTTGGACGTAAAGCCCGCCCGTCTGCATTTCGGGTTTCAGTTAAATATTACAGGAAATCGATCGAATCTTTGTACGTTAATGGGATTCGTGCGTTGTTTGGTGTTTTCTATCCGCAAGAGGAATGAAGCCGGAATGGGTGTCACAACATTTGAGGAATGTTTTTTTTTTACGTGAATGAAAATTATTTTAATAATTGACTCATCCTGTTCGTGATTAATTTTAAAGTGTGTCGCAGTAACCAATGTAACCGAAAATTGTAACCAATGACCATACGAAACATCATCGTGTAATGTTGATCATCCCACGAGAGGGGAGGTCGTGTGAGACCTTATTAGTACAGCACAGCCACACTATGCCTGGTGTTGGCTCAGTGGTGCGGGTGGTGGCTTGGGATCTCAGGGTCCTGAGTTCAAGCCCCGTCGGCCGCTGAATTAATACACCAGGGGGTTGACTCAGCCCCGTCATCCTTCCGAGGTCGGCGAAATGAGTACCAGTTCAAGTGTGTGTACTGGTAGAGGGGCACTGCATCAGCGACACAGTTGTGCTTCAAGAAATGATAGCTGCCATACGACCACCACCAGCATCAGAGAAATGGGAAACCTTCAAAGACCAAATGGGTAGACAAGGAAAGCGACATATCAGTAGATAACGGTTAACTCAATAGTTCGGAGTTCCAACTTCTTTCGTAGACGAGTAGCATCACTGGTTGAGTGCAGTGCCCCCTGAAGGTTAGGGCAGGAGTTTGTTCAGGATGCCGGCGATCGCCCGCCTACTATTCGCTACGGCGTGAAGGACACCGTTGGATATTTCATGTCCACCGACTAATGCCGGTAGATGGGACACCAAGCTCAACGTCCATCCGAGGGAGAGCACACACATTGACGTGTCGCCAGGATGACAATTTGTACCTTTCGAACCCAATATTCAAACCCATACCTCTGGCCAGGCTGAAGAGTTGACATTTTGTAACCCACTGATAGATCGGATCTGAATCCCGACCTTAACCGAAATCGAATCGGATTGTTGTCACCTTCCCAACTCATCCGCCTCGTCTTGTCATAACTCGTCCACAACTTGTTGAGATCTCGTGCATATAATTTTTGGCCCCATCTGTCAATGGTGAAGAATCACTTTAAAAAAAAAATTGGTATCCGGATTCGAATGTTCAACAAAATCGAATCAATTCGTCCTCGTCACCCACCCAACCTGTCCACCAAGTTTCGTCGGAATCGATCCATAACTTATCGTGATATCCCTGTCGTGTCCCTCTTGTTTACCCCGTGTACCCCACCCCATCCCGCTCCCTTCCACAGATCTCCTCATGTGTCTATTCCCCACTGTTCTCTGTTTCCATCTCCTGCTCCTCTTGTTACATGATCTGTGTGTTAGCTCTTATACGAGCCTTGACATTGTGTAAAAAAAATATATATATAAATATATACATATATCGTACTCACAGACAGACAGACAGACAGACAGACAGATTGAGAGATAGACGGGTGAAAACACAACCTCCGTTTGTCTACCTTTCGTGGTGGAGGCAAAAATGAACAACCAGATTCTCTCCATCGTTATCCTCAATAACGAGATACGTTCAGTTTTTTTTACATCTCAGCATTTTGCTCGTAACACCAATGAACTGAGGTTTGAATCCCATTTTAGAGTTCCCGAGACTTACAAACGAACATGGACCTCATACACTGTGATGTGTTAACCCATTACTGCCCGATTCCCAGGCAAAAGGAAAAGGTTCCTAACTGATGAACACCTTGATGTGAGTTTGGCAGAAGTGGTGAACACATTATTTATCCTTCCTCGCGTGGGGAAACAGCTTCAGGCACCATTATGTCATGTTCTTCAAAGCATACCATACATGCTGGATATCACCTGTGAAGCTTTGAAGTGTGTGTGCGTGTGCGTGTGTGTCACCAGTGAACAGAAAAAGCCACCATCGGAGGACATGATTAACACAGTCACCATTAGATCACCGTGGCTGGGACAAGGTTAACACGCTCAAATCACCATCGTGAAACCTTTACTGAAGCTCGGTTACCACACGAGCCACCATTTCGACACAAAATGGACTCGAGGGGATTTGGGTGTTTTATTGCATCATACCTGTGTGTGTGTGTTTTTGTACGAGTCAAGGCTAATGGAAGAGCAAGTATACTGAATGGATCGGAAGGTAACAGGACAAAAGGAACAGTAGAGTGGGAGAGAGTGGAGAGGGAGGAGAGGGAGGACACCAACAGCAGAGTTAAAGGCCCAGATAGAGGCAGACTTGGACAAACAATGGTGGAGGGAGGAATTGGGGGGGGGGGTGCAGGGAAGGATGCATGAGGTGGACAAGATGGATACAGAAGGAAACTCGAGGGGGAGCACTCGATAGAGTGCAAAACCTCCACCACCAATTCTGCTGGGTCACTTAAGTGAACCTGATATCTTATTCATTGTAGGTCAAAACGGATCAGACTCTACTGAACCACGATTGAATAAGCAAAACTGGATCGACGTGCATGTAGAAATGCCAAAAAAATAAAATCGAAATTAAAAAAAAAAAAGGTGCAAAATTTATTTTTTTGGTTGGAAATCACTTAAAACATGTAGAAATGCAAAAAACAAAAATTCAAATATTTTTTCAAAATGGCCGCCATAACGGCCATATTGGACTTTGGACCAAGTCCAAAATCTAATGGCATGATCTTTGGACCATACCTTTGGACCAACCCCCACCAAGTTTCGTCGAAATCCGTCCAGGAGTTTTTCCGTAATACTGTTCACAAACAAACAAACAAACAAACAGACAGGGGTGAAAACAGTAACCTCCGTCCATCATCGATGGTGGAGGTTAACTAGCAGGAGGGAAAAAAACTAGAAATTTGGAAGGGAAGCTTTCGGTGAGATTTACGAGGGTAGAAAAGATCATGGTTTTGCATTGGGGATTGTCGGAGATGGTGGTGAAAAGGTGGCTTGAAGACCTGGTGGGGAAAAAAGAATGTGGAAGTTGTTTCCACAGGTGGGTAAAAGAGGAATGAATGCATGGAGGTGAGCAGTGTTAATCTTTTTTTTTTCAGATCATGGCCTAGCATGGGGTTATACTTGGGGGAATGAAGGTGCATGGAACAACTTCCAATATTGAAATATGGACATATGAGGGGCATTAAAAAAAGTTTGACAAATGAGATACTCAAAGCAGTCCAAAAGATGCCAAAGAAGTACAACGATGCCTGTAGAGATGATTCATATTGTTCCATACCTATCATATTTAAAACTAAAACTTTGGAGCATCTTTTGACTCCACTGCGAGTGTGTTGGTTTGTTGAGCTTGAATGCACCCCATGTGTGCTCATTACAATGACATGTACCATGTCCACATGCGTGGTCTTTGGCTTTAAAACCCGAGTGCAGCGAGCGCAAATACTCGAGAATAATAATGAAACGATAAAGCAAGCAAGAACACTTTCTCACTTCAAAGCTTCACAGGCGACATCCAGCATGTATGGTATGCTATGAAGAACATGACATAATGGTGCCTGAAGCTGTTTCCCCACGCGAGGTAGGATAATGTGTTCACCACTTCTGCCAAACTCACATCAAGGTGTTCATCAGTTAGGAACCTTTTCCATTTGTCTGGGAATCAGGCAGTAATGAGTTAACACATCACAGCGTACGAGGTCCATGTTCGTTTGTAAATCCAGGGAACCGTCTAAAAATGGGATTCAAACCTCAGTTCGTCGGCGTTACGAGCAAAATACCGAGATGTAAAAAAAACGAACGTATCTCGTTATTGAGGATAACGATGGAGAGAAAGTGCGTGTGTGTGTGTGCGTGTGTGCGTGTGTGCGTGCGTGTGTGCGTGTGCGTGTGCGTGTGCGTGTGCGTGTGCGTGTGCGTGTGCGTGTGCGTGTGCGTGTGCGTGTGCGTGTGCGTGTGCGTGTGCGTGTGCGTGTGCGTGTGTGTGTGCGTGTGTGTGTGTGTGTGTGTGTGTGTGTGTGTAAGTCCATTTTCATGTAGCTACTCAAAAAAAATCAAAAGTATTTCATTTCTCTTTGTCAACGATTACTTGACATTCAGCAACATGACGCTCCAGCAAAGTGAGGAGAGCTTTGCAAATTGTTCCTGCACATGTACGAGTTTGATTCGTTCCAGAGTGGAAGTCAGAATACACTCTTAGTTGTAGATTTGTGCTTCCTTCCTTCCTTCTCTCATCTTTTATGTTCATTCATTCCCTTGGTTATTGTTCCAATTGTGGTCCTACCACCCCACTGTCAATTTGTTGCCTTTTCTACCCTGTCAACTTGCAATTCCATGAGACTCAATCAAGTCTAAATAAAAATAAACATCATTTTTTAAAAAAATTAACAGCATAGTGACTTTGGCTTGAAGATGAAGTCATTCAAAAGTTAATGGAATGCAAGTCAATTACAGCCTAACTGATCACATCCAAGTCAGGACCAAACTCAAATAGTTCAACTTAATTACTGACCTCCAGTAAGAATAGTCCCAACAAGAGTACGACAGAATACGACTATGCGATGCCTCATCAATATTAAAATTACAAGTCAAAGCAGTGAGATCCAGTTTGCCTGTCAAATGACTAGTGTGTAACCATTTCCATCTTCAGTATGTACAGTCTGATCACTAAAGCACAATTAAACCCAGCAATAAATACTAACTAAATCAGATGTTTAAATAAATTTTATGCAAACGCACACCAAGTATTTTTGTCATTGTGGTGAGTCGAGCAGAAGTTTACACAGTTCAGAGGTACTGTGTAATGCCATTCACCGGCGGAAGTGCTTGTAGAAGTGACGTTTACAACGCCAGTGGACCATTACACTGAGCCACCACATTGGAACACACCTCACCATAGCAATGGATTTTTCCTTTGAAGAGGAATACAGTCAAGCAGAGCGAAATGATGTTCAAACTTCATGTACTTTGGAAGAGCAAAGTGACAGTGATAATGTAGAGGAGAATGTGGGCAGGGAAGGCTTGGACTGATATCAATGTAGACATCCGTGAAGAAATGCCTGCAGTGCGGGAAGGGTAGTGTTGCCAGAACTGGGATTTACTAAATGATAAATGGCACGAAAACGACTGTTCTTGTGTAACTCTAGTTCCTGGGGTCGAGAATAGAGAGAACCCGGATGTTTTCATTGCTCTTTTCATTAATTCTCTGATGTGGAAGGGGTCAGCCGAGTGGGTGCTTGACACTGCAGAACAGGTATTATTCCATTTTTTTTTCAGAGCTGTTTGCTGAAAAATGGCTGGTTAGGCATCTTCGACCAATGTTTTATTTTTCACATTGTGTCCTATGGATCGACCCGTCGTTGTTGCTCCGTTTGAAAACATCAAGGCTCACAGTGGTCTTCGCAAACTTTGGTGCCTTCCCAAAGAAGATTTCACAACAGTTTGCCCAATTCCGATATTGTGAAGCCACTTTATTGATAACTCACTCTTTAAAGGATATATTAGAAACATAAAGCTTACACTGCACCTTCCTCTCTGACACAGCCATACGCATGAAACTCCGGCATTGTGCTTTCTGTGCAGGCGCTGCGACGTCACATTCTCACCAAATGTCGCTCTTGTTATAGCCCAGTGGTGGCGAACAGTCAATATGAATTCGCAATCTTTATTCTTTAAAATTTCATAAAATAGAATCATATTGAAATGCACAATTTCAAGTCTGTCCATCTGACCGCGATGCATTCCGTCGTTACTGATCGGATCTCAAACAGACTTTACAGGGGGGCTAGGGGTCATACGACAAAGGTTGTTGCGACTTCATTTTCCCTCCTCACAAAGACAGACAGACAAGGGTGAAAACATAACCTCCATCCACCTTCGGTGGCAGAGGCAACTGGAACGGCACTCAGTAGTTATTTCCAGTTGTTACTGGAGTTCGTCAGAGGTACAGTGGGGAGAACAAGTATTTGATACACTACCGATTTTGCAGGTTTTCCCACTTACAAAACACGTAGAGGTCTGTAATTTTTATCATAGGTACACTTCAACTGTGAAAGACGGAATCTAAAACTAAAATCCTGAAAATCACATTGTATGATTTTAAAATAGTTAATTTGCATTTTATTGCATGAAATAAGTATTTGATCACCTACCAACCAGGAAGAATTCCGGCTCTCACAGACCTGTTAGTTTTGTCTTGAAGAAGCCCTCCCATTCTCCACTCATTACCTGTATTAACTGCACCTGTTTGAACTCGTTATCTGCATAAAAGACAGCTGTCCACACTCAATCAATCAGACTCCAACCTCTCCACAATGGGCAAGACCAGAGAGCTGTCTGAGGACATCAGGGGCAAAATTGTAGACTTGCACAAGGCTGGGATGGGCTACAGGACAATAGGCAAGCAGCTTGGTGAGAAGGCAACAACAGTTGGCGCAATTATTACAAAATAGAAGAAGTTCAAGATAGCAGTCAATCTCCCTCGGTCTGGGGCTCCATGCAAGATCTCACCTCGTGGAGCCTCAATGATCATGAGAAAGGTGAGGGATCAGCCCAGAACTACACGGCATGACCTGGTCAATGACCTGAAGAGAGCTGGGACCACAGTATCAAAGAAAACCATAAGTAACACACGACGCCGTCATGGATTAAAATCCTGCAGCGCACGCAAGGTCCCTCTGCTCAAGCCAGCGCATGTCCAGGCCCGTCTGAAGTTTGCCAATGACCGTCTGGATGATCCAGAGGAGGAATGGGAGAAGGTCATGTGGTCTGATGAGACCAAAATAGAGCTTTTTGGTTTAAACTCCACTCGCCGTGTTTGGAGGAAGAAGAAGGATGAGTACAACCCCAAGAACACCATCCCAACCGTAAAGCATGGAGGTGGAAACATCAATCTTTGGGGATGCTTTTCTGCAAAGGGGACAGGACGACTGCACCGTATTGAGGGGAGGATGGATAGGGCCATGTATCGTGAGATCTTGGCCAACAACCTCCTTCGCTCAACAAGAGCATTGAAGATGGGGCGTGGCTGGGTCTTCCAGCATGACAACAACCCGAAACACACAGCCAGGGCAACTAAGGAGTGGCTCCGTAAGAAGCATCTCAAGGTCCTGGAGTGGCCTAGCCAGTCTCCAGACCTGAACCCAATAGAAAATCTTTGGCGGGAGCTGAAAGTCTGTGTTGCCCAGCGACAGCCCCGAAACCTGAAGGATCTGGAGAAGATCTGTATGGACGAGTGGGCCAAAATCCCTGCTGCAGTCTGTGCAAACTTGGTTAAGAACTACAGGAAACGTCAGATCTCTGGAATTGCAAACAAAGGTTTCTCTACTAAATATTAAGTTCTGTTTTTCTGATGTATCAAATACTTATTTCATGCAATAAAATGAAAATTAATTATTTAAAAATCATACAATGTGACTTTCAGGATTTTTGTTTTCGATTCAGTCTTTCACAGTTGAAGTGTACCTAAGATAAAAATTACAGACCTCTACATGTTTTGTAAGTGGGAAAACCTGCAAAATCGGCAGTGTATCAAATACTTGTTCTCCCCACTGTATGTACTGGCCTCACACTTTTCAAAACTTGTATGGACTGGATTCTGGGAAGGATGTCGGAGAGATCAAGCTGCGGTGCATCATTTGGGAATGTCAAGATCTCTGACCTTGATTTCACAGACAATACAGAGGTTCTGGATATCCTGTTGGGGGCCCTCGAGGTGCTGAATGAGGAGTCAGAGCCACTGGGATTACGAGTTTCCTGGGTCAATACTAAGATCCAGGCTTTCAGTGACATCTCCTGGTTCAAAACAAAGATCCAGGCTTTCAGTGACATATTGGATGCTGCCATCTTGTCTGTACCCGTTTGTGGTGAGGATGTTGAGGTCATGGATTCACTTAACTTGGTAGTGATATTCATGTCTCCGCTGGCTGTGAGCCAAAGGTCAATTGACGTCTGGATCGGGCCTGGGGAGTCATGGATTCACTGGAAAATGGGGTGTGATGCTGTCGATACCTGTGATTGAGGACGAAAGTCCGAATCTTCAGGTCCTTGGTGCTTCCAATCTTGCTCTACAGATGTGAGACTTGGACTCTGACCAGGGATCTGAGATCGAGACTGAATTCCTTTGGTACCAGGTCTCTTCGGAGAATCTTTGGCTATCCCTGGCGGACTTTGTGTCTCATGACGGGTTGCTGAGAGACTCAAATGAGATTTGTTACCTGCATAGACCATGAGCATCAGCTGTGGCTGTATGGACATGTGGCTCGTTTTCCTGATGCTGATCCTGCTCACCAGATTTTCACAGCGAGGGAGCCATGTGAGTGGGGGAGGCCAATGGGCCGACCACGTCCCTCATGGTTGCAGCAGGTTGATCAGCATCCAAAGGAGATGGGGATGGGCCAGGCAGTGTATTGGGGGCACGTCTGCTCTGTACAGCTGGCAGTTTGAATTTCCATTCCAGTTTTTGATATTGCATCTTTGCCTTTCAGCTCTAACTGATAATTTAAAATAAATATAAATTTATGCTCAGTTCATTTTTATTTATGTATTGAGTTATAACTTCTGATTTACTGTAAAATAATTAGTTTATATTTTGCCAACCTCACACACCAACCCCCCCCCCCCAGCACCATCCACCCCATCCCCCACTAACACACACCCACCAACCCCCCTCCCCCCCAGCACCATCCACCCATCCCCCTCTAACCCACACCCACCATTCTCCCCTTGCCTCACTTCCAGAGAAAGCAGACATGGTCAAAGATGCCTATGCAGCGACGTGTGGTGAGGTACGCAATGCACGCTGATCCACACTAGTAATAATGATATTAACAAAAATAAAAACAATAATCATGAGACTAGACTGCAACAAAACATGGAGGAATTCCCACGTCTTATTGGCGTTTCTGCCTTGGATGTCAAGGTGTATAGATAGCAGCTCGAGCGTCGTTCCACATCATCATGGAATTTTTCCAAAGCCACTTCCAAAACAAAAGTAATAGCAACAATAATGATAACAGCAGAATAATATTAGCATTACAAAATAATAACAAGTGGTGCAAGGCACAACAAATCCCGCCCATTTAAGGCATAAAGTTATTTTGGGGAACAAATTTAAATTTGATACATCCTTAACCTGAATGTTGATTATAAGGAATCGAATAAGGAATATTTTAGTCTTAGTTTGAAGTCAATTAAACCATTTTTGACAAAGTTATGACCGTAAAATGATTTTGACCTTTCAAGGCCACGTAAGGTCAAAGGTCATGGTGTCAAATGAAAGCCAATAAAGGACTTGATATACGTCTTCCATAGTAAACACGCATATTCCTAACCTTTTTTGATTTATAATGGAAAATTTGTAATTTTTACCGATGACCATGACCCCCAAAACTTCGGACCCTACCGATCCTCACAAATATGCATTTTTCACTATAGGAATGGGTAGGATTAGAATAAGTGAAAAATAGAATAAGGTTCACTAAAAGCTTAGTTTGAAGTATATCAGATCATTTTTTATGAAGTTATAAGTGAAAAACGATTTTGATCTTTTCGTGACCTTGGCCTTGACCTTTGATCCAATTGGACCAAAAAGTTAATGGGGTCGTCCAAGGTTCATTGCCCACCTGTGGATTAAATTTGATAGTGTTTGCTAAAGCCGTTTTGCAGTAAAGTTGCTAACAGACAAATGAAAAATCGTGCTTAGCACGACACTTGGCGAATTAGTTGACCTTTCCGTGAGGTGGTGCTGTAATGTCATGGAATGTGTGGTGTTTATTTGTTCGTACATTAACAAAATGACGCGACGTCACAAATAACAATCAGGCGCGCGTTGTCATGGTAACGGCAGCAGATTGAAAATTTTCACAACTCATTTAAAGCCACCATGTGACATTCAACAACTTATCATCAGTGCTTGTTGCCTTCATTCTGATCGTAGAAAATATTTGAAAATACCTAGGAACATTGCTTTTCAACCAGCTTTACGATCCCGTTATCAGGTTTGAAATATGTTGTAAAACAAAAATATGTATTTTATATGTGTGTTTTTCATGTTTTGGGTGACCCTGACCTTGACCTTAGATCAATTTCGATCAAACTTTGTACACATGTTAATATTACATGCATAAATAGACAGTATAAGTTTCAATATAATAAGTGCAAAACTGTTTGAGAAATAGCCATGTGTAATTCACAAAATTCCCCATTGGTTTATAATGGGCGATAATACAAAGTGATGCAGAATCCAGATCCTGATCTTGAACATCACCAAAAGTCACATATCTTTTTGCACTGTGGATTTCTATCAGCTGTTAAAATTTCATCCAAATCGGTTAAGAATTGTGACCTGTAGAACGAATAGAATTTTTTTTAATCACGCCAATAGCTAAAAACTTTGACGTCATACGCTTGCGAAAACTGTGCATAATTTGTACTAACATGCATTTTAAAACATTAAGATATTCCATTGAAGTTTGTTTTGGCGTCAATAGGAAGTCGCTACGACTTCCGGTCACCGAGTTATGTCCAAAAATGTGTTTTCACGTTGTGTGAAGTCACGTCGTGACGTTTAGTCAGATTAAGACAGGGTTTGGATGCGGACCATCTCAGTTGGATTGCCTATCAGGTGTAAAAATTTAAGAACAACTGGTCCAGCCGTTTGGGCTGTAGACGACTGGACAAACAAGCAAACAAGTAGTCATAGACTGGTACTTACGAAATCGTCAACTTGACCTCTGACCTTGTCTCATAAAAGCTCTCTCTAGAGAAGGTAGCGACGCAAACCAGAAGTTTCTACGATGATTCTGTATCAAACCATCAAAAATCGTAACGTCGACCGAAGCAAAAATCTCCATTTCACGCAATTAAACCTTAACGTAACTCAACGACGCGTCTGCTCGAGCGCACTGCATCATGGGACGACCCGTGATGCGTCGAGTGAAATATTTTTTATACAATCTTAAAACGTCTCCAAAACATCCGATTTTTACCAGAATTTCGACAACCGAGTTTTCAGCGTCCTAAGCGATCGCAAAAACCGAAGACAAAATTAAAATCGAAGTTAAAACGAACTCGTAACGTCAAGCGAAGCAAAAATACTCCATTTCTCCACATTAATTTACGGAATTATGTTTGACCTCACTGTGACCTTGACCTTTGACCGATTTTGACCAAAATCGAATCAGCACTAACCATCACCGTCCTGAATCACGTGGTGTAATTTGACATTGGGAGCTTCTTCCGTTCTCGAGTTATCGTGCCTACAAACAAACAAACAAACAAACAGAAACAGAAGGCATCAATATACTTACGAAATCTTTAGATTTCATAAGTAACAAGCAGTCAGACTGGTACTTACGAAATCGTCAACTTGACTTCTGACCTTGTCTAATAAAAGCTGTCTCGAGAGAAGGTAGCGACGCAAACCAGAAGTTTCTATGATGATTCTGTACCAAACCATCAAAAATCGAATGTTTTGGATGTTTGACCTCACTGTGACCTTGACGTTTGACCGATTTTGACCAAAATCTAATCAGCACTAGCCATCACCCTCCTGAATCACGTAGTGTAATTTGACATTGGTAGCTTCTTCCGTTCTCGAGTTATCGTGCCTACAAACAAACAAACTAACAAACAAACAAACAAACAAACAGAAACGGAAGTCATCAATATACTTACGAAATCTTTAGATTTCGTAAGTAACAAACAAACAGAAACGGAAGGCATCAATATACTTACAAAATCTTTAGATTTCGTAAGTAACAAGCAGTCATAGACTGGTACTTAAGAAATCATCAACTTGACCTCTGACCTTGTCTAATAAAAGCTGCCTCGAGAGAAGGTAGCGATGCAAACCAGAAGTTTCTACGATGATTCTGTACCAAACCATCAAAAATCGAATGTTTGAGCTCACAGTGACCTTGACCTTTGACCGATTTTGACCAAAATCTAATCAGCCCCAGCCATCACCCTCCTGAATCACGTGGTGTAATTTAACATTGGTAGCTTCTTCCGTTCTCGAGTTATCATGTTTTGGATGTTTGACCTCACTGTGACCTTGACCTTTGACCGATTTTGACCAAAATCTAATCAGCGCTAGGCATCACCCTCCTGAATCACGTGGTGTAATTTGACATTGGTAGCTTCTTCCATTCTCGAGTTATCGTGCCTACAAACAAACACACAAACACACACAAACACAAACAGAGGACGGAAGTCATCAATATACTTACGAAATCAACAAACCAACAAACAGAACAGACCAACATACTTGACAAAATCGAAGATTTCGCCAAGTAACAAACCGGACAATTACAATATCCCGCTCCCTCCGGGGGGGGGGGGGGGATAATAATAATATTACTAACATAACCACCCCAAGTACCTTTGGCCGCTCTAAAAGGGAATGGGTGTTTCTCATTCATATGAAAAACAACATTTCAGGGAAAATTAAAGAGGTATTTTTCTACTCATGAACCTTCTTCAAATTGCGCTTTAAATTAAATTGCTTTAAATTGGGTGTGCTCTTATAAAGGCTAATTGCCCTGTGATTGTGATTGTTTGCAATTTGCTCTCAACATGGTTTACCTAAAATGCAAGTCACATTATTCTCTTCAATTCAGAGGACAAAAACAGTGTGAGATGTCCTTACAGGGAGGAGGGGGGAGAGGGGAATGGAAAAATAACTAGTTCTCAGAATCAGTGAAAAAATTAAACATAAAACATTGTGCATTTATATAATCTTGCAGAAGTGGGAACCCAGTATGCTGCAACTTACAATGTGTCCACAAAGCT
The DNA here is from genome assembly GCF_056783735.1 of Eptatretus burgeri. Taxonomy (NCBI): domain Eukaryota; kingdom Metazoa; phylum Chordata; class Myxini; order Myxiniformes; family Myxinidae; genus Eptatretus; species Eptatretus burgeri. Next base: position 51,241,137 of record NC_140974.1, read on the forward strand.
CATGGTGTAGCACTGGAAAGCAGGGGGTTGTACCACGGTATTGCTGATGGTTGGTGGTGGGCGGTACACTCAGGACGCCTGGTTTAAGATCTTAGGGTCTTGAGTTTGAGCCCCTGTTATGCAGTTAAAATAACAACAGGTGGGTGACTCAGCCCATCATCCTTCTGAGGTTGGCAAAATGAGTACCAGCTTTCTGGGGTAATACGCCATTCAGGTATCCTGCATTGGAGCGGCGAGAACTGTCCAGGACTGTACTCCTTAGCCTCACGACATCAAAGGAATTTTGTTTTGTCAAAATGTGTTGGTTTAATTCCTAATCGCCACTCAGTAGCGATGTGCGTCCGCTCCGAGTCTGGAAGGTTCATGGTTCGAACCCAACCCCAATCAAGTCACACCAAAAACTAAAAATAATACATGCGACTTCCTTGCTTGGCCTTTGACATTTTAAAAATAAAATAAAATAGAGCACAGACCGACAACTATTGCGCAGGATTGATGGGCTTAATTGTCTCCTGTGTTGAGGTTCCTTGCAATGAAACTAGTATGATCATCCACCATACCAATGAAGCTGAAGCAATATAGCAAACCAATATTAAAAAAAAACAAAAGAGAGGAAAATGAAAGAACCAACAATGACATTAGTAGTGGCAGCACCATCGTCACGGGCTTTAATTTTCATCATGGAAACAAACCACAACCGCAGCTTTATCGCTTCAGCACGGGAATAAAGAATTGTATAGTGGGTCAATGTTTTCACAAGGTAACATTTTTTGGCAGATATGGTGATCAAAAGATTGTTACTTAAAAAAAGAAAATCTTTCAAAAAAAAAAAATTTAATTTGGATTGAGAATTCACTGCCCTCTTTAACAATCTCACAAGGTAAAAGTAATTCAAAAATATGCCGTTTTAGCAATTTTGAAGCAATAATCGCGTATTGTCCAAAAGGGAAATGAGAACATTTTACTATAATGTTGGAAGGAAACAAAGCAAAATCCATTCATTTGCAGCAATGACAAATTAAGTTGCACAGCAATGAAATTCATCTCCACTTGAGTTTACGAATGATCGCAGCGCCTGCACTCCCGCCATTAAGGTAATTCCTACAGCACTAAGCAAACATCACGATTTCAGATTTATTTTTCTCTCCATACTCGTTCGCAAAGCACATTGGGATCTTGTTTCATACTCGATTGCAAAGCATCGTTACAATCAGGTAATCGAAATTGTGGTCTCGTAACAAACAATGCATTTTCCTCAAGTTTCAGAAGCTGAATTGTTCAAAAATATAAAAAGAGAATTTAAGCAAAACTAGTCATTATTTGAGAGTTCAAAACAATGCTTCTCAAACATTTCAATCGAAGGAGTCAAACGATCCTCAAGACATGTGATAGTACTTCCAAAGTATCGAGTTAAATGAGAGCAAACACTGTGTGCAGCACAACTGTTTGAAATGAAGAAAACGCAGACATTTGGATAATGTGGAAGGCTCAAGACAAAACGTTTTATTTACCTAGTGTAAAGGGACTCACCTGCTTCATTGCTTTTGGTAAAAAAAACTATAATTATACCCCCCACTTTATTCATCTCATTAGCTTGAAGAATCATAATGTTTACAACATGACCATTCTCAATATTTGTGGTTTTTCCTTTCAAGAGGTTCCGTACTTTGGGGTTTTCAAAACAATCGAGAAGATTTCTTATTGAATATTTAAATAAATAATGCCTTTCATGGCAGGGAATGTTCTTACGTCCCGTAAATTTAGTTTACCTTCCGAGCTCACACCCGTACGTACATCTCCCTCTGCTGACAGGTGGCTGAGCAGCAGGTTTATGTGAGATCAACTCTGGGGACGTTTGCTCGCCTCATTCCGTCAACTTTACTCCGTTATCCTTTTACGATTTTGACGAGACGGTCAAATTTCAATGGGGGAAAAGATAACTTGAACCATGTCGTTTTGCATGGCACATGTTCTCCGCTTACTTACTAAATGTTGGCAAAAACTATAAACACACCTTTCACCTTTGTTTTGTTTTTTGCCATCAAATCGACTTTCTTGATTTTTTTTTTCCTTCTGTGTTTAAAGACAACAGCATTTTCCCCAGTATAACTGATGGAAGTATTTTCTAAATAACCACTTTGAATGGCTCAAACAATTTATTACAAAATAAAAAAGGAAGGGATAAATACACCATTTCAGATAAGTGTTAAATGACCTTTTATGCATCTTCTTTGTGTCTAATCATGTAAAGCAATGTTCTGCAGAAACGTTTGAAAAACGATAGTGGAATTATGAAGCAGTGTAGCCTAGGTTTTCAGCAGCTTGTCCATGTAGTGTCCACGATAGGGGCAGCATTATTGCTGGACAGTATTGTCTGAGTGTTATCACAAACGAAGTGGAGGTGGAACCAAAACCTCAATATAAACAAAACCCCCAGGAACATTATGAGCCAAAAAAGAAAAGAAAAAAAAAAAGAAGCCCCCCCCCCACTTACCCACTATGAGCCGAGACCTGTAAAAGTCCACAAAAACACCAAATGGCCTGCCAGGCCCTCTCAAAAGTGGAAACGAGGGCAAGATTGCACTAGTTTTCACACCAACATGACTCATGCAGTTTTATAATAACAATAATTTCATAATTGCCCCCTCATACCCATTAATCCAAATCTGATTCACAATTTTTCCACTCCCTAATTCACCTCTCCCCTTGTGTCCAGTTCAAATTTGGGCTCTTCACTTCCTCCTGACCACAAATACCCAACTACATGCGAACAAATTGCATGTCAAGCCTTTAGTCTGATGCCCCATCCCCTTCATCTCTGACCCCCCTATGACTGCCTGCAAATCTTTCCCATCCCTCTTGCAGATGCCCATCACTTCTCCTCCTCCTTCCCATCACCATACCCTTGCACTCAGTCTCGCCCATCACGCATGCCATGCTTGCCTTCCCTCGACCACCAGCCCACGCCGGATCATTGCGTGGTTTTGTTCCAGGAGAGTCCGGGAGCACATAACCTTTCCGGGGAGGGACCCCAGACTGCAAAGCTAATCGCCAATCTGCTGTGCTGCGGTAGGTCAGGAGGATATCGAACACTGCCAAAAAAGACATGCACAGGGTGGGCAAGCCATCATTGCTTTTAGCTGTTGTTGCCCGCATTCCAAACACCACCACCCCATCTCCCCCCCCCCTCCAAAAAAAAACAAAACAAAATTGAGAGGCATCCAAAGTGCATGAAGATGGAGATGTCGTCCTCCTAAGACAACTGTGCTTTAGTCAGGTTTAGAAATTCCAGAGACGCAATCTTAGCCAAAAGATGATTGCAGAAAAAAAAGGGGACAAGATATGTCTGGTCATTTTTCCAGACAAAGGAAGAACTTAAACATAAACTTTGAACATAAGATTACAGTATCCAAGGCTTGTGGAGAATGTGCAACTCAAAAAGTGGTGGGACTAGCAGGCACATTTCATAAAACTGCAACTTGAGAATGCAGTGGAAAATGTCGAATACAGTGGACTCTCACCAATTAAAATACTTTTGTATTTAATGGATTTCGAACGACTTACCCACCTACATGTGGGTATCAAAAGTTCAACTTCAATCAAATAAATTAAAAATGAGTAATTTATTTAATAATAATTAATTAGTAAGCACAACCACGACACAGGCAATAATCACATACTTTATATACACAAATACATTCACTATGTCCATCATGGTGTATGAATGATGTACACACTCAGGAATTGGAATTGTGCATGTGGCAGTATAAGGGTATGCGATGCTTGGTCAGTAAACTTACCAATCTAAAATACGGGTGCTTAAAAATATTTTTTATCGATCCTCCATACCATGTAATCTTGCTGAAGAGAGGTGGACCCCAGACTGTGCATGCACGTTTTTGTTTTTTTGTATACCTTGTCAAGGCTCGTATGAGGGCGAACACACAATGCACAGCAAGGGGGGCATAAGACAAGAGGGGCGTGGGAAGGACAAAACAGTGAGGAACAGAGACATTAGGAGATCTGTGGAAGGGAGAGGGATGGGGCGGGGAACATGGGGTATACACGATGGACATTAAAGGGACTTTCAGGAAGGAAAGCAGGGAATTTGAAGGAGTTGGGTTTGGGGTGGATTAACGGGGGTAGAAAAGATCGAGGTTTTGGATGGGGGAAGATAAGAGGTGGTGGTGAACAGCTGTTTTGAAGGCCTGAAGGGAAGAATGGGATTGAACAGAGTGAGGGAGTTTATTCCAAAGGCAGGAAAAAAAGAGGAATGAAAGAGAGAAGGTGAGCAGTGATTCATGATTTTGGTAGTTTTACCAGAAGGGGTTGTTGGCGGACCTTGAGCGCCCTGCGGAAATATGGTGGGGACAAATCGCAGACAGAGCAGGGGTTGGGGGGGGGCAGACCGGAGAGGAGATGGTAGAAGACAAAGACCACCAACCTGCCTGTGGTGAGAGAGTGAGAGGTCCAAAGACTCAGCCTCATCACGGGAGGTACCAATGATCCGAAATGCCTTGGTTTCCACTGCGTGAAGCCGAGAAAGGTGAGAGGCAGGAGCACCAGCCCAAGGAGAGAGCAGTACTCCATCAGGCTGCGGACGAAAGCTTTTAATGTGGTCAGAAGTTCAGGTAGGCCGAGGAAGGACTTTGCACGACAGAGGATTCCCAGTCGGCGACTGGCTTTGGAGGCCAGGTTAGAAATGTGGCTTTCCCAGGAAAGATCATGGTAGATAGTGAGACCCAGAAGTTTGAAAGAAAGGACTTCCTCCCAGAAAAGTGTTGAGAAAGTGGATGGGGAGGGGGGAGGGGGTTCCAAACAATCCTTTCGGAGAGACAGTCAGAGTGTGAGATTTGTCTGGATTGAAAGATATGTTCCACGTCTTGGACCAGTTTGTGATTTTCCCAGATCTGCAGAAAGCGAAGAAGCTGCTGCTGGCTGGTGTGAGGGAGGACAGATGGTACGGTAGAGGGTGGAGTCATCAGCAAAGAGAAATAGAGGATTTTCCAGAGTTGGAAAGATCATTGATGAAAACCAGAAAAAGAACAGGGCCCAGAACGCTGATTTGAGGAACTCCAGCCTGGACAGGAAGAGGGATGAAAGAGCTTCATTTAGGGCCACATGTTGGCTGCGACAGGAGAGGAAGTCAGCAAGCCATGGGTGGAGATGGCCTTGGATACCATAGGAAGAGAGTTTGGTGAGCAGGGCAGGGTGCCAGACCATCCCAAAAGCACGCGATATGTCGAGGGATACGGCTCTGATTTAATATCCGGCATTGAGGACCTCCATCCATTGTTGGGAGAGCAGAAGCAGCATATCCAGGGTAGAGTGACCCACTCTGAAACCAAATTGATGATCGGAAATCAAGCCATTGGAGAAGAGGAAGGATTTAATGTCCGAAGCGATGTGGATTCCATAACTTTGCTGATGATTGGGAGAAAGCTGATTGGTCTGTAGTTGCAGGGATCTGTTTTTGCACCTTTTTTGTGCAGGGCTGCAATGTTTTCTGATTTCCAAGCAGATGGCAGATGACCTTGAGTAAATGAGAGGGTGAATACAACAAAGAGGGTGAGCAAGAGCAGAGGAGCAGGTTTTTCGGACACGTGGGCTGATGCCGTCTGGACCGGTTGCAGAATCTGAGTCGAGGTTTGACAGCAAGCTCTCCACCTTGTCAGGAGAAAAGGACACAGCGTCCAGGGACAGTTGGGTACGACTGGGTAAGGTGCGTACAGAAAGCGATGTGTTTCTGACACAAGATTTAGCTGCAAACACCGAGTTTAGGCATTCAGCCTTTTCACGTGAGCTATCAGCAGTGCGGCCATTTGAAGTAAGGGAGGGGATGGAGGGGGAACACAGCAGAAACAGATTTGATTAGACGCCACCAGGATTTGGAGGTGGGGGAGAGGTTTGAGAGTTCAGACTTGAGATGAGAAAGATGGTGTTTTCTGGCTCTCCTGAGGGTAAAAACACATTTGTTCCGAGCTTTATGGAAGGAATTGAGATTACCCTCAGTTGGGTTTGCTTTCCATGAGGCAAAGGCAAGTTGTTTCATGACAACTGCCTCGCCACAAGCTTCAGTGAACTATGGGCGGGAGGAAGGGTAGGACAACTGAAGACAAGAGGAGATAAATCTGTGCATGAGGGAGAGCAAGTTTCTTTGAAAGAATTCTCAGGATGAGTTGATGTTTGAGAAAGTAGCGATAGGAGACCAGTCTAGAAGTTTGATGGCTGCTCGGAGACCCTGCCAGACTCGACGGCGCTGAGATGGATCTCTGATAACAGGCAGAGAGATGTGCACTTTGACAAGCACGTGGTCAAAATAACCGATTGGAGCAAAGGAAGAACAGCAGATATTTTCAGGGAAATTTGTCAAAATCAGATCCAGAAGAGATAGAGTACCATTGGTTGAGATCCTGGTCGGGAAGTTGCCCGATTGAGTCATTCTCAATGAGTCGCAGAAGTCTTTTGCTGAAATGCCATGACAGGTGAGAGAGGTACCCACACCGAGCCAACTGGCATGATGACAATTGAAGTCACCACATATGAGGAAGAGAGAGTTTGGATGAGAAGATAGAAGGTGGTCCATGTTTTGGGATAGTTGAGGTGTAAATGGAGTCATCACTGTTTGGTGGACTGAACAGTAAACATAAAACGTGAGGTGTGAGTGGAGGGAATCCGTAGCTAGAGTTATTCCTGGAGGCGTGGGGGAGTGAGAGCAGTGCATGGAGAGTGAGGAATAGAGTCTTTGATGAAGAGAGCAACTTCTCCACCAGGACGAGGCTCAGGTCTGTCATACCGGAGGAGGAAGTAACCAGGGAGAGATACTTGGGAGTCAGAGATGTCTTGAGGGAGGAAGGTTTCTGTTAGGCAGATTATGTCTGGTTTGTCACTGACAACCTGTATGGAAAGATCTGTAAGGTTTTAGCAAAGGCCCCGGATATATGAGGTCCATACTGTTAATGAAGAGGGAGGGGAGGAGGCTCTGGGTGCAGGGGATGGGAGGGGATGGGGAAGGTAGGACAAGGGAGGAGGGGAGGGGGAAGTAAGGAGAGTTGTTGAAAGAGTGTGGGGGATTGCAGAATAGCGCGGGGAGGGGGCCGGATGAGGAGGATAAAAGGCTCTGTGGTGCTAGGGGAGAGGGGGGGGGGAAGAAGGCAGTTGAGGATTTGAGGAGGTGGAGTGATGAGATTGAGGTGAGAGGGCAGGGGAAGGAGGCAGCTTTGTGGATGTGAGGGGGAGCAACTTTAAGTGGGAGTGAGGGGGGTGAATGGTGGGAGAAGCGTGAGAAGGGAGAGGAGGAGGAGGAGATTGGGACCATACTCTGTGCAGAGCGTTGGTGCTGCCGAGAAGCAGTCTCCTTGACTATTGGGCACAATCCTGGACGGGTCACCACTCCGACACAGTAAATCAGCATGCTGGCACTCATTTTGCCGAACCTCGGAAGGATGACAGGTCGAGATAACCCCACCTGGTATTAATTCAACAGCTGAGCGGGATTTGAACTCAGGACCCTGGGATCCAAAGTCCGCCACCCAAGCCATTAAGCAAATACCAGGCATACGAGAGGAGAGAGTTGAGGGAGAAAGGTGAGGGGGGAGTTTTTGAGAAAGGTGGGAGGGAAACTTGGAGGGAGAAGAGTGTGATGGTTGCTTTGAGAGGGAGGGGTGAGTTGGCACTGAAGTTAGAAAAAAGAATGGTTGATGGAAAGTGAACATGCATAGCAAACTGGGGTTTTTTTTAATTGTTAGGTCAGAAATGCAATTAAAGACATTTCTTGAAGGATACAATAATGGCGAATTAAGAGAATGGAGAGAAGAAATGCTGTAACACTTGGATTTTTTGCCAAAATATGAATGAAAGGTCGAATTGAGAGCAGTCTGTTGAAATCGGAGAAGAGTAGTGCATTATGATACAGTAATGAGAACCACTCGTGTGAAAGATGAAGATGAAACATTACAAGAGATCGTTTTTATTACTACTGTTATTTTTTGAGAGAGTTTTCATCCGATTAGGTAATGGAAAGGTTGTAGAGAAAATCGTGAGGTTAATGGTGAATTTGGATCGGTAAACGTAGGGGGTGGAAACAGATCACATGGTTACGGGAGAAGCACGTGGCTATGGGGGGGTGTGTAGTCAAAAGTGAATTTATTTAATTGAAATATTGCGTAACATTCGGAAAAGGGAAGGTTGAAGTAAATCATGGAGGTGTATTGTGAATTTGGAACGGTAAATGCAGAGTGAAGGTGCTGGGTCGATGAAAAATATCAGGAAGAGGGGAGAGAGACACGTGGTTTCAGGATTTGCATATATTGAAAGGATACAAGGAAAATTTTATTTTTTGATGGATTTTTGAGGATTAGGTAAGATTAAGGAATGGAAGATTGAAGGAAGAAATTGTGAAGGTAATTGAGAGAGTGGGTCAGCTCAAACAGAAGAAAGGTGGTGAAGAAGAAGAATAAAGATGGTGAAGAAGAAGAAGAAAAAGAAGAATGAAGAGTGGTGAAGAAGAAGAGTGGTGAAGAAGAAGAGTGGTGAAGAAGAAGAAGAAGAAGAGTGGTGAAGAAGAAGAGTGGTGAAGAAGAAGAAGAAGAAGAGTGGTGAAGAAGAAGAGTGGTGAAGAAGAAGAAGAAGAAGAAGAAGAGTGGTGAAGAAGAAGAAGAAGAAGAGTGGTGAAGAAGAAGAAGAAGAAGAGTGGTGAAGAAGAAGAAGAAGAAGAGTGGTGAAGAAGAAGAAGAAGAAGAAGAAGAGTAAGGAAGAAGAAGAAGAAGAAGAAGAAGAAAAAGAGTGGTGAAGAAGAAGAAGAAGAAGAGTGGTGAAGAAGAAGAAGAAGAAGAAGAAGAGTGGTGAAGAAAAAGAAGAGTGATGAAGAAGAAGAAGAGTGGTGAAGAAGAAGAAGAGTGGTGAAGAAGAAGAAGAGTGGTGAAGAAGAAGAAGAGTGGTGAAGAAGAAGAAGAGTGGTGAAGAAGAAGAAGAGTGGTGAAGAAGAAGAAGAGTGGTGAAGAAGAAGAAGAGTGGTGAAGAAGAAGAGGAAGAAGAAGAAGAAGAAGAAGAAGAAGAAGAGTGGTGAAGAAGAAGAGGAAGAAGAAGAAGAAGAAGAGGAAGAGTGGTGAAGAAGAAGAAGAAGAAGAAGAAGAAGAAGAAGAAGAAGAAGAGGAAGAAGAAGAAGAAGAAGAAGAAGAAGAAGAAGAAGAAGAAGAGGAAGAGTGGTGAAGAAGAAGAAGAAGAAGAAGAAGAAGAAGAAGAGGAAGAGTGGTGAAGAAGAAGAAGAAGAAGAAGAAGGGTGTAAAAGAAGAAGAAGAAGAAGAAGAAGAAGGGTGTTGAAGAAGAAGAAGAAGAAGAAGAGTGGTGAAGAAGAAGAAGAAGAAGAAGAAGAGGAAGAGTGGTGAAGAAGAAGAAGAAGAAGAAGAAGAAGAAGAGTGGTGAAGAAGAAGAGGAAGAAGAAGAAGAAGAAGAAGAAGAAGAAGAAGAAGAAGAAGAAGAAGAAGAAGAAGAAGAGTGGTGAAGAAGAAGAGGAAGAAGAAGAAGAAGAAGAAGAAGAAGAAGAAGAAGAAGAAGAGTGGTGAAGAAGAAGAGGAAGAAGAAGAAGAAGAAGAAGAAGAAGAAGAGTGGTGAAGAAGAAGAGGAAGAAGAAGAAGAAGAAGAAGAAGAAGAAGAAGAAGAAGAAGAAGAAGAAGAAGAAGAAGAAGAGTGGTGAAGAAGAAGAGGAAGAAGAAGAAGAAGAAGAAGAAGAAGAGTGGTGAAGAAGAAGAGGAAGAAGAAGAAGAAGAAGAAGAGGAAGAAGAAGAAGAAGAAGAAGAAGAAGAAGAAGAAGAAGAGTGGTGAAGAAGAAGAAGAAGAAGAAAGGTGGTGAAGAAGAAGAATAAATATGGTGAAGAAGAGTGGTGAAGAAGAAGAAGAAGAAGAAGAAGAGTGGTGAAGAAGAAGAAGAAGAAGAAGAAGAGTGGTGAAGAAGAAGAAGAAGAAGAAGAAGAAGAAGAAGAGTGGTGAAGAAGAAGAGTGGTGAAGAAGAAGAAGAGTGGTGAAGAAGAAGAAGAGTGGTGAAGAAGAAGAAGAGTGGTGAAGAAGAAGAAGAAGAAGAAGAAGAAGAAGAAGAAGAAGAGTGGTGAAGAAGAGTGGTGAAGAAGAGTGGTGAAGAAGAGTGGTGAAGAAGAGTGGTGAAGAAGAGTGGTGAAGAAGAGTGGTGAAGAAGAGTGGTGAAGAAGAGTGGTGAAGAAGAGTGGTGAAGAAGAGTGGTGAAGAAGAGTGGTGAAGAAGAGTGGTGAAGAAGAGTGGTGAAGAAGAGTGGTGAAGAAGAGTGGTGAAGAAGAAGAAGAAGAAGAAGAAGAAGAAGAAGAAGAAGGGTGTTGAAGAAGAAGAAGAAGAAGAAGGGTGTAAAAGAAGGGTGTTGAAGAAGAAGAAGAAGAAGGGTGTTGAAGAAGAAGAAGAAGAAGAAGGGTGTTGAAGAAGAAGAAGAAGAAGAAGAAGAAGAAGAAGAAGAAGAAGGGTGTTGAAGAAGAAGAAGAAGAAGAAGAAGGGTGTTGAAGAAGAAGAAGAAGAAGAAGAAGAAGAAGGGTGTTGAAGAAGAAGGGTGTTGAAGAAGAAGGGTGTAGAAGAAGAAGAAGAAGGGTGTAGAAGAAGGGTGTAGAAGAAGAAGAAGAAGGGTGTAGAAGAAGAAGAAGAAGAAGGGTGTAGAAGAAGAAGAAGAAGAAGAAGGGTGTAGAAGAAGAAGAAGAAGAAGAAGAAGAAGGGTGTAGGAAAAGGAGAAGGATCGGGACTCGTGGATATGCAGGAAGGTAGATTTTTATTTTTTTTTCATTTAAATTTAAGACAAGAAACAGTGTTTCGTTAGGAGGGATGGTGGGCGTTGAGAAAGTGGGGAAAATAGGAATTGAAGGTAATAGGGAGAGAATACAAATAAAAACGATCGTACAACTAGAGGGGAAGGATGGGTCGGCCTCAAGGGACCCAGTGAGACAAGGTCGACGAAAACTCACAAAATAGCAAGATTTTTGAAACAAAACTTAACTTGGAACACGCAGTAACATGTCGGTGAGAAAATAAGTGTTTTCCTGAAATTTGCTCCACCCCATCTGGCGAAGGAAAGGGCCAGAGCTTGGACTGTTCATGAGGGCAATTCCGCAATTAGTAACGTTACATTTTAGGGACATTCTCATTATTTAGATAAGAGTCCTTTCTCTATCTGTGGATGTAAAGTCTCATTAATGTCACCAGAGATCAACCTAGTCTAGACGTAGAACAGAGCAAAGAATGAAATCATTTCATGAAACATTCTAGAAGAAAGAACTGCTTTTAATGCCGGTTAGTAACGTCCTTTTTTGTAACGTTACTAACCGGCATTAAAAGCAGTTCTTTCTTCTAGAACGTTTCATGAAATGATTTCATTCTTTGCTCTGTTCTACGTCTAGACTAGGTTGATCTCTGGTGACATTAATGAGACTTTACATCCACAGATAGAGAAAGGACTCTTATCTAAATAATGAGAATGTCCCTAAAATGTAACGTTACTAACTGCAGAATTGCCCATGAGCGTTTGCCAGAAATTTGCCACTGCTCTTACTCCCCCCTCCCCCTTCATCTTTGTGAGAAGGGGAGCAGAGCTCATATACAAATCTCATGCAGGACTTGGTGTCGGAATTGACATGGATTTGAAGAAATTGTCTCTCTTTAAAAGAATACTTTCAAAGTCAGCTTGTATAAGTCACTTGGTGAGTGCTCTACAAATAAAACTGCTTGGTTGTTCGTTTGCAAGCCATGGCGATAACACAGCAAAAGTACCCACACTGTCACTTTGAATACATTGATCGATGTACAACGTCCAGACCCCACCCACCTGCGTCTGTGCGGTGCCTCCGGCAGTGGCTCGCCTGATGAAAATGTTGTGAAATTTTATTTTACACGACATTTCCCCTTTTTTGCAATTTGCTTTCATTATACGACCCGTCACTTCGACATAGATAGGTACATATAAAAAAAATTCAACATTTCATTTTTTTTAAGTTACTTCAACCCCCCGCTCGACCCCCCCCCCCTCCCCCCCTCAGCCCACATCCTCGCTCACAACACCATTCCCATTCTCTCTCTCTCTCTCTCTCTCTCTCTCTCTCTCTCTCTCTCTCTCTCTCTCTCTCTCTCTCTCTCTCTCTCTCTCTCTCTCTCTCTCTCTCTCTCTCTCTCTCTCTCTCTCTCTCTCTCTCTCTCTCTCTCTCTCTCTCTCTCTCTCTCTCTCTCCCTCTCTCTCTCTACTCCCTTAATATTCCCGTTAGCGAAGCAATGGGTTGTATTTGCCGGTAAAAGATATTAGCTGGCTCGACCAGTTAAGAACTAGGGTTTTTAGGAGACATAATATGCTGAGATTTCCTCTCCAAACTTCTAGATACCATCAGCTTCTGGGGGTCTTTGAAGCATCTGGACCCCCGGCTGTCGGTGATCAATCTGTAGCCTCCTACTTTTGTTTTCATCTCCTGCTTCCAAAATAAAATGTGTTTTTATTGGCTTTGGATCTTGAATTAGGAGCCTCCACTCCCCCACCCCCACCCCACCCCTACGCTCTCTCTCCTTCTACACCCAATGACTGGAACCACAATTTCAACACTGAGAGGTCAGGTGGCAAAAGTTTGGGAATTAAAAGTTTGCCATGAAAGGTATCCAAGTAATACATTAAAGAACTACAAGGGCACTCTGTAGAGCACATACCTATACCACGAAATCCCTGATCCGATCCACAAGAACATTTTGGGCGCAATACATTTGTGAAATATCATGCTATTTATCGTTTTTGGCCCTATCTCTCAATGGTGAAGAATCACTGAAAATTAAATAACTCTTGTATCCAGATCCGAATTTGGATCTTCACCAAAATTGAATAAATTCTTCCTCGTCACACAACCAATGTGTCCACCAAGTTTCGTCCGAATCCGTCCACAACTTTTTGAAATATCATGCTATATTTATCGATTTTGTCCCAATCTCTCAATGGTGAAGAATCACTTTTTAAAATTCTAGTAGTCGGATCCGGATCCGGATCTTCACCGAAATCTAATCAGTTCGTCCTTGTCACACACCCAACCTCTCCACCAAATTTCATCTGGATCCATCTACAACTTTTTGAGATATCCTGCACACAGACAAACAAACAGACAAACAGATAGACAGAGAGGGGTGAAAACAACCTCCTTCACCTTCGGTGGCAGAGTTATTAAAAACAAAATACATTTTGGAGATGTCAAATGATGATCTTTAGTGTATTCCACACAGACTAGCACAGGAAATAACGTGGCAAAGATGGTAAATCACATGAGGGGGACAATTAAACACAAGGGTTTAACAAAGCAGTGAAAGGCTGATATGACTCACCCTGGTTGATTGAGAGTATTGTGGAATGGTGGTTATTGGTTGCCTGAGGGTTTTTCACCATGTATTCCAAGATTGGCAGCCTTGCTGTGCTCACATTCTGCTCTCTGGCCTTTTGATAGGTCACCTGCACAGAAATAACCAACTGATGGCCGAATGAAAAGCACGACTAAGATGTCTCAATATAACGATGTTCTGCCAACAAGACTGCTCAGTAGAAATTGCAGCACCCAAAAATTACATTTAAAAAGTATACCCTTTTGTAATCAAGATGAACAGAATTGTGCATTGCGATTTCAGGATGGAAGTAATATGCGTCAGCTAAACAGGAAACAAATTTTGTTTCATTAAAGTTTTGAAACCTATTATTTGGAGGAAATATATATATATATATATATATATATATATATATATATATATATATATATATATATATATATATATATATATATATATATATATATATATATATATATATATATATATATATATATATATAAAAATTGACTAGCAAGGTACCCGTCACTGACAGGCCCGTCGACGTCTTATCTCAAATGTGTGTGTATTCGTAGAAAAGGGAATTCAGTGTAAATATTCAGTGTGCACTGTGCAGATATCGCAGTAGATGGAGCAAGTAATCTTGGCAACCTCGTTCCATTCCACCAGCGAAGATTTCCAATCCATGCTTGTTGTACCTTCGAAGTACAACTTAGGAGTGAGGATTATATTATGAAAGCTTGACTGGGAAACTAATTTCGGCATGTGTTGGGCCAACCACCCGATGGAAGATCACCAAAGTTCTTTCCATGCCAACTGACCAACAGACACCTATCCCTCTCCACATCACTTCTCTAGTACCCAACTTGCCACCTCTCTCTCTCTATACTCCCCATAGCTTTGCTTTCGGCAATTTCAATTCAGAATTTCTCAGAGCATTTCTCATTCCGGTTTCCCATATGATGACCCATAGATTAGTCGGTTCAGTTTTACTTTGGGATATCAGTTTCGATTCGTCATCGCAACTTGTGATGCAACGCTAATGGTGCACGAAAAACGTCGTCAAAACTGATTTTCAGGGGAATCTTTTTCGATTTTCTAAAGGATGTAGAGGGGTCTAAAGTGGCTTTAGGGTCTTAAAAGGTCAAAAAAGGGGTCCAAGGTTGTTTTAAGGGTCTTAAAGGGGGTCTAAGATGTTTAAAGGGTCTAAATGTCTAAAGGGGTCTAAGGGTGAAAGAGAAAAAGTGGTCTGAGGTGTCCAAAGAGTCTTAAAAGGTCAATAGGTCTGAAAAGTGTCGAAAGGGTTGAAGACGGTCAATATGTCTGGGTCTAAATGGGTATTAAAGGGTCTAATGAGTGTAAAGTATCTAATGGGGTCTACAGGCAGTACAGGGTGTAAAGGAGTGAAGCTGTAGTCAAGAATTACCTCATGTAAGTAAATAAATTAACTCTGGAGTGCAACACGGCAATAATAGGTCAAACGACCTCCTCATGACTGTTTGTTTAAACCGCCTATTTAGGTGCGTCATGGTTAAAAATCTGATCGCAGAATGTTTTGTTGTGAATTAACTTTGGGAGCTCAAAGTAGTAAGGTCACAAACAAAAAAAATTTTGGTTTTATTTTAGAGATGGACAACCCATTTTCCTGATGAAGCCTCTTCTTCCTCTTCTTGGGGAGGTGGCATCACTTTTTTTTTTCTTCTTCTGTCGACCAACTGACAATGAGATCTCTCGGCAAAGCCATGGCTAATCGAGAAATACTCAATCATAACCTCATTCAAGGTTACGGGAAAGCTCACCTTGAAATGGACAAAAAGTCCTTTTACAGCTCGTTCTAATATGTCACGAAACAGGTCGTTACATAACGTCTCTGGAAACACCCCCAAACCCCTTGTATGTGTAAAACTCAACAAGTCTGAAGACGGCGATGGTTCACGAGCAATGTACACGGTTCGCCTTTTTTATTTTTTGACCTTCGAGGGGACGCCACGGGCAAACTGGTGGGAATCGGGAAAAACGTAAATGATGAAAGTTGTAGTTCTCGAAGAGCACTACTTGCATACCAACTTTCATTCAAAACAGTTGAAAACCCTCGGAGCTCGATGCCCACTTTATTGATTTTTTTGACATTTTCGAAGTTCGTGACCTTGACACGTAAATGAAAAATCGAGCTCCGTGGGGCTATGCAGGTGCCATTGGGCTAACCAAATACCGAAACCCCTGCCAGATTCGACAAACCCCCTCGGAGAAGTGTAACTTGAAATCGGCTACCCCTAAAATCACACGTTTTTGGGGCGTGGCTCCACCCATAATGGGCGCACCACACCCATTTTCAGGAAAACACAACTAGATCATGATATAAACCTCCAAACCAAATTTTATCAGGATCGGATCAAAACCCACAAAGCTATGCTCGGGACAGACAGACAGACAGACACCCATAATGAATATAGTGGTCACTTACCCAATCGTGAACCAATAACGATTGGACACACACCCACCCCTACCAAACTCCAAATCCCAACCCCCACGCGTTACATACATCATTTTTGAATGGCCCCTCAGCTAAAACATCATTAAAAGGTCGGAGATATCAATAATATTGTAAGAAATTAAATATATCTCACCTGTAATTTAATATTTCTGTGATAGTGACCGGAAACCATTTGAAAATCAAAAAAGGAATGGTTGTCAAGGTTACTGGCTCCACCCACTATCATATCTCCTCACTGAATTTTTACACTGAATTGCCGTTTCTACCAACAATACACACTCCAAAAAAAAACACATTTGAGGTGAGACATCTACGATGAAATTAATCAAACATCGACGATCAAAAAATCAAATCGCGATGTTAACTTGGTTCTTTTAAACGAAACGATGCATGTATATTTGAGGTGTATATATATATTGGTGAAGTTAACCAAGATGGCAACCTTTTTTTTCTACAAACTATTTTCACCCTTGAGAGTTACGTCTTTCGATGAGCAGTAAAATTACAGTTACATTGATGTGTGGATTGTATTTGTACTATGTTCGGTTTTTGAATGATTTGCAGATTTGAGGTCACGTGACTCCTCCTTCACCGATTTTACCGATCATGGAAAGGTCTTCATAGAGAGTTATTTTTCACATACGATACTATATTTGATGATCAGAGGTTACCACCTCACCAAATATATCGGTATCTGGGTTGAAATCCAAAAGAAAATGGGCTTTTTATGAAGCAATGTGTTCGGCATCCCAGGATCCCGAGTTCAAATCCCACTCGGCTGTTGAATTAATACCAGGTGGGGTTGCTCTGCCTGTCATTCTTCTGAAGTCGGCAAAATGAGTGCCAGATTGCTGGTATCCTGTGTCGGAGTGGCGACCCATCGAGGATTGCGCCCAATAGCCCAGGAGACTGTTTAAGCAGCACCAACACTCCGCACAAAGTATGGTCCCAATGGATGGATGGATTGTATATGTGGATCTACCCTTGCTGAGATGGTGGCAGGTGGCAGCTCAGGTGTTTATAATTTATGAATTGTGAAAAAAGACTGTTTAAAACCCCTATTTAGATGCACCATGGTAAATAATGTGATCCGGTAAAGTTTTGTGGTGATTAACCTTATGAGCTTGGAGGATTATCGTCACAAACATTTTTTCTCATATATATATATAAATAACTTCACCAATTAGCACATTCACATGACATGTACAATGAATGTTAGTTCCCCCCCCCCACCCCAATGGAAAAGCGGCACCCCCATGGACAACTTGGCATCATTAGGGAAACGACTCTTATGGGTCTTAAATAAATAATTTATTTTGCCAAACTCTAAGGGATGTTTGAAAATTTAAAGGAAACCCACCAAAATTCCGAATTGAAGTGTAACCCCATATTATAGGCAGCTTGGGGGGCGGGGGAAGGTTTTCCAGGATAACCTCACAACAATGACCCTTCTCAATCCAATTTACTAGTAGAGCTCACCTTTCGCACAGATTCATCCACCAGGCCTCCAAGAACATACACCTTGTCAGCCTCGACACTCTGCAGCACTGCCAACACATAAGCAAGAAAATTATCTTTGCAGCTTGACCTCTGAAACTCACAACCACAATCCCATGTTGTGGTTCAACTTCTTTGCCTCATTTCCTTTTGTGCTCCTATGGTCAATTGCTTACACACAACTCACGATGTTTCTTATTCTCCAAAGACAACATTGCAAGAGACACACTACATGCTCAACCTATTTCCCTCTCTAACTCTGTCACTCATTGCAGAATATATATATATATATATATATATATATATATACATACATATATATATATATATATATATATATATACATATATATATATATATATATATATATATATATATATATATATATATATATATATATATATATATATATATATCCATCCTGGTGTTGGCGCAGTCGTTAGGGCAGCGGCTTGGGATCCAAAAGGTCCTGAGTTCAAGCCCCGTTGGGCCACTGAATTAATACACCAGGGGGTTGACTCAGCCTGTCATCCTTCCGAGGTCGGCGAAATGAGTACCAGTGTACTGGGCCGGTGTATACGCCGGTTAAAATAGGTGTACCATATCCCTGTGTTGTAAGAGGTGAGAAGGGTTGCGTGAGGAAGGGAATCCGGCGTAAAACATGTGCCAAATCACTATGCGGATCATACGGATGATCCACTGTGGCGACCCCTAACGGGAGCAGCCGAAAGAAGAAGAAGAAGATATATATATATATATATATATATATATATATATATATATATATATATATATATATATATATATATACATATATATATACATATATATATATATACATATACATATATATACATATATATATATACATATACATATATATATATACATATACATATATACATATACATATACATATACATATATATATATATATATATATATAGCTCTGGAAAAAATTAAGAGACCACTGCAAAATTATCAGTTTTTCTGGTTTTACTATTTATAGGTATGTGTTTGAGTAAAAGGAACATTTTTGTTTTATTCTATAAACTACTGACAACATTTCTCCCAAATTCCAAATAAAAATATTGTCATTTAGAGCATTTATTTGCAGAAAATGACAACTGATCAAAATAACAACAAAGATTCAGTGTTTTCAGACCTCAAAGAATACAAACAAAACAAGTTCATATTCAATTGTGAACAACACAATACTAATGTTTTAACTTGGGAATAGTTCAGAAATCAATATTTTGTGGAATAACCCTGATTTTCAATCACAGCTTTCATGGGTCTTGGCATGCTCTCCACCAGTCTTTCACATTGCTGTTGGGTGACGTTATGCCACTCCTGGCGTAAAAATTCAAGCAGGTTGGCTATGTTTGATGGCTTGTGACCATCCATCTTCCTCTTGATCACATTCCAGAGGTTTTCAATGGAGTTCAGGTCTGGAGATTGGGCTGGCCATGACAGGGTCTTGATCTGATGGTCCTCCATCCACACCTTGATTAACCTGGCTGTGTGGCATGGAGCATTGTCCTGCTGGAAAAACCAATCTTCAGAGTTGAGGAACATTGTCAGAGCAGAAGGAAGCAAGTTTTCTTCCAGGACAACCTTGTACGTGGCTTGATTCATGAGTCCTTCAAAGACAAATCTGCCCGATTCCAGCCTTGCTGAAGCACCCCCAGATCATCACCAATCCTCCACCAAATTTCACAGTGGGTGCGAGACACTGCGGCTTGTAGGCCTCTCCAGGTCTCCGTCTAACCATTAGATGACCAGGTGTTGGGCAAAGCTGAAAATTGGACTCATCAGAGAAGATGACCTTACTCCAGTCCTCTACGGTCCAGGGGCATTACATGTCAAGTGTACACATTTTCAGCGAAATTTTGACACATCGTCTCAAATTTCACTCTTTTTTTGTGCAAGTGTTTGTATCCATGGTAAAACATTGTCAATTTTCAGACCTGGGGGCCCATCGGGGCCCATTTCAGCCCCCCCCCCAAATTTTGGCACCCCCGGTTGACCCACAATCTTCCAGTGGCCATATCACAGGTTGTAGTGGTCCGATTTGGATGATCTTGGTATAAAAATGCTCGAAAAGTGAGATCTTTCGAATCGCGAAAAGTAAAATCACTCCAATAGAGTAATTCAAAAAGTTATTCTTTGGGGCGCCCTTTGACCTTGGGCCCCCACCCCCCAACCAAACCGATGATCCCAATTTTTTTCGTGTGAGAATACCCCTTCATATTGTTACGGCTGTGGAAATTCGCAGAACACCATAAAGGTCGTTAGTTCAGTTATATTGCTAAGTGTGTGTTCAGATAGATTTCCCCACCGTTGTTTAATGGGTTTGATTCGTGTGGACAGGGCTGTGATATTTGAGTTAGCCGTTATTCTTTGCTATCGTTATTTTGGACCAACCGCTTCACACAACCACCCTAACCACAAAGCACCACCAATTACAACAACCACAATCACCTCAACCCTCATAACCACACCACCGCATTTCCACCTCAGCACATGGTTGCCAGAGGCCTGGCCTTTGTTGAGGGAAAGCAGGCGGCCCCCGTTCCCCCCTCCCCCGGATGAATGGCGTTTCCACGGTGAATTTCACCCTGCAAGGGACAAAGAGAACTACCGCGGCAGCGCGCGTTCCTAATTTGGTGGGAAAACGCTTCCTTCAAGAAGTTTCCTGCATGTTCTGGAAGGAAGGTGGGGCGAGAGCGGAGGGGCGGAGGGGCGGAGCATGGGTAATAAAAAGGGCGCACGGAGCATTCATTATATATATATATATATATATATATATATATATATATATATATATATATATATATATATATATATATATATATATATATACACATCTCTCTCCCTCTCTCTGGAGTTGCTGCTAGGGTTGCTATCGTTGTTGCTGCCGCTGGACGCAGCGTAACGAGCTGTGCTGCTGCTGCCGGAGCTGCGTGGAGATCTGAGCTCGTGTCCGAGTCGGGAGCTGGGAGCGGTCAGTCGGTGGAGGTCCGGGCGTCGAAGGAGACGCGGGCTGGAGGCGCAGCCCTGCTGTGTCGCGCGAACCTGCGCGTGCTTGTGGGGAGAGCCAGAGAGAGCTCGCCTGCCGCTTGGCAAGGCCTGAGCTCAACCGCGGCTACGCTAGCTGCCGTGGGGACGGGACATCGCGACTCGCCCCATAAAGGCAACCCAAGGGTGCAGGTAACCTGCAACGGTCTCGTGGGGCCCTTTCGGTCACCAAAGCCTCATGTTATAAAGGCCCACGGGCCCAGTCTGACTGCCTTGTCTATGAAGGTGGTCTTTTTCCTGGGGTTTTGCTTTGAATGCATGTTGTGGCGCCGTGTCTGTCAAGTAGTAAGACTGTTAAGTGATTGTGAAGAACGGTTGTAGTTTTTTTTGCATAATTGCATACGTGCATGCCTGCATACGTGCTGCGTAAAATAAATGTGCCTGTGTGAATGTTAACCCGTTCGTCGTGTCCTTCCCCCCCCCACCCTCCCCCCATTGAAGTGCCATAATTAAGTTCAGAATATAGTAGGATGTTAATAACCGATAAGAGAATCGGGTTCAGCGAGGTCTGGCGATAATACCCGCTCGGTTATCCCAGAACGGAACGCACCGCTTAAGCGGTTCGTGTCCAAACAGGCCTTCGCCGAGGTACAGTCCCTCGGTAGGTTACCCACGCGAATACTTAGGTATATCGATATTTGGCGATTGACCCTGTCGCGCGCGGGTAGAATACGGACTGGGCCGTGGTGTGCGTTGAAGGCATACCTGTGACTGGTTCTCGGCGTTGTTCCGGGAAGTCGCGACTGAATTGTCCATCCGGTGGGCAAGACGGCCGCCATTGGCTAAAGCAGCTGTTCCCACGCCGGGCGGGTGTAGATTCGTAACAATATACTCCAACACCTCAGCATAAATGAAAATGGGATCTCAATGGGTTCAAGTGTGATGATGGTTTTATTGTTTGGGGTCCGTGTCCGTGTCCGTTGGTTCTCGACAACCACTGGTCCGATCTAATTGAAACTTGCCAGGTATATTGCTGGGGACCTGAGTATATGCCTTTTCAAGATTTGATATGAATCGGACAAGTGATTCCCAAGTTATGGCCATTTATTTACCAACCAATGACAGGACACGTGCTGCGTCGGCGTGGCCGATGCACCATTTAGTTACCAATCACAGGACACGTTGCTGCGTGGGTGTGGCTGCCGAGGCCGGTGCACGGCCGGCCGAAGATGCAGTCACGTGCCGTGCTGGTTTCGATGGGGATCGATCGGTGCCTTAGTTACCATGGGGTAGGAGTGCCAATGGTAAATGGCAGCGAATGTCATGGAAAGCAAAGAGAGGGAGGTAAACTTGATTTTAATTAACTCTGTGTGTAAGTATCACAGCAGTTGTTACTTCAATGCAAGCGATAATTCGTGGAATGATGTGAACATTCCGTGCAGGCACGCATTACTTTTGGATAGTGATGACTTACTGTATTCTAATAATTTCTCGATTTCTTATCCGCATTTGTAGATAAACACAATGCCCCAATCCAGTCGTCGTTTATGAGAGCGAAGGAACGGCCTGTGTATTTGTTTGAAAAAAATTTTTTTTTTTGCATGTACTCCACGCACATATAATATGGGCACGCGAGAGCGAAGGATCGGCCTGTGTGGTTGTTGTTTCTGGCACGCGGTTTGAAAGTTTTTTTTTTTATATGTACGGCCACGCAAGTACGGCCACGCGAGAGCGAAGGAACGGCCTGTGTGTTTGTTTCTGGCAAGCGGTTTTAAAGCATATATATATATATATATATATATATATATATATATATATATATATATATATATATATATATATATATATATATATATAATTTTTTTTTGCACGTACAGCCAAGCACGTACGGGCACGTGAAAGCGAAGGAACGGCTTGTGTGGTTGTTGTTTCTGGCACGCGGTTTGAGTTTTTTGTGGGGGGGGGGGAGGGTTTGCACGTATGGCCACGCATCTATGGGCATGCATTAGCATCACCAATTCTTGATTCGACATTGGGCGACGTTTGGCATCATCGTTCCAATGACGTCACCTGCTGGCAGGCGACTTTATGTCTGAAATTGACCATCATCATCTCTGGCCTAATATATATATATATATATATATATATATATATATATATATATATATATATATATACATATACATACATACATACATACATACATACATACATATATATATATATATATATATATATATTGCATCATTTGCAAAAAATTATTCTGCCTATTGTGTCTTGATTTTTAAGTGCACATTTTTTGAATAACAATCATCGAATTAAGTAATAAATGGGATAATCTCAGTTTTTGCATATTTTGCAGTAAGCATGGCAACTGAAGATCGAAAGGAGTTCCGAGAATACTGCTGTGATCCGTTCAGCTGGCATAAAACGAAACAATGAAAAGATCTTCGCAATGTGTCAAATGATATGTTGATGAAATTGTCTTCAAAAGGTGAAAAAAGATGACAGACTTTGTACTTCATGCAGAAAAAAAAACTCAGTTGTCACCAGAGCGTATTGAAGAATCATCTTCGACCAGTTCGAAATTATCACCAGAAGGTACTATTGAAGGCATTGCAGAATCTATTTCGACAGATGAGGACGAGGAGGTTTTTGAGCGAGAAGCAGAAGTTGACATTTAAACCAGTTGTTATCGATGATAGGCGAAAGCCCATTCGACAAACGAAAGGTGGAAAGGAACCCAGGGTACGTTCCTGAAAAGCAAAGTAAAGTGGAAGATTCTGTGCAAAATAAATTAGAACTAGTTGTTGGACCAAGCACTGCGGAGAAAACACAAAATACAGCGTCAAAATGTGATGACAAATGCATGCCAGAGGTGATCAAAAGCCTGAAAGAAAAATACGTTATTTCGAGCCATTCCGAGTAAATACGTATACTGACAATATTTGCTAGGAATATGAGCCTCAGAGGGATGATGAGTGAATTCAGTTGCTCCCAAAGAATGGCTGTGCAAGTCCAAAATTTAGAGAAAGAAAATGGTATGCTATCGTCTCCAAATCCCAAACAGGGTAAAATATTGCCTGACGAAGTGAAATCCGCCGTAACCGAATTTTACCGAAGTGATGAAGTCAGCCGAATAATGCCGGGAAAAAGGACTGTGTGGTGGTCAGGAATGAACATGGAAAAGACAAAATTCAAAAGCGCCTGGTACTAAACAATCTCAAGGAACTGTTTCAGAAATTCAAAGAGAAGAACCCTGGCTTGAAAGTTGGATTCGCGAAGTTCGCCATGCTCCGTCCCTCGGAGTGTGTCCTGGCCGGTTCAGGCGGTACACACAGTGTATGTGTGTGTACGATACATCAAAATGTGAAACTCATGATGTTTGGTTCCAAAATGCCACAGATAGCTGAACTTCCAAGCTATCATCATGTGATAGCATGTATAGTTTGTAACCCAGCACAACCGGCATGTTATTTCAGAACTTGTGAAAGTTGCCCATCAATTGAAGACTTCAAAACCGAGCTACTGAGTGCTTATGAACTGGAGGATAATGATGAAATTCAGTTTAAATGGTGGACATCCACCTTCAGATCTGAACTGAGCTCCATGGTCCTGCCTTTGGAAGAATTCATGAATCAATTCTGTGAATGCGCAGTGAAATTAGTGAGACACGACTTCATTGCCAAGGCCCAATCTCAGATTCTGAAAAATGAGAAAGAACAAATCGGTGAAGGAGAATTTGTCATTATTGGAGACTTCTCAGAGAACTATTCGTTTGTCGTACAGAATGCGGCCCAAGGATTCCATTGGAACTGCTCTCAAGCGACAATTCACCCCTGGGGTTACTATTTCAAATCGGACGATGGCAAATTAAACCACGATTCGTTCACGATTATATCAGAATGCAATACTCACGACGTTGTCTCAGTCCACCTCTTCCAAAGAATGCTCATTGAACACTTGAAATCTCGCTTTGGAAATGTAAAGAAACTTTACTATTTCTCAGACGGTTGCGCTGGCCAATATAAGAATTGCAAAGCCTTCATAAACCTATGTCGTCACAAATCAGAGCATGGTATTGACGCAGAATTGCATTTTGTTGCCACAAGTCATGGCAAGGGCCCTTCAGATGGCGTAGGAGGTACAGTCAAACGAGAAGCAACACGTGAGAGCCTGCGTAGACCTTACGACAGTCAAATTATTTCTCCAAAAGATCTTTTCGCCTTTGCTGAAAATGGTTTGAATGAAATGAAGTTCGGTTACGGGATCCAAGAGGCGTATGATGAGGAAGAAAGGTTAAAATCGGCCAAAACCATAACTGGAACTCAAAAACTTCATGCTTTCATCCCTATTTCTGAAACTGCTCTTCAAGTACGCGAATTCAGCCTTAGCGAGGAATACCATATCGAGTCAGCTATTTCAAAATCTACACCAACTTTTAATAGGAGACTCTCAGGTTATGTCACAGTGCACTATGATGGAAAATGGTGCCTTGCCCGCATCATGGAAGCCTTTCAGGACACATGAAGTGAAAGTGAATTTTCTTCATCCAAACGGGCCCGCAAATAGTTTCTTTTTTCCTGACATTGAAGATCACTGCATTTTAGACATTTCTGATATACCTCTTTCTGTAGAACCAAAAACTGCTACAGGTAGAACCTACACAATCAGTAAAAAAGAAACACAGCTGTCAAATAAAACATTCGTTGGCAAAGAATCTTGACTATAATATGCTTGGAAAAACTCTTACTCATACTCGTATCGCTTCCAGTTCCTGCATGTGCATGTAGAAAATGTACGTACAATATACTGATATAGTGTATTGGAAATCTTGTGTTCAAATATTGTGCTATGTATTGTGGCGTATTGTGTGTCCAGTACCCGAGTCCCCGAACAATAAAACCATCATCACACTTGAACCCTTTGAGATCCCATTTTCATTTATGCTGAGGTGTTGGAGTATATCAAAGGGTATTCTCACACTAAAAAAAATAAATAAATAAATAAAAAAAAAATAAAAAAAAAATAAAAAAAAAAAAAAAATCGGGACCATCGCTTTGGTTGGGGAGCGGGGGCCCAAGGTCAAAGGGCGCCCCAAACTATAACTTTTTGAATCACTCTTTCGGAGTGATTTTACTTTACATGATTCGAAAGACCTCGCTTTTACGAGCATTTTGATACGAAGATCAGCCAAATCGGACCACTACAACCTGTGATATGGCCTCTGGAAGATTGTGGGGCAGCCAGGGGTGCCCAAATTTGGGGGGCCCCTAAAATGGGCCCCCGATTGGCCCACAGGTCTAAAAGTTGGTATTTTTAGTTTTTTCACCCAAGTGAATAAATGACCAACATATGGGGAGAAAATGAGGTATTAGTGTCGAGAGGGTGTGTACACTTGACATGGAATGCCCCTCCAATCCTTATGGTCTTTTGCAAACCTCAGCCTGGCTCTTCTTTGCTTCTCAGTGATTAAGGGCTTTTTTCTCGCTTTGCATGACTTCAGCCCTGCCCCTCGGAGCCTGTTTCGAACCGTCCTCGCCGTGCACTTCACCCCAGCTGCCGTTTGCCATTCTTTTTGTAGGTCACTTGATGTCATCCTACGGTTGTTGAGTGACATTTGAATGAGTTGGCAGTCATCCCGGTCAGTGGAAAGTCGTTTTCGCCCTCTGCCAATCTGTAGCTTTGTTGTCCCCAATGTCTGCTGCTTGACCTTGTTCGTATAAACTGCCGTCTTTGAAATTTTAAGAATGGAAGCAACGTGACGCTCACTGTATCCCTCTGCCAGTAAAGCCAGAATTGAACCCTTCTTTTCCTCACTCAAAACTTTTCTTTTCAACTCTTTTGGCATGGTCAATAGTTATTTTTTGGATTCCAATTACTTTTGAGGTACTACTGGCACTGTTTTTGCCATCCAGCTGGTCCTATTACAAGAGGATAGTGATGACCACAGCAGTGGTTTTTATACTTTTCCTTGTTAAATAAGATTCGGTTCAGGTGATCACCTAATCAGTACCTCACTAAGTAGAATGAGGTGTGCCTGTGTTGGAATTCAACAGACACTGGAATGGAATGGCTGCCACACATGTAGAGATGCTGATTTCAATTTTTTTTTGGAGTGGTCTCTTATTTTTTTTTTCCCAGAGCTGTATATATATATATATATATATATATATATATATATATATATATATATATATATATATATATATATATATATATATATATATATATATATATATATATATATATATATATATAATAACACACACACACACACACACACACACACACACACACACACACACACACACACACACACACACACACACACACACACACACACACACACACACACACACACACACACACACACACCTTTGAAGGCTCGTGGAGGAGCTGCAACAAACAAATCACCCACACACACAGACAGACAGACAGACAGAGGAAGCTTTTCTTTCAACTTTTCACGAACTAACCAACAAAACATTGACACCACCTACAAATACTCACCATGTGGAGAGTCTGGAGTCAGGTACACAAGACTGTTTGGGGGAAAGATCTCTGTGTATTCTTCCTCTCTCACCTCCAACTGAAATACAGTCAAAGTGAGCAGGTGGGGATGAGAAAACTAAACAAAAGGGACAATGTGCAGACAAACTAGCGCACATGGCTTTCCACTGGCTTCTAATACAGTAGACGTTGTGCTGTATTTTGGTTGACTTGCCAAGTAGTGCTGGAAACCATCGTTCTGCCATTGACACTCGCGGTATGCAGGGCTGCTGCTGGTCAGACCGCTCAACATGATGTGAAAAGGCCGTGCAGCTCGTAGGTTTGAGCCATACAGCCGCCGCAGCTGTCCAGCCAAGCGGCCCAACTCCTGTCAGAAGGGATTCCCAAAAAAGTGAAACTCTGGTAAGGATGGGACAGATCACCAATTGCTATATTTAATAGATTTGCCAACATTTTTGTCGTTTGTGCTGAGTAAGGAGAGTGACTGCCAATTTGTAATATGTTGCAGGTCTCGAGTCTTCGTAAGAAGGGACACCATCGCTCTTTTAAAGCTCAGTGTCAATTCTTCATACAGCAAAAATGATTCCAAAACATTAATTCGCTCTGGGTCCAAGAGGTCCCAAAATTCCAAGTAAAATTCTGCTGGCACGCCATCTATTCCAGGGGGTTTTCCTGAGTCTATTTCACTTAATGTAATCGATATGTCCAGGTTCAGGAGCTGAGGCTAAGTTAGATGGGGAAGGTGAGAAGTTCAAAGTCTTATCATTTTATCGCAAAGTTTGTTTTACAAAAGGTTGAGAGAAAAAAACAAAACCTTAATACCATAAACAAATTGACCGTCTTGCTCGAGATGATGTCAACATTTCTGAACAAGAGAGAAGTTGATGGCGCACCATCGCAAATCCCCACACTTCCCACCTAAAGCAAAGTTGAAAGATGGCAAACAGTTCCAACAGGAATGACGCGATATCAAATTTAGGATTGAAAAAAGAAATTCCGTTTTCACCCGTGACACTAAATGCCCACCTCCTGGGGCATGAACCAGGGGTCAAATCCAAAAGAAAAACAAATCGTTAGATATGTAATGCGTAGCCCAATGTTGATTGCATTTACAAACTTTCATGTAAAAATGTTTAAATTGTGCCCAAAAATGTAAAATGTTAAAATCAAAAATTATACTGCTCTTCCACCTTCTTGCCACAAATAAGTACAATCCTGCATTGGAGTAATCAGAGGGAACCCGAACAAGCAAAAAGCAAAGATGAAGTCATCAGGAGGAACCTGGTGATCATAACTACCAAGTTTGGCGAATTTCCCCACAACCATTTAGGAGGAGATAGCGTGACGGATAGAGCCAATTACAATACCTCTCATTAAAAAGTCATTAATTAATGTAATTAATATCATCAGGAGGAACCTGGATAGGATTCGCATTTCAGCTGCTACTCCTCTACCCTCAAACCCATCCAGGCACAGCCAAGTGAGCCTCGTCCAAAAAATAATAATAATAACCCATGTCAAAAAATTAAATAATTCTGGCCATCAGACCATGCACCCAATTAAGTTGAAATTTAAAACATGTATTCCCCATCACGACAAGATCATAAATGTGAAGTTTTACATCAATTGATTAAGTGGTTCCAGAAAAAAAACAATATTTAATATTTTTCTTCAATCCAGTATGGCTGCCAAACCATGTGACCTATCAATTATTCCTTAACAAACTTGTACACCCATGGCTTGAGGAACATTTGTGTGAAGTTTCCACTCAATGTGTCCAGCTATTCTGGAGAATAACATTTTTATAGGTTTTAAGGTAAATCCAATATGGCTGCCAAACCATGTGACCTATGACATCATATGTGTGAACCTTTGGTTCCTCATGGATAGGCGGTCATATGTATAAAGTTTTGCCTCGATCTGTTCAGCAACTTAAGAGAACGAGATTTTTGAAGGTTTATTTTTGTTTGTTTTTTTAACAATATGGCTGCCGAATCACATGACCGATGAAGTCATCATTTTTTTTTCTGTAGACCATTTTATCCCTAGATGACCCTCAAAAATTTTCATACTGATTAGATGTGGCGTTCTACAAATGCAACGTCATAACGAAGGCACCTATGACATCATCAAAAAATCACACATTCCCCATGAGGAGTACTTGCTGTGTGCCAAATTTCAATTTTTTCCTTGGTGCGGTTTCAGAGATACAGAGGTCCAAAGTTTTTCCGGTTTTCCAATATGGCTGCCACGCCACATGCCCTATGACGTCATAATTATGATAAAAACATTCTCCACGAGTAGTCACACCAATTGTGACAATTTCGTCTCAATCAAACAAGTGTTTGCGGGGAAAAACATGAAAGTTCTGTGCGGACAAACAAACAAACAAAGACAGGGACACAAACGCAATACCCTCTCCTTCTGCGAGGGTAATTAAACAAGCTTATATTATGCTCACACAGCCTCATCTGAGCAGTGAATTTGCACCCAAAGGACCAGCTCTCCTGCTACCTCTTTCTATACAAGAAAAAGGAGAAGAAAGGAAACAGAATAGCATGAACTGGGCCAGGGAAGGGGTGGAAAAGTGGAACCTATAAGGGCACTCTTCGACATCGTGACATTGCCAGATATTCCTCCGCACACATTATTACATCATGATACATTCTTGCCAGAGTTTGATTTAAATCCCTCAACCCAGATTCAAAAACTATTAAATAATTCTGGTTGTCAGACCATGCGTCTGATCAGGTTGAAAGTTCAAACATATATTCCCCATGACTACTAGATCATAATTTTGATGTTTCTTGTTGATTGATGAAGTGGTTAAAGAGAAATAATTTTTTTTAAAGATTTCCATTAAATTCAATATGGCTGCCAGACCATGTGACCTATTATTTGTGAACACCCTGGTCTTCCCAAAACTTGGGGAACATGTGGGTGAACTTTCCCCTCAATCTGTCAGGCCGTTCTGGAAATGATTTTAAAAGGTTTATTCTTTTAAAAAAATAAAATAAAAATAAAAAATCACAGCTGCCAAACCATGTGACCTATGACATCATATCATCATATTCTCTGACACCATATGACACCAATTTTTTTCGGTTTTTTCCAACATGGCTGCCACACATGAGCTATGATGTAATAATTATCATTAAAATATTCCACACGAGTAGTCACACTTGTGATAAAAAAATTGTGTCAATCGGATCAGCGGTTGCAGAGAAAACAGAGAAAATTAACATGGACTGACAGATGTACGTATGTACGGACACTCCAAAAACATAATGCCTCTGGCGACTTCGTCAAGGGAAAAAGGAAAGGGAAAACAAAAACTCAGCACAACACAGAGCCACTACATGTGCACACACACAAACCGATGCCATGATAGTACACAGACACACCCACAAAGGGTAGGGGAGGGAGAGAGAGAGAGAGAGAGAGAGAGAGAGAGAGAGAGAGAGAGAGAGAGAGAGAGAGAGAGAGAGAGAGAGAGAGAGAGAGAGAGAGAGAGAGAGAGAGAGAGAGAGAGAGAGAGAGAGAGAGAGAGAGAGAGAGAGAGAGAGAGAGAGAGAGAGAGAGAGAGAGAGAGAGAGAGAGAGAGAGAGAGAGAGAGAGAGAGAGAGAGAGAGAGAGAGAGAGAGAGAGAGAGAGAGAGAGAGAGAGAGAGAGAGAGAGAGAGAGAGAGAGAGAGAGAGAGAGAGAGAGAGAGAGAGAGAGAGAGAGAGAGAGAGAGAGAGAGAGAGAGAGAGAGAGAGAGAGAGAGAGAGAGAGAGAGAGAGAGAGAGAGAGAGAGAGAGAGAGAGAGAGAGAGAGAGAGAGAGAGAGAGAGAGAGAGAGAGAGAGAGAGAGAGAAAGAGAGAGAAAGAAAGAGAAAGATGGGGGGGGGGGAGTAGAGATTATCCAACCCTTGATTTGACGAGTAAAAATAAGTAACAATAAAAAAAACCTTGGGACTCATATGCTCAGCAAGTTGAAGATCAATGCAGACACGAGGACCTTGAAGCCGTGCGGCAGTGACCCGTGCTCGACCTTGTGTTCGCTCAGCTGGTCCAGCCACCAATCCTGCAAATGAACACAGATGGCACTGCATCCCGCACTTCTGTCCAAGGAACCCAATAAACAACACGTGAAAAAAGTGCTTATGAAGCCTCGGATAAAATAAGTCACGTAATTAAGAGTAATGAAAGAAGGTTTTTGCCTTGATTAAAATGACAACCATATTCAATGAAAATAAATGGAGTTAACACCGAGGTTGAACTGCAAGTGAATGCACTTTCTAAAGGGTTGTCAAAGCCATGAAAAGTCATTTTTTCATTAGTTCATTCAAAGCTGTGGACAGGTTCCTCAACTACACTATTAGGACATTGTAGTTTGAGACAAAGCAGAAATTTCTCCACAAACCGAGACCCGGCACAACAGAAGCACCTGACCCGGCACACCAAAAAACATCTCCCACCTCACAATTTCAAAGCTTATCCCTTGAACCACCCCCTCTCTACATTCCGGCAGCTGCCAACATTACGTCCTCCCTTGTTCCTAACTGTGTGCACCTCCAACATGTGAGGCCTCCGCACCAACCTGACAGATCTCTCAATCCAGCCCACAGCTGATAAACCAGACATCTGCTTAACAGAATCCCAGACTCCTTCGTGCCTCTCCCTGGCAAATTATCTCAAGTTTGACACTGTCTGGGTGGTGGGGTTGCACTTTACATCGAGAACTTAAGAAGGATGATTCCATTTAAATCTTCCTCTCTGGCAACATGGACCACCTTCTAACCACCTATCCCAATTGTCTTTTCCTCATGCGGTGATTTCAACAGTTATCATGCCATTTGGCTGAGTGTTGGTACCTCTTCAACCAGCCAGGCATTGAAGCCAAGGGCTTTACTAATCAGTGAACTTTCCGACCCAGATTTCTCCCAGGAGCCCAGCCTCCTTTCCGAACTTGGTAATGACAAATGTCTCCTGCTCCTTTTCTGATCCAATGGGTTCATCTGACCATGTGTTTGTGAGAGTCAACAACTCTCTAGATATTGTCAGAGAGCTGCCTCAGCACCGCAGAGTCTTGCAATTCACTTTAGCTGATTAGCAGGGACTGCAAGCTGCCCTTTAATGTCAAGACTTGTCCAACATTTCCACCTCTCCTGATATTAATACTGCCTGGGAATCCTTCCACACAAGCTTGCTTTCCCTTATGTACAGATATATACTATCTCATCTGCAGTTGTCATAACCACCATCTCGTTCCTGGTACACAGAATCCTGTGGTGAGGCAGTTGCCTTCAAACAACTTGCCTTCTCTTCCGAGAAGGCAACCTCAGATCATTCCACAAAACTTGGAATAAGTATATGTTCACTCTCTGGAAAGCTAGACAATAACGCCTGGCCAACCTCAAGACTGAACTCACAAACCTGTCTTCTCCAAAAACCTGGTGCTACCCGGTAGTGTCTGTCTCTGGTGCATGCTCCCCATCCATCCCTTCCCTCACTTCAAATGGCACTATGGCTGACACTGTTCATGAGAAGGCCTTATGCCTCAAATCTGTTTACCTCAAATCTTGTCTAGCTAAACTCACACTCCCTCCAGATACCCTCCCACTCCTGGATAATGTGTCTTTCTCACTTGAAAAGACGGAGAGGTTTCTAGCAAACCTAGACTCCAATTCTGCAACAGGCCCAGAAGGTGTCACTGCAAGTGTCCTAAAAAAAAAAACTGCTCTGCTGCTCTTGCTCATTACCTCACACGCACTAAGCAAATAGCAGGGTGAAGCAATTGGTTCACTTCGTCTCTGTAGGTCTGTCTGGCTGTCTACAGACGTTGATCTATGATGGAGGAAACACTTTAACGTCAATTGAATTTTATATTTTGAACACTGAAGAACACAAATCGGAACACGAACCTGCAGTTTGGCAGGACTTTGGCTCTGAATTTGGCAAATTGTATGGAATCTCATCCTGAATAAGACAGTGCCAGGCAACTATAGTTAAAGCAAATAGGGTTTGAGGTTGTATTCAGAGGGGGATCATTTATAAATCAAAAGAGGTGGTGTTAACATTGTACAGGAATTTAGTGAGGGCCACATCTAGAATATTGTGTGCATTTCTGGTCACCACAGTTCCAGAAGGACAAATATGCTATTGAGAGGGTTCAGCGCATGGCTACAAGATTGATTCCGGGCCAAGCTAGACTCAGCGATAAGGAGCAGCTGAAGGAGACAGGGCTTTATACACTAGAAAGGAGGTGATTACAAGAAGATATGATTGAGATGTTTAAGATAATGAAAGCTATGAACATAATAAGTGCAGATGAATTATTCAACAGAGTGTGAATAGGACCAAACAGTGATAGGACCAGGGGCCATAGTCTGAGAGTAAAGAAGAGGAGAGTTAAGATGGTAGCAAGGCATGGAACTTTTACTCAGATGTAGTTAATGCATGGAATGGCCTCCCTGGAAAGGTAGTGGCAGCAGAAAAAGTAGATAAGTTTAAAGTAGAATTAGATGGGTACCTGGAAGTTATGGAGATAGAGGGGTATGGGAATGTTGATAAGACTTTTAGGTAGTTTGAGCATTGATGGGTGATTGTGTGCATGTGTACGGAGTGCTGTTGGTGGAGTTCTTGTCAAGGGGGTGTTGTGTGGTTGGTGTGTTTTTAAGCAAGCCTATGCCCCCCAACTTCCATCTTCCCCCTGAGGGGAAAATAAAATACAAAAACTACAAAAACTTTATAAAACAAAAATAAAATAAAAACAATTATTTCATAAATTAAAAACTTTTTTTGCATTTTCTTCCTTGGATCTTGTGTTGATAAATTAGTATGGTGTTCATGCAGGCATGATGGCCTGAATGGCCTCCACCTGTGTTAGATTTCCTTGTAGTTCCTCGAATGCACACGTGCAGAGAGGAGGTCATTTGTTTAGTCTATCTGCCTGTCTGGCAGTCAAACAAAATTGAAAATCATTCCAACCAGGAAACCTACTGTTTTTAGGACATCATTAAGATGGTGCATCAACGGTGGTAAACTTCCGAAAAAAGTTTTGGAATTTTTCCAACAGCCTTTAAAAACCTTTATTTTATTTCAACGACTACACACACTCCATATATGAGCGCAGGAAGGGTCATGTGACTATCCTCTCTGGGGTTTATCGATTACAGTAGATCTAGACTCGAGCCATAAGAACGTCGGGTTTCCTCCCTTTCAGTTCAGTGTTAAACAGCAGCAGTGACTGTTTAAAAAGGTAATCATACAGGATGTGTTTGTAGTTTATAATATTTTTATTTCCAGTGGGGGTGCCCCACGAAATGCCATGAAAAGCTATTTATACACGTTAACACAGCATGTGTCCAAGGAGGAAAAACTCGATATTATTACCTCCGCCACCAAAGGTGGACGGATATTATGTTTTCACCTGTCTGGCTGTCTGTCTGTCACTGAGCAGGATATCTTAAAAAAATTGACTGATTCGGACTAAACTTGGTGGACAGGTTGGGTGTGTGACAAGGACCAATTGATTAGATTTTGGTGAAGATTTGGATCTGGATCCAGATATAATTTTGAAAAAAAAAATTCAGCAATTACTCACCATTGACAGATGGGGCCAAAAACGACATATAGCATGATATTTCAAAAAGTTGTGGACAGATTATGACAAAACTTGAAGGAATTGGGCAGGTGACAAGAACAAGCCGATTAGATTCTGCATAAAGTCCGAATGTAGATGCTGCCCATCGGTGAGATACAAAATGTAAACTGGTCAAACTGATGGAGGTATGCACTCTACCGAGTACCGGTGTAGTTAGTATTAATATTGTTTTGTAATATAACATTTATTATGCTATTATCATTGGTGTTATTAGTTTTGTTATTCGAAGCAAACTTGGAAAAATGCCACAATTAGCTATCTTAACACAGATATACACCTTAACATGTATTTCACCCAAGGCAGAAAACCCCCTTGGAGAGGGGGGAGGAAATTAAGTTGCTGCAACCTCCATTTTGTTACCCTTCGTCCTCCTATCAAGTTTTGTTCAGAATGGATATATAGTGACCAAATGTATCACGGTCAAAAATACACACAGACAGACAGACAAACACCAAATTGCGTATTTTAGTACGATTGAATTACATAGTTGAACACTGTAGAATGCCAATCCCCTGGTTGTCACTGCCAAAAACTCCAGTTTAGCAGTACTTGCACAAAATATTATGCCATCTTGACCAAAGTGCGGCTTGCACTCTCGGCATTGGGGAATATCGAGATTCAGACAAAATGGCGGCTCGCAGGACATTGCAAAAGAGGAAAATTCAACAGACAACCACAGTAATCCCCACCGCCACTCACCGACCCCTTTAATACGACTGATTTTGATTAAAAATACTAACAGAAAATGGTACGATCTATAGAGGTCATAGAACACCTTACCTACCGCAATCTTGAGAAACAAGGACATGGGCGGGGTATCCGAACGGCACATTTGATTGGTTGTGATGATGTAAAATGCCGTAATATTTTGCCCAAGTACTGCTAAAAGGAAGGTTTTTGAAAGTGCTAAAAAGGCTTCCATGTTACGATTTGTGTTCAAAATATAGCATTCAATTAAATCAAGTTGTCCCTTGATCATAAACCAGCATTTGTAGACAGACAGACAAACAGAAGTGAATGAATTGCTTAACCCCACTTTATGATTTGCTTGTGTGGGGTAATGATTTCATAAATGAACTGGTTCTGCACGTCAAACCTCTTAAACCTCCTACCAGACGTCATCTGTTCTTTAAGCATACGTAGTATGAGAATACAATTTTGCATCATGGATTTAGCCTTCCTTGAAACTCATTCATGAGAAATTATACTCAAGTCCATCTTTTCTCCAATAATCTTTCCAGCCTGTTTTGCTCCTCTCTGCAGTTTTATCAAATCAGTTTTTTTTGACACCAAAAACCAGACCCAGCAACAGTACAAGATAACACTCTCAATTACTGAAGAGTAAAGAAAGCACCATAATCGTTTCATCAACTCCAGATGATTTCAGTTGCCAAAGAAAGTATAGGTGCTGTTGTCCTTTGGAAACCAAACCAACAACCTCATCTCAGATCACCAATTTAGTTTCAGACCAGGTCACCACACCATGGACATGCTGCTTCTACTCACCCCTCAATGCCAGACATGAGATCAGGGCCGTCTCTCTGGACATATCTTGTGCTTTAGATACAGTCTGGCATCCTGCCTTACTCTCCAAACTCTCTGCCTATGGCATCTAAGGTCAAATCCTCACACGGCTTACTGACTTCCTCTACTCTCTTTGCCAACATGTCTCTCAGTGGAATCTTTTCATCTCCTCTCCCCATCAAGGCTGGAGTGCCCCAAGGCAGTGTTCTGGGCCCAGTCCTATTCCTGAACTTAATTAATGATCTCTGTGACTCTGGAAAATTCGCTTTATATATTTGCTGAAGACTTCACCCTCTGCTGTGACATCATTCATCCTTCAAACAGACAGTCTGGCTGCAGCCTCTTCCCTCTTTTCAGAAATTGAAAAAAAGAAATCACAAGCTGCTCAAACACTTGAAATACATCTTTTAATCCTGAGAAATCTCACACTCTCACGATCTCTCCAAAAGGACCGTCTGGCAAACCCTCCGATCGACTTTATTAACCAATCCTCTTGAGGAAGTTCAGTCATTCAAACTTATGGGTCTCATTATCAGCACTGATATTTCTTGGACGAACCACATTTCAAAGTTGGCCTCTAAAGCCAGCGGCCGACTGGGCATCTTCCATCGTACAAAGACCTCCCGCAAGGAAGCAGAGTTTATGGGCCTCTCACCGCCATCGCAGCTTGGTCGGTGGTCTCTCTGTCTTCTACCACCTCCTTTCTGGTCTTGCACCCTCTACTCTTTCCGTGCTTTGTCCCCCCCCCCCAGGTTTCTGCAATGCGCACACGGTCCATCATCAACCCCCTTCTAGTCAAACTATCCAAATCTAGGATCACTGCTCACCTCCATTCATTTGTTCTTCTTTCTCCCCGCCTGTGAAACCAACTTCCACATTCTCTTCAATCTCATTCTTCCCTCCAAGTCTGCAAGACAGCTGTTCACCACCATCTCAGATCATCCGCATCCAAAATCATTGTCTTTTCTACCCTCATTAACTCCCCCCTCAAATTTCCAGTTTTTCCTTCCTGAGAGTTTGCTTACATACCCATCTTGTCCGTCCCACCATGTCCTCATTCTTACCCGCATCCCTCGTTTGTTGGTCTCTCCATTTTCTCCCTCGGCCCTGCTGTTGGAGTCCCCCTCCCCCGCTTTTTCTACTGTTCCTTTTGATCTATTGCATCCTGATCCATTCTGTGATGCAGCTCCTCCACAAGCCTTGACTTTGCATACAAAAATAAAAAAATAAAAAATCCGTGGTCATCTTATGTTGGGTGTTATAGTCATGACTGGCCACCCAAAAGTATATCTTGAAAGCCACAACCATTGGCAGTTCTTTCAAAGATTAAATGCCATTAATGGCACCATTCCCAATAGGGGTGGGGCTTCACCCACCATGATTGGTGTGGAGAACAGGCATTGCCTCGTCAGCATCCAGTTAAGTGACAGACCAAAACTAAGGTAGAGGAAAGGGACCTGAGAGAGGATGCTCGATATAGAGGGGTGTGGACAGGGAAAACCTGTTTGGCCGACTCTGCGAGATATAATTAATTGGGAGTCATTAAAGTAGTAGTCATAGATTTAATGTCCACAATCTAAATTCAGATGGGACAGATGCCTTACCATCCCCGTTGGAAGGGTTGCATGCTCCAATAAACAACATAATGTGTTGGCACTGTACCAGAAAGGCAGTTTTTGTCACGTTTGTTCCCATCAAATGCAGATTAGACAGCTCAATGGTAAGCACAATGCCAACTAATCTAACCTGCCGACCCAAAATTAATGTCAGTCAGTGTGTGTGTGTGTGTGTGTGTGTGTGTGTGTGTGTGTGTGTGTGTGTGTGTGTGTGTGTGTGTGTGTGTGTGTGTGTGTGTGTGTGTGTGTGTGTGTGTGTGTGTGTGTGTGTGTGTGTGCTTCCTCTAACTCCAAAAGCATGAAACAGAGTGGCCCCAAACTTTGCATGCATATTAAGGGAACTCCAAGGCAGAGTATGAATGAATACTGGGTGTTAGGGTAAATTTGAAAAAAAAAAAAAAACCTTTTTGAAGACAATTGACAGCTTGCCTTTCATGAAGGTAAGCTGTTAATTAACAACTTACCTTCATTAAAGACTTATAAAGAGGGAAGAGGCTGCAGCCTGGCTCTGTCTGTCTGAAGGAATTGTGACGTCACGGCAGAGGGTGGAGTCTTCAGTAACTTTACCTAGCAGGGGGATCTTAGCCACCATTTTTGATTCGGCCTATTAAAAATTCCTTACCTTGGAACAGGTCGCAACGGTTTCTGTACAGTCGAGCTTCATACCTCCGAATCGCTGACCAGTGATCACAAATCTTCATACTTACGAATCTCTGTATACATTGCTAATCACTTGCCAAGTCAGCTGTTCCTTATCAACCGATGTTTGTAAGCCATGGCGATACAGTGCTTACTTCAACCGTTTTGTTGGAGTGTTTGCATGAGTGCTTAAGCCACTTGGTGAGCGCTCGACAAGTTGTTTGGTTTGAACCATCTGTTTAATTACCTCCACAAAACGGAGCCAGATTTCATATATTTCAAAGTATGAAAGGTGTGGATTGGCGTGTCGGATCTGCCGAACATTTTTGGCCATTTGAACCAAAAGCATTCCCGACTATGCAAGGCGGTTCTGAGATTTTTTTAGAAAAGAGGGGGAAATACATAGAGCATGATGAAATACCAAAAGGTTCCTTCATTCATGTGACGTTTATAAATACTCGTCTGAAAATGCCATAAAACATAAAAAGAGAATAAGAAGATCCCTCCTCCATATTCAGCGAAGCGACAAGGCGCGCGCACACACAAGTCTTTTTACTACGTGGTAGTGCCGAGTGAACAACAAGGTATTACGTTTGCAGTTTGGTCATCTGCTCTAGCCCAAACTACGTGACGTATCAATTCACGGGCAAAAATAAAAAAGAGAGAGAAAGAGAGAACGAGAACACGAACGAACGAGAGAACGAGAACACGAACGAACGAGAGAACGAGAACACGAACGAACGAGAGAACGAGAACACGAACGAACGAGAGAACGAGAACACGAACGAACGAGAGAACGAGAACACGAACAAACGAGAGAACGAGAACACGAACGAACGAGAGAACGAGAACACGAACAAACGAGAGAACGAGAACACGAACAAACGAGAGAACGAGAACACGAACAAACGAGAGAACGAGAACACGAACAAACGAGAGAACGAGAACACGAACAAACGAGAGAACGAGAACACGAACAAACGAGAGAACGAGAACACGAACAAACGAGAGAACGAGAACACGAACAAACGAGAGAACGAGAACACGAACAAACGAGAGA
>NC_140974.1:51282994-51352994 GCF_056783735.1 Eptatretus burgeri
TAACGCCGGGAACCAGTCACGGGTGGACCTTTCGGTCTCACCGCGATCGAGCCAATCAGCCCCCGCGTGGGATATGGTTGCTCGCCAAATTCGAACTACCTAAGTACCCACGCGGAGGGTAGACCGGGCGATCGCACCTCGCCGCAGGTCGACTTCGGACACGGGCCACTTAAGCGACCCGTTCCGTACTATCAGAATAACCGAGCGGTGTTATCGTCGACCTCGACGGTTCGATTAATTATCGGGCGTATTCAGCCCACTACCAACCCTTTACGTGAAGCAAGATGGGGATTCAATGGAGGAAAAGACGAAGCGAAGCGGGAAACAGTTCAACAATAAAGCACATTTATTCGCGGCACACGGGAAGCACACAAATACAATTCCACCAAATGCACACAAAAAAAAAGAAAACACAATTCCATTTACACAAAAAGCAAACATAAAAGTGAAAACACAGTGCAGAGCTAATACCGACTACCGAGCACACGGCAACACTTATACAATTCTACTTCACAGACGGCGCCGACAACACATACCCAAAACCAAGGAAAAGAAATACCCTCAAGAATGAGGCGGGCCTGAGGCCGAGACCGGGTCGGGCCTACCCGTCTGGTGATGAGACGCGGAGCGGCGATGGCCCCGCAACCCGCGGGCCTCGCGGACAGTGCCTGGCAGGGGGTGGGAACGGGGCCCCCTTGGTCGCACTATCTCAGCGCGGGGGGAAACAGGAGGGGGTTGCTGATGCTCGGGGTATAGAGGATCTTTATTATCCCTGGTGTGCGTCTCCACCTCGGCCAGGTCGCGCTGCCGGCCTCCCTCGGGCGTGCAGCTCCTGGCACCGACGCGAGCACCCCCTCGTCCGACTCTCTTCAGCTTCTCCAGCCACTGCAGGCTTCGGGCTCCAGACTTCCACACTCTTCTCTCTCTTCTCCGACTCCTTCTCGTTCTCGTTCTCCTTCTCGTTCTCGTTTTCCTTCTTCTGACTCCTTCTCGTTCTCGTTCTCCTTTTCTCGTTCTCGTTCTCGTTCTCCTTTTCGTTCTCGTTCTCCTTTTCCGTTTTCGTTCTCCTTTTCGTTCTCGTTTCGCTGACTCCTTCTTCCTTCTCGTTCTCGTTCTCCTTCTCGTTCTCCTTCTTGTTCTCCCCC
Source organism: Eptatretus burgeri (assembly GCF_056783735.1). Taxonomy (NCBI): domain Eukaryota; kingdom Metazoa; phylum Chordata; class Myxini; order Myxiniformes; family Myxinidae; genus Eptatretus; species Eptatretus burgeri. The sequence continues at coordinate 51,284,140 of NC_140974.1, forward strand.
TTCTGACTGACGAACACCGTCCTTTTATCCCCCCGTAACTTCGCCTTTGACCCCCTCCCTTTGACCTTTCACCTCGCTCCCCATTGGCCCGAGAAAAAGTGGGCGTGAAGGCTTTTTGATCCACAAATTTGCATATATCGATCGCCCTGGGGGCGGGGCCAATTCGCCCCTCGCTCACCGATTGGACGGCAAAAAGTGGGCGTGTGTCGTTTTTGATCCGTTTTTGAAGCACAAAATCCGTGATTTTGTACACGCTGTTCGACACGCGCTCTGCACGAATCCAACACCGGTACCCACAGCGGGGCAAGAACGGTGGCGATGCTACGGTTGCGAGGTGTGACGGGAAGGTCGTGGCGGTTGTGGTGAAGCGGCGTTGTGGTTGGTGGTTGATGTTGTGGTTGTGATGGTAATCATGGCGGTTGGTCCAAAATAAAGATAGTAAAAGAAAAACGGCTATCCTGAAGAGTCGCAGCTCGCATAAATGACATGTATTCCCACTAGACAACGGGTTTGGACCTAACTACACATGTACTTACCGAGATACCTCACCTAAGGGACCTGAATGGTGGTTTGCGAATTTGGTAACCACAACAATATATATATATATATATATATATATATACATATACATATATATACATATATATACATATATATATATACATATATATATACATATATATATATATATATATACATATATACATATATATACATATATATATATATATATATATACATATATATACATATATATACACATATATATACATATATATACATATATATACATATATATACATATACATATACATTGCTCTGGAAAAAATTAAGAGACCACTGCAAAATTATCAGTTTTTCTGGTTTTACTATTTATAGGTATGTGTTTGAGTAAAATGAACATTTTTGTTTTATTCTATAAACTACTGACAACATTTCTCCCAAATTCCGAATAAAAATATTGTCATTTAGAGCATTTATTTGCAGAAAATGACAACTGGTCAAAATAACAACAAAGATTCAGTGTTTTCAGACCTCAAAGAATACAAACAAAACAAGTTTATATTCATTTTTAAACAAAACAATACTAATGTTTTAACTTAGGAAGAGTTCAGATATCAATATTTTGTGGAATAACCCTGATTTTCAATCACAGCTTTCATGCGTCTTGGCATGCTCTCCACCAGTCTTTCACATTGCTGTTGGGTGACTTTATGCCACTCCTGGCGCAAAAATTCAAGCAGCTCGGCTTTGTTTGATGGCTTGTGACCATCCATCTTCCTCTTGATCACATTCCAGAGGTTTTCAATGAGGTTCAGGTCTGGAGATTTGGCTGGCCATGACAGGGTCTTGATCTGATGGTCCTCCATCCACACCTTGATTGAACTGGCTGTGTGACATGGAGCATTGTCCTGCTGGAAAAACCAATCCTCACAGATGGGGAACATTGTCAGAGCAGAAGGAAGCAAGTTTTCTTCCAGGACAACCTTGTACGTGGCTTGATTAATGAGTCCTTCACAAAGACTAATCTGCCCAATTCCAGCCTTGCTGAAGCACCCCCAGATCATCACCGATCCTCCGAGTACAGCAGATAAGCTCTCATATTTTCACAAATTGTGCATTTTATGAGAAAAGCATGAAATTTCTAGCATAGTTAGGTCATACCATAATGTTTATTTTCGGATGTGGAGGGAAGTCAGATTTGACCTCTGAGGGGACAGTGAGAGGTCAAATCCAAGATGGCTACCAGCCCACCAGGTCTAATGTTCAAACGCGCTTAATTTTGGAACCAAACAGTGTAGAAAAACATTTAAGGTGTCATTTCCAACTAAATTGTGGATGCCCATTCATTTGGTGATACTTTTGAGATCGCCAGAACCCAAGGACATGCATTTAGTCAAGGTCAATGTCAAATTACGTTAAAAACTTTTGGACATTATTTTGCTGATACATTTATTTTAGCTTGGACACTGGATTGGACCTATGCAATAACAGTGAAACTTTGCTTCCATTTTGACACTATTAGCACTAGATATCCACATATTTCTACCAAATTGCATAACAACTTCCTTTGAAATATCATTTCTATCCGGCAAACTCGTACGGATAAATGTAGCTCATGATAACTATCAATCTTCCCACTCATACTAATTTTCGAATTCTCACTATCCACAATTTCCAAATATCCTATTGCTAATGATCAAAATCTAACAGTCTCCACTTCCATCTGTTGCATACAGTTCCTTGCCCTCTGCAAGAGGAAGATGAACAGCTTCAGGTGACAGGAAAGCAAACAATTCGGTTTTGTTCTCATTGCATCGAAGGAAGTCCTTCCATTTCTTTGGCATCACAGTAGAAGGAGCCACCCTTTTCCTGGCGCCCTTTCCCCTCTTCTGTTTGGTTGAGGCTTTCAAGCTGGCAGGTAGGTACACATCCCAGACAAGGTCGATGTGGCTGCTTTTCTCAGGTTGAGCAGAGATGTATGGTGCAAACACTCTTTCTCCATACTCTTGAAATGTTCTTTATGTTCCAGGATTTAGCATTTGAACCACAGCTGCACCATCGAGAATTGTTGCATCAGCCACAGGCGCACTATTGTTTTTGAGCAGATCTGATTCCACGCAGCGAAGTAGATCTGCTTTAACCCCAATCCACATTTTTCCTCCAGTTGACAGAGCTGGTGGGGCTGCATGGTTTTCATGGAAGAAGAAATTGTCCATGTTTTCATTTCGTGTTTGACAGGAGATAAACAGCCTCGAAAAGAGACCACAGGCACTCTTCAGTGCTGCGAGCTTTGCCTTCAGTTTTGACTTAATCTTGATTATTTTCAGATATCGGCATACTTGGGATACTTCATTCTTGACCTTGACCTCAATGTATGACCTCTTCTGGCAACCTGTAAATTAACATCAAATATATGGGCATCTGAAGATTCGTTGAAAATGACATCTCAAACATGAGACACCACTGGGGGTTCATTTGCATTATTTTTATTATTATTGCTGTACATCTCTCAACTGATTGCTTATTTTTGGTCAATTTTTACCTTGACCTTGACCTAAATGCATTTCCTTGAATGCTGGCAATCTCAAACGTATCAAATGAATGGGCATCCCCAATTTAGTTGGAAATGACACCTTAAATGATTTTCTACATGGTTTGGTTCCAAAATTAAGCGAGTTTGAACATTAGACCTGGTGGACTGGTGGCCATCTTGGATTTGACCTCTCACGGTCCTCAGAGGTCAAATCTGACTTCCCTCCACATCTGAAAATAAACCTTATGGTATTCATTAACTATGTCAGAAAATTCATGCTTTTCTCATAAAACGCACAATTATTGTGCTTATCCGCTGTACTATCCACCAAATTTCAGTGGGTGTGATACACTCTCCCTCTCTCTCCCTCTAGGCCTCTCCAGGTCTCAGTCTAACCATTAGACGACCAGGTGTTGGGCAAAGCAGAAAATTGGACTCATCAGAGAAGATGACCTTACTCCAGTCCTCTACAGTCCAATCCTTATGGTCTTTTGCAAACATCAGCCTGGCTCTTCTTTGCTTCTCATTGATGAAGGGCTTTTTTCGAGCTTTGCACGACTTCAGCCCTGCCCCTGGGAGCCTGTTTCGAACCGTCCTCACCATGCACTTCACCCCAGCTGCCGTTTGCCATTCTCTTTGTAGGTCACTTGATGTCATCCTACGGTTGTTGAGTGATATTTGAATGAGTTAGTGGTCATCCTGGTCAGTGGAAAGTCGTTTTCACCCTCTGCCAGTCTGTAGCTTTGTTGTCCCCAATGTCTGCCGCTTGACCTTGTTCTTATGAACCGCCGTCTTTGAAATTTTAAGGATGGAAGCAATGTGACGCTCACTGTATCCCTCTGCCAGTAAAGCCAGAATTGAACCCTTCTTTTCCTCACTCAAAACTTTTCTTTTCAACTCTTTTGGCATGGTCAATAGTTGTTTTTTTTTATTCCAATTATTTTTGAGGTACTACTGGCACTGTTTTTGCCATCCAACTGGTCCTATTGCAGGAGAATAGTGATGACCACAGCAGTGGTTTTTATACTTTTCCTTGTTAAATAAGATTCAGTTCAGGTGATCACCTAATCAGTACCTCACTAAGTGGAATGAGGTGTGCCTGTGTTGGAATTCAACAGACACTGGAATGGAATGGCTGTCATACATGTAGAGATGCTGATTTAAAATTATTTTGGAGTGGTCTCTTATTTTTTTTCCAGAGCTTTATATATGTATGTATATATATATATATATATATATATATATATATATATATATATATATATATATATATATATATATATATATATATATATATATATATATATATATATATATATATATTGTTGCGTGGGTGGCCAGCCCAGGTTAACCCCCCGACCCAAGTTGTGGTGACACCGACAGTCCCCGGACGGCTGAGCGGTTCCTTATTAATAGGAGGCAGACACGTTGGTCCTCGGAGATTTTAACACGGGCTCGAAGGGCATGGGGCGCAATGGTGGAGGGTGGAGGAGCACTGGGAATGAATCGCATGCACAGAGGATTTATCCTCAAGTCCCACTGCAAATACACGAATACAGTTTCTTTAAATGAACACATTTGATGAATATAAACAAATATTTATTAAGGACAATAATTCAAAAGGTAATGATGATAATAATAATAATAAAGTAAATAAATCCGAAAGTTGAGGTTCCTTACACAAAGGCTCAAATAAGGGAACACAAAATAAAAAGAAAACCCTTCCATTGAACTATTCTTGTACTTAGCTTGGCCCAGAGCTGGCACCTGTGGAGCTTGGAATGGAGGTGCTTCAATTCGCAAGTGCAGACACGCGCAAATTGGCGCTTCTCTCGTAGCAGGACAAACGTACGCCAGGCAATCTGCGAGCGGCACTCCACACCAAGGCTCAGAGCCCCAGTGTTACGGCTTCATGTGCTCCGATTGTCCTCAACGACTCAACCAAGAGCCAAAGGCCAGCATCTTGCTTTACCACATGAGCCAAATCACCTCAACACAAATACAATGGCCTTGTCGTCCTCCTCGACGTGCGCTCCCCCTCCGCTCTCGCCTCTCCAAACCATGTACCTCGTGCCTCCGCTCTGATCATGGCTCTTCAAAAACGTGCAAGCCCTGAACTCCCTCCCCTGATTCTCTTCTGAATCACCTCTGCCTCGTGCGTTCCTCACAATGACCTTGTGCGCGTGTTCTGCCGATCTCTCGTCCTATGCAGTAGGAAGCCTCCCACAATGCGCAACCAACCTTCCTCTTGATCATGCCTATAGCCTCCGCCTCTGGGGCATGGCCTGCTTCCACAAAACCTGGGAAGGCGGGGCTTCTGCCTGTTCGGCAAGCCTGCTTGTTCCTTCTCATGGTTTTGGTTATAAAGACATGGGGAAAAGTCACAGGAGGGGTGATTACAGACTAGGGAAGCTTATTCTTAAACCCAAGCAAATTAACATGACACCAACCCGTGTGGTGACACGTAACACTGAAGTTCACAAGCCCTTGACTTAGTCACATTGAGATGCCTCCTTACCACGGACCAAGCAACTCTACATAATGCTATATTCCCTATTAAATTCTTCCATCTACCCCCACAACTGTAACAATATATATGCATCTCCTCACTCTAATTCATGGACTGGTGTTCTTGTGCGTTTGTTTGCCGTACTACTCCTACAGTTCTGTGCAGATTACATCCAGACTTGCTACATCGGATCAACATGACCCCAATCAATGTATAGGGGTGTTTTTATCTTTGCCGGTGGTCTTTTTGTAGAAAAGGAGGGGGGGGGGGGAAATGTGCTAGGCAAATTCTCTTTATAAATGTGTATCATGTAGCATCGCCTCCAGGTGTGGCAGGGTATTGCAAGTCTCCACCATTTAGAGAACAGTATTCCTGTCCCAACGTTTTCCAGTGCAGTGAGGTGTTTTGAATTACAAGCAGTTGGCAGGCCACGCACAACGTCAGTGTTCACAACAACATGCACAAATCACAATCCTGCACATACATGTGCAAATCATGACCCAAGCGCACGCTGTCATTGGCCGCCCCGACCACTCACGAGTCCCCAAAGCCGAATGGAGCCTTTTCCGATCCTGAGACTTACAACTTAACCACAGCGAGCAACCACAATTCAGAGCAAGCAGTCTTCTTATCCATGCTGCCACCAGCGGAGCACTCCCCAGTCTCGAAGCATCCAGCTTAACCACAGAAAGGAATCCTCCCCTCCCCCACCTTCATCCCTGAAGTGATGACAATGTAAATCGACACGACCTCCCCGATGATGTTGACGAAGATCAACCTTCCAATGTAGATCGACCTCCCATGTGGCCTCAGGTGTATGCCCAGTCTCGGTCTTTTCCCTTTCGTTCATATCCTTCCCCAGCCTCAAGGCCCTGTCACACCTTGACGTTTTAGCCAGCGTATGGCAAGGTATCAAAATGTATGTAAAACGCTGGCGTACGCTGAACTATTGATGTTTTTTTCCAGTTTTGGACGTATTCATAACGAATTGGATGTATGCATAACGTATTAGTAATCTACACAGAACGTTTCAATCACATATAGATAACTTATACCAACAAATGCTGAGCGTGTTGTCGGCGTTCACAACCTATGCCCAACGATGGTCTAACTTATGTATAGCGCGCGGCAGCGTATCGCCGACGATCACGTGGCGTAGGCTATTAAAAGGCTGCGGCTCGACGATTCAAATCATAACTGCACTCGACATCGAAGTGTCAAGCCATTGTCACACCTTGACGTTTTAGCCAGCGTATGCCGACGTATGAAAAATTTGCCGAATACGCTGGCACACGTCGAATACGTTATGGGTAAGATTTGTATACGTTAAAAGCACGCTGAAGCACGCTGGCATACGTCGTAGTACGCTGAGTACGTCGACAAATTTTCAGCATTTTGAAAATTTTTCGACGTATCTAGCGTATGACACACGCTCCGCATACGCTGGCCATAAGTTGTAGGCAAGTTACACGATCGTTGACACATGTTACTTGTAAGTTACTCATAAGTCGAAACATGTTGAGGTAATGGTTAGCGTCAGTGTTCCAGACTCCCTGTTTTTTTTTTTGGTTTTTTTTTTTCTTGGTGATGTTGACACTTCGATTTCTAGTGCGGTTATGATTTAAATCGTTGAGCGGCAGCCTATTAATTATATTATATTATAACCGCACTAGAAATCGAAGTGTCAAAATCACAGTCATACAGAAGAAAAAAAAAAAAAAATCAGGGAGTCTGGAACACTGACGCTAACCATTACCTCGACGCGTTTCGACTTATGAGTAACTTACAAGTAACGTGTGTCGACGCGTGTCAACGATCGCGTAACGTGCCTACAACTAATGGCCAGCGTATGCGGAACGTGCGAGTCATATGCTGGCATACGTCGAAAAATTTCAAGCATGGAAAATTTGTCTCAGCTCAGCGTACCACGACGTATGCCAGCGTGCTCTTAACATATACAAAACTTACCCATATGTATTCGACGTGTGCCAGCATTTTAGACAAATTTTTCATACATCGGCATACGCTGGCTAAATAGTCAAGGTGTGACAGGGCCTTCACCCGTCCTTGATAGGACAGAATAGGCAAAACCAAACAAGCTGCTTGGCAAGGCTAGGGCATCAGACTATGTCCTATATGCACTTCGATCTATTTCAACTCCAGGTACCACATGTGTCGCCCCCTGCCCTCATCAAAGCTGCCCTCCATGGCTTGGTTCTCACTCACATGGAAGTCAATGTATTCGGCATAATCGTTTATTCCACAAAACTCGGTCTCTCGCATCCCCAACAACCGGAACCTTGCAAGGGGAAGTTCGCAAAAGCTCGGGCCTTCCCTCCTGGCAGCACAGGGTCAAAAAGTCCCATCAAGCTTCAGGAGCAGGCCGCGTAATATCAGGCGTATCGTCGACATCTCATCCAATGTAAACTGTCGTTTTCAGCTCGGTCGTCACTGCCCTCTCAACTGATGTACTTGACGTGGCCCTCTGTCCCCTCTATCCCAGGCGAGAGGGAGGCGGCATGAGCAGATCATGCAGACTCCCTCCCGTCATGTATGTGCATGTGTGTTTGTTCAGTCCCACACTATGGTACAGTGGTAACTCACAGGCAAAAAAAAAGTGCGTGTGCGATGTTTGCGCTACCTAATCATCTGTGCTACCCTGCACTCCGGTAGTCATCATCTGTGCTACCCCGCACTCCGGTACAAAGTTCACTCAGCTAAACACAACAAAAAATACATCCTATTTCTCCTCTGTAATAACAGGTCGTTGGATCAGATTACAAAGTGTGGGCTCGATGTCATCTGGTATGATTTTTTTTCTTTTTTCTTCACGAGATCACATCGTTCCCCATTTTGGTGCAATCTGTTCTCATGTAGGATGTCATTTAATTTCATCATGAGCTTTGAGTGATGTTATCTTCTCTATAAAAGTGAATGAGACGTTTGTTTGGAACGCCACTCTAAACTCCCAAGGTTAATCATGACCAAACTTTATGGGATCCCATTTTTACCACAATACACCTTTACTAGGGATTCTAAAGTCATTTTCTCACATTTCATAACTTCCCTGTCACGGGGCTGAGGTGGGAGTCTGGAGGGAGGGGGTTGAGGTGGGAGGGAGGAGAAGGGATGAGAGAATGGAGGGGAAGGGATGAGAAGAGGGAGGGAGCGGGTAGGGTAGGAGAAGGTGGGTGGAGGGAGAGTGGAGGCAGGGGAGGAGTGGGACGAGGGAGGGAAAGGGGTGGGTGTGAGGGAGAAGGGAATGGGAGGGGTGGGAGGAGGGACCCGGCGTTGCGGGTACATTTACTCGTAATAACAATAATAATACCTTTCTGACATCTTTAGTAAAAAAAGAAAACTTTTGTTGACTTGGTTTCATTTCATTTACAGGCAAACAGAAAACAGAATGCAACAATGAACAAGTGACAGACAAAAGGAAGCCCTTAGTATAATGCGCTCAAAATGACCCCGAAAGGCTCACATATGAGGCATCCACGAACCTGCAGCCTGGCGCTGCTTCCGCTTTGCATGCTCCTCGCGCCGCCGTTCTTTCCTGGCACGGAGGCACCGCTCCCAACCACGCCATTTCCGCAACACATTCCTCTGCACAAGTGCACAAATAGCAATCCTTTGGCAGGATACAGACATGAACCTCAAGACCACATTGGGAGTTGGGAGGTTGTGGGTTGTATTTTTTTTTTTCACTGTGGCCTAACTTTAGAATTTAGATCCAACCAAAACAGAGATAGCAGTGTCTTTTCTAAGTAATATAAACATTTCCTGCATGTGAACTCCCTTTCCTTCAACGTTACCAACCTTCCAGATTCTCAGAACAAAACTGAAAGAAATATATTTGTATAAACAAGAGGATCATGGAGGAGCAACGTGAGGGGGTGGGGTTGGGGAGAGGGGGGGAGGTAAGTAACTGACAGGCTCCACCAGTATGGCAGTCAGACCATTTTTGGAGCCAACAAGCTCGTGAATAAAGAAACAGGAAAAGAAGAGAGAAAGGAGGGAAGGAAACACATTAACCTGTAAGTAAGTGGTTTAGGTTAGGTAGGGTTAATTTTAGTAGAAAAGACCTGTGGGTAGGGATGGGAGGGTGGCGATGTGAGATGGTGGTGCACCGCCTGCTTGAGGTCCGAGAGTGAAAAATGTGATCATACATCCTCAGGAAGGCAAAGCCACAAATTAAAGAAAAGAAGAGCAAAAGAACAGAGGTGTGCGATGATTATAAAGTAATCATGCTTTATGAAAGGGCTCAGTTGAGGTCATGCCCTGAACACTTCATGATATTGTTACGGATCTGATGTGTACCAAATGTGGGTTCGACTAGGAGGGGAGATGTGTATTGATAAATAGTCAGCCTGATGCTGTCCCTTCCACAGATTCAGGGAAGAGTCTTGCAGAGAGAGGGGGCAAAGTTACAGATCTAGTCTGGAGGGTAAAATGGGGGACATACAAGAAGAGTTATTTCATAGTACATGTTAAAATAAGTGCGAAACAATTCCTGTAATGAAATATGTCGAGCACGTTTAGAAAGATTTGTCCGTCCGTCCTGTGTATTTCTATCTATGCCCGATCTTTCCCCCTTCCCTACAAGCTTTCCCCATTGTACATCTGTCTTCATGCGTTTTTACATTCTAAACAGCCCCTCGGCACGACCCAATAGTGATAGCAAGGTGGACTCGAGACACGCCATTTTTGGACATCTAGTGGGCCAAGCCAATCAGACGACTGTCCGTGGTTTGGAATTTTCCCTGCTTACCAACCAATCAGCGCCGCCCATAAATCATTGCCTGACAGGCTACATCGGCCAATGGGTGCATGCCATGGGTGGACCAATTCAACCCAAGGAACATTATAAAAGCATGTACACCACATTGGTGGTTGGTTGCTGGTTCCTGCCTGCTTCGTGGTTCCTGGCTGCTTCTGTGAACACACAAGGTGTGTCGAGGACCACTATACCACTCACCCCCCCCCCAATCCCCCACGACGCTCTGGACAAGTCCGTGCACACCCAAACCAAGACCTGCACTGCGTGCATGAACTTCACACACGGAGGTTTATCTTTAACAATTGTTGAAGACGCACGAAAGCTACAATATGTACCATACTCTTTACAAAGCGTTACTGCTGCCAAAGCAGTTTATTGGCACAGGTTAAGCCGGGTGGTTTGCCATTGCCTTCCCAGCTCCCAGGTCACGGCATGAATTTGTTTAGGGTGCCAGCAATAGCTCACCTACTCTTCGCGAAGAGAGGCGAAGGACATCATTGCATCTTCAACGTCCACCAAGGTTCTCATCTTTCATCAAACATGTGACCATAATTTTTATGCCATTATTATTTGACAGCAAACTGTGGGGGGGGGGGGGTAGCACTCAAAATTGTACCCACATTAAAATCCATTTCCTTACAGACATATAGATGCTATTCATCTGGTTGTTCCAAGAAGATCCATCGATGGATGGTGCCAGGGTCAAAGCCCGAAGGTCTTCCAGCAAGCTGTTCTCCAAGCTGGTCGCGCCACTATGCACTCCCTCGTTGTGCTGATCATCGCCGAGCCTCCTTCCGGCGTTGCCCACTCTCACGTTCTTCCCCAAAGTTTGCAGATCCACCCGCATTACCACTCAGGTCTGTCACCTGGGTCTTCGTACCTGCCCAAAAGTAGCAAAATTTTAAAAATTAAATAAATAAATAAAATTATTTCAATCAAAACATCTTCGTCACAATACTTACTGATCACCGATGAATTAAAATAATTTGAGTAAGATAACGTTTGTGTTGGTCCAATGATACCGGAGCAGAGCGATGAACCAAGGGGGGCTCGCGCGACGTGAGGGTCACGTGGTTCGTGATTTCGATTACTCACCAACTCTCAGATCCACTGCACGAGCCGCTGCAACCCCAGGAACTAACGTTACCCTTTGTCATCACCAACTAACACCCCTTTATCCGACGGTACGGTCGACGGTACGGTCGACGGCTAATCGATAACAACCGCATGTCCTCAGTCAGTACGCGGTTCGAATTACGTCCGTCGTAAGGACCCCGTTCCAAAGACCTTCCCACCCTCCCTCAACCATCTTGCCTGTTGTTGAACTCGATCCCCTTGCTGCGGTCTTCAAAGGTTCACTCTTCCACTCGCGCAGATTCGGATCAAAACGCCCCGTCAATCAGTGAATAATAAAATAAATAAACAAACCCCAGATTGGCGTCGCTCTTCTCACTGCACGTGATCACATTGTTATTGTTATTGTTCAATTTAAATTAATCGAATTGCGTTGTGAATGTGTGGGGAAGCGAGAGGGCCTGGGGGGGCAGAAGCGACTCCAAGCATACACCACCCAGCGTCTCTGCTGCTGCTGCGTTGGGCGGGGCTCAGGATCTTTAATGCCCTTTACCCTTTGCCCACAGACGTACATCGAGTTCACAAGGCGGTCACAGTTATTAAATTATGGCGGGGATTTTACAGAAAGCAAGATTAACAATAAATTCTCGACGTCCGTATACCTCTTCTTCTTCCTTTAATTCTTCTCCTTCTTCTCTCTGTGAATTTTAATGGAGGCTTTCAGAGCTGATAGGCTCTATACACGCCACGCACCTCACCGTGATCGAAATTGTTTGTTATCCCATCGAGTGTAAAGGAATTTAAATGGATTTTCCCACACTCCTTCAGGAATTTTATGCCCAGCTCACAGAATTGAGGATGCATCTGCTTCTAAATCTTCTTCTTCTTCTTCTGAAATAAATATAATAATAATAATGTGATTATTATTATTATTTATAATTATCCGTGGAGTAAAAACGAGTTGATGAAATCTTTGATTCCACGTTGATCAGCCATTTAAAAAAAAAAAAACATTTCCACTGTAAGTTCTCGTCTCTCGCCATCACGTGTGACCCGAATTCTTCAAACAACCATTTTTAGCAACGTCTCGCGTTGCGAACGCTGCTCATAGAGAGCTCGGCGTTGTTTTGTTGTTCTTCTTCTTCTTCTTCTTCTTCTTCTTCTTCTTCTTCTTCTTCTTCTTCTTCTTCAGACAAACCCTTAATCTTGAGGACTCGGCTCTTGTACATACACGATCCGGATCTCCTTAAATACTAAGCACATGTACACATCCTCACATAGACGGTGCCCTTTGAGAGCGTCTATCATGAACTTTTAAATATATTCGGACATTTGCTTTAAAGTTTCGAAAAATTCACGTTACTATTTAAAGATTATTCCATTTATCGTATTGTAATTTCGTAAATACATTATTTATTTCGTAAATACACGATATATCGTAAATACATAAATATATTATGACGCGTTTCGCTATTGGCTTCATCAAGGCACGTGACGAAATATCGGAAGTTGTTGTTGTTGTTTTTTTTAAAAATTTTAGCCGACAAAATCTTTAGGACGCTGCTCGTGGACACATTTATCCTTGTTCTTTTATGTTTGCCTTTTTTTTTTTACACACCTCAAAGTGTGTCGACAGCACCGCTGAGGCGTCGAATCACTACAAACTCTTGTCAACTCAGGCGAACGAAAAAGAAAAACAGGAAGTGGTTTTCGTCTGTTTTTGAAATGTTAAAGAGGGGAGAGGCATATTTCTTCTTATTTTATACTTACACAACCTTTTGGAGCAAGACTTGCAATTACCTGGTGCGTGTTCCGTTCGCTAGCGGCTTGCTTGATTAAAAGCGCTCAAGCAAGCATTCCAACGGAACGGAGTGCTTGGCACCGCTTAACAACATGGCGGTCTCCATGGAGATAATGTTTTCATGGTACTCCAGCAAATGCTGTCCGGACCGTCGTTTTCAGTTTTATTCGATCCTCTTGTGACAACTTCCCCAAACGAATTTATTGTGTTAGCAGCGGCTGCAAAGTACGAGGAAGAGGGAAAGAAAGATAAATAAATGGAGGGCTAGAAGGGGGGAAACCCCCTGCCAAGCTTATCTATATACCTTCAATACGCATTGTGGGAGGGGGGGTGTTGGGGTTTTGCAAGTTTGTAGTTTTCAAAGAACTAGTGCGTGCCCATTGGTGCATGCCAGTATGTGCAGCTTCGTTCCTTCGCTCTCGTTAACGACGACTGGATTGGGCATTTTTTCAATTAGATCGGACCAACCGTATCATAAATGGCCACAACTTGGGAAACACCTGGGAAACATACTCAGGTCCCCAGCGTCAATTGTGACGTCATACCAAACGAAGAAGAAGAATTGTGACGCCCCTCTCTTGCCCCCCCCTCTCCCCCCTAGTCTCGCCCTTCCTCTCTCCCCCCTCCTCTCGCCCTCTTTCTCACCCCACTCTCACCCCTCCCGTCCCCCTATTTCGCCCCTCCTCTCTCCCCCTCTTGAATTGTGACTCCCCTCTCTCGCCCCCTCTCTGTAAATGTATTCACAAATGTCTACCAAGCACAACAATTAATTCAAACCTTGGGAAAAAAACAGCTTTCAAATCCTTGGGAACCCTTGGGAAACAGCTGAAACGGATGAAGAACGATATCAAACCTTGAAAAGGCACATACTCAGGTCCCCAGCGTCGATTGTGACGTCATACCAAACGAAGAAGAAGAATTGTGACGTCAATCGTGCAAAAAAATGTTACTTGTGACGTCATTCGTGACGTCATAGCACCGTGTCCTGTCATTGGTTGACAGACGTTATTGGTCATTATTGGTTGACAGACAATATATTGGTCGTTATTGGTTGACAGACATTGGTCATTGTATCACGTTATTCTTTTTATTACTGCCAATTGTTGTGCTATTATTATTATTATTATTAATATGCTGTTATTATTATTCTGAGATATATTTGGGAAAAAATGGTATGATAAGGTGGAACGACACTTCAGCTGCGATATATACACCTTTCCAACACTGAAAAAAGCAATAAAATGGCCGTAACTTGGGAACCGCTCGTCCGATTAATATCAAACCTTGAAAAGGCACATCCGCGGGTCCCCGGCAATATTCCTGGCAAGTTTCAATCAGATTGGATCGGTGGTTGTCGAGAAACGGCGGTCGCAGACACACACACACACACACACACACACACACACACACACACACACACACACACACACACACACACACACACACACACACACACACACACACACACACACACACACACACACACACACACACACACACACACGATGAAAAATCGAAGTTACAATACAATTACATTATGAATTGCACGTTACAATATCAACCTCTGTGATGGCAAAATTAACGAAATAGCCACCAATCGTTTTGAATTCGACCACGTCGGCCATTTTTGCTGACGCGCTGAGGCGTTCCGTTCGTAAGCGGCTTGCTTACCGCTCGGCAAACACGAATTGCTTGCTCTGCTTGCCAAGCAGTTTGCACAGCGATTGATACGGAATGGCTGGATTGGAAAGCGATAGCAAGCCGCTTGATAACGGAACACACCCCTGATATCTGATATGTTGAAGATAACGAAGACAGAAGAGGTGCAAGTGAACTTTTCCAGCAAAATTGACAGTGACGGGACCATGGCCAATACATAGCCCTTGGGTAAAGAGGAGAGTTTATTAGGAAGGTAGTGAGGCAGGGTTAGGGTTCTTTCACTCAGAGAGTAGTTGTGGTAGTGCTTTGTGCACGGAATGGTTTCCCTGGGAAGGTGTATTGCAGCAGCAGAAAGAATATATAGAATTAAACTGGAATTAGGTGTTTAATCTGGAATCATTGGAAATAGAGGGGTATACAGGGATATTGGCATGATTTGTAGTTGTAGTTGTACGTCTCAATTGCGTGTGTTTGGTGATGATATACATGTGTCGTGATTGTCGTGTCTGTGGGAGGGTCTCATCGAAGGATGAGTCTGTGGACTGTGGGTGGTCTTTGTGCATTCCTCTCCCTGCAGGCTGCAACCACCTTCCCTTCACCCCCAACCAAACCCCCAAAAAACAAAACAAAAATTTTCATCATAATAATAAAAAATACTTTTACTTCAAATATTACGAGTAGGGTGATTGTGTCACCCCTCCACAGTTACACACGCACACACGCACAATTACATTTTTACTGTGAGTAAATGAAACTGACACATGGAATTCTGACAAGTCATTAACAAAAAGGCTTTTTTTTTTTTTTTTTTTTTTTTTTTTTTTTGTATACCTTGGTCGAGGCTCGTATGAGAGCTAACACACAACTCACAGCAAGGAGGCATGAGACAAGAGGGGCGGGAGTGGAAGGGACAAAACAGTGGGGAACAGACACATTAGGTGAACTGTGGAAGGGAGAGGGATGGGGATGGGACGGGGAACATGGCGAAGAGAAGATGGACATTACAGGGACTTTCAGGAAGGAAAGCAGGAGAATTGAAGGAAGTGGGCTTGGGTGGATTATCGGGGGTAGAAAAGATCGAGGATTTGGATGGGGGAAGATAAGAGGTGGTGGTGAACAGCTGTTTTGAAAGCCTGGAGGGAAGAATGGGAAAGAATAGAGTGAGGAAGTTTATTCCAAAGGCGGGAAAAAAGAGGAATGAAAGAGTGAAGATGAGCAGTGATTCGTGATTTTGGTAGTTTTACCAGAAGGGGGTTGTTGGCGGACCTTGAGCGCCCTGTGGAAATGTGGTTGGGACAAATCGCAGAGAGAGCAGGGGGGGCAAGGCTGGAGAGGAGTCGGTAGAAGACAGAAAGACCACCGACCAACCTGCGGTGATTGAGTGAGAGGCCCAAAGACTCAGCTTCATTGCGGGAGATGCCAATGATCTTAAAAGCCCTGGTTTCGACAGCGTGAAGCCGAGAAAGGTGGGAGGCAGGAGCACCAGCCCAGAGGGGAGAGCAGTACTCCATCAGGCTACGGACAAAAGCTTTGTAAGTAGTCAGGAGCTCAAGAGGGCCGAGGAAGGACTTTGCACGACTTCTTCGGCCTCCCCCTCCCTACTCTGTCCCATCTTTGCTCCCCCCCTCCCCCCACCACTCCTACCCCAAGTCCTCACCCTTCCCATCGAAGGCATCAATCCTCTCAGGTCAGGTCAGGTATGGGAGCATGCGCCGGAGCATCCCCTTTCCACAGGTACTCCAGGGGCCTCCATCTGGCCATCCCCCAGGCAGATGCCAGGCCCACCTCCATCTCCTTGAGATGCCGATCAACCTGCTGCAACCATGAGCCACTGGTCTCCACTAAGGAGGCTCCCTCGCTGAGAGAATCGGGTGAGCATGATCAGCGTCAGGAAAATGAGCCACATGTCCATACAGCCGCAGCTGACACTCATGGACTATGCAGGTAAAAAATCTCATTTGAGTCTCTCTCAGCAACCGCTCGTTGGACACAAAGTCCGACCAGCGATAGCCAAGGATTCTCCGAAGAGACCTCGTACCAAAGGAATGAAGTCGCCGTCTCAGAACCATGGTCAGAGTACAAGTCTCACATCTGCAGAGCAAGACTGGAAGCACCAAGGACCTGAAGACTCAGACTTTCGTCCTGCACAGGTACCGACAGCGCAACACCCCCATTATCCACTGAATCCATGACTTCCCAGGCCTGATCCAGACTTCCATTAACCTCTAACTCACAGCCAGCAGAGACATGAATATCACGGCCAAGGTAAGTGAATCTCTCCGTGACCTCAACATCATTACCACAAACAGGTACAGACAAGATAGCAGCATCCAAGATGTCAATGAAAGCCTGGATTTCAGTATTGACCCAGGAAACCCGTAATCCCAGCGGCTCCAACTCCTCATTCAGCACCTTGAGGGCCCCCAAAAGGATATCCAGAGTCTACACAAAGATGGCTGCATCATCTGCGAAATCAAGATGAGAGATCTTGACATTCTCAAATGATGCACCACAGCTTGATCTCTGCAACGTCCTTCTCCGAATCCATTCCATACAAGCGCTGAAAAGTGTGGGGGGCAGTACACACCCCTGACGAACTCCAGCAATAACTGTAAATAAGTAAAAGATGGTACCACCACATCTCACAGCACTCTCAGTACCAGAGTAGAGTTCAGATATGAGATTGATCAGTTTTGGTGGCACCCCACGAAGACCAGAATCCTCCAGAGAGCATCCCGATTCACCGAATCAAACGCTTTGCAGAGATCAACATAGGCTGCAAGCAGCCCCTGCCGAAACTCTCGTTTGCATTCGTGGAGGACCCGAAGTGCAAGGATACGGTCGATCATCGACCTCTTTGGTGTAAAGTCTGACTGCTCTGGGCATTGGAGCTCAAGCAGATGGTGGTGAACCCTTTCAAGAATTATCTGAACAAAGACCTTGCCCGGCACTGAGAGCAGCGTCACCCCTCGGTAGTTGTTGCAGTCTTGGCGATCACCCTTCCCTTTCCAGAGAGGGACAACAAGGCCCCTCTTCCAGTCAGTTGGGATGATGCCTGTGTTCCAGGCAGAGCACAGAACTGTCTGCAACGACATGAGTACAACATTTCCACCAGCCTTGAGAAGTTCAGCATGGATTATACAGTTCCCAGGAGCTTCACCCCATTTTAACCGGTTCACCACAACCTGTGTTTCCACAAACGAAGGTGGATCACAGTTGATTGGAGGGTCAGCAATAGAGATAGTAACACCCCTGACGTCCAACTCGACAGTTGGTGGATCAGCCTGGTACAACCGCTCAAAGTAACCGGCCCAGCGGGCCTTCACTTTGGACTCCTCTGTCAAGAGCCCACCACCCTCCGCTCTAACTGCAGTACACTGAGGGACGGGCTTGGAGGAAAGCAATTCGCAAATTTCCCTGAAAGCAGGACGAGAATCACCAGGACAATACCCTCCCAACACTCAAACCTCCAACCCCCACCCCTACCCCCCCCCCCCACCGAAAGTCCTCAACCCCTCCCCCCAAAGCCTCCATTTTCCCCTTCCAAAGTTGGCCCATCTTTACTCTCACCCTCCTCCCGCTCATAATAGTGTGGAATGAAGAATCACTGAAACAGCTTCTGTAGGATATTTGTGCTAAAATTGTTTTCTTTGCTGTATTGGGTTGATTTGAAGTCCTGCTACTGGAAAATGATAGGGTTCAAATTTTCCGACCCCTCGACCCCCCTGTATCTTTTTCGTCCCAGATATTCCTGCTTTGAACACAATGGCTGGCAATTAGAGAAAGGAGTCTATGTTCCTGTGAGATGTCTCAATTTCCCCGCTCCTCGAGCTGTAATTTGACTCACCAAATGTGCATGTAAAGCAGGTTGCACAGGAAGGTGCAGTTGTTGCAAGAACGGCCTGCCTTGTACTCCTCTCTGCAAATGTGATACAAGGGAATGTGCAAATATAATCAGGGAAGATGTGCATGAGGATGAGGTTGATGAATAAGCTGTCATCTTGAATTAGTTTCGATGAAATACTATCTAAACTGTTCTGTATGTTTTTTTATCCCCCGCCAACCAACGGAGTTGGCGGGGGATACAGAAATGGGTTCCGTCCGTCCGTACGTCACATTTCGTTTCTGGAGCTTAACAACAAATCCCCTCGAGATATGTTTACGAAATTTGGTACACATATCAAGCAAGTGGTGAACTGGTGCCTTTTGATATTTAGAGATTTCCCCCAAAAAAATTTTCTGTCACTTTCTATGGAAACAAGTTGGGTATTAAGAAATAATTGAGGTTAACCTTTGTTTCTTTCTTTTTTTTTTTTTTTGTATACCTTGGTCGAGGCTCGTATGAGAGCTAACACACAACTCACAGCAAGGAGGCATGGGACAAGAGGGGTGGGAGTGGAAGGGACAAAACAGTGGGGAACAGACACATTAGGTGAACTGTGGAAGGGAGAGGGATGGGGATGGGACGGGGAATTGATGATTTCCTGTCTGGCATTGAGGACCTCCATCCATTGATGGGAGAGCAGTAGCAGCATATCCAGGGTAGAGTGACCTGGTCTGAAACCAAATTGATGATTGGAAATCAAGCCATTGGAGAAGAGGAAGGATTTCATGTCTGAAGCGATGATGGATTCCATAACCTTGCTGATGATTGGGAGAAGGCTGATTGGTCTGTAGTTGCAGGGATCTGTTTTTGCACCTTTTTTATGCAGGGCAGTGATGTTTGCAGATTTCCAAGCAGATGGCAGATGACCTTGGACAAATGAGAGGGTGAATAGAACAGAGAGAGGGTGAGCAAGAGCAGAAGAGCAGGCTTTGAGGACAAGTGGGCTGATGCCGTCTGGACCGGTTGCAGAATCTGACTCGAGGTTTGAAAGCAAGCTCTCCACCTTGTCAGGAGAAAAGGACACATAGTCCAGGGACAGTTGGGTGTGACTGGGTAAAGTGGGTAGAGATAGTGATGGGTTTAGGACACAAGATTTAGCTGCAAACACTGAGTTTAGACATTCAGCTTTATCACGTGTGGAATCAGCAGTGCGGCCATTTGAGGTAAGGGAGGGGATGGAGGGGGAACATACACCAGAAACAGATTTGATTAAACGCCACCAGGATTTTGAGGAGGGAGAGAGGTTTGAGAGTTCAGACTTGAGATGAGAAAGATGTTGTTTTCTGGCTCTCCTGAGGGTAGATACACACTTGTTCCGAGCTTTGTGGAAAGAACTGAGATTGCCCTCAGTTGGGTTTGCTTTCCATGAGGCAAAGGCAAGTTGTTTCAGGACAACTGCCTCGCCACAAGCTTCAGTAAACCAAGGGTGGGATGAAGGGAAGGACAACTGAACACGAGAGGGGATAAATCTGTGCATGAGGGAGAGCAAGTTTCTTTGAAAGAATTCCCAGGATGAGTTGATGTTTGAGAAAGTAGTGATCGGAGACCAGTCTGTAAGTTTGATGGCTGCTCGGAGACCCTGCCAGTCGGCTTGAGTGAAATGCCAGACTCGACGGCGGTGAGGTGGTTCTCTGATAACAGCCAGAGAGATGTCCACTTTAACAAGGACATGGTTAGAAGAACCAATTGGAGCGAAGGAAGAGCAGCAGATATTATCAGGGAAATTTGTCAAAATCAGATCCAGAAGAGATGGAGTACCATTGGTTGAGATCCGGGTAGGGAAGTTGACCGATTGAGTCAGTCCCAATGAGTCGCAGAAAGCTTTTGCTGAGGTGCCATGGCAGGTGAGAGAGGTACCCACACCTAGCCAACTGGCGTGATGACATTTGAAGTCACCACATAAGAGGAAGAGAGAGTTTGGATGAGAAGATAGAAGATGGTCCATGTTTTCGGATAGTGAGGTGTAGATGGAGCACTGTTCGGTGGACGGTACAGTACACATATAAACATGAGGTGGGAGTGGAGGGGAAGCCGAAGCCAGAGGTATTCCTGGGGGTGTGGGGGAGTGAGAGCAGTGCATGGAGAGTGAGGAATAGAGTCTTTGATGAAGAGAGCAACACCTCCACCAGGACGAGGCTCAGGTCTGTCATACCGTAAGAGGGAGTAGCCAGGGAGAGATACTTGGGAGTCAGACACGTCTTGGGAGAGGAAAGTTTCTGTTAGGCAGATAATGTCTGGTTTGTCAGTGGCAACCTGTATGGAAAGATCTGAAAGGTTTGAGCGAAGGCCCCGGATATTTGAGGTTAAGTTTCCAGAGCATAGTTGCAAAACTATTAACTATTTCTTTTTGAAATTTGGTACACACATCAAGAATAAATTGAACTGGTGCCTTTTGCTACTTGTCCTCATTTACTATGGCGGGGGATATCAAAGACTGTCTTCAACGGATGCTAGTTGTTCTTGATGTATCCCTTTGTTTTTATTTGTATCTGTTCGCTTATTAAACATTTATGCAACTTAAAAAAATATTATGTATTTATACATCTCATCACAGGTCAGTCTAATCACAAAAATAACTGCACCAATCATTTTCCTGTGCCGAAAAACCCATAGAAAGAGGTACTACATGACTGTTTCTGGCTAGCATGAAAAGGACCCTGAGTATGATGCTGATTGACACTGGAAATCTGTAGTAGCCACCGGAAGTCGCTAATAGCCACTTCCGGTCGCTTCGAGAGTATCATAAATGGAGTCAGTATGATCTAAAACCCCTAAAACGACCCAAATATCATGAGAATTGAATCGTTATTAGTGAAGATAGGCGAGGGGTCAGTCTGGAGGGTCCCGTGCCGAAAAGGGGCCCCCACGGGGGGAGGAGCGAGGGGTCGGAAAATTTGAACCCCATCATTTTCCAGTAGCAGGACTCCAAATCAACCCAATACAGCAAAAAAAATCAATTTTAGCACAAAAATCCTACGGGATGACACGTCATACCACACTATCAAAGTAGACGGTCATTCCCACGTCGAAACAGCGGAATGTTTCACACTTTATGCTCAACTCTCCTGCTATCACCGGCTTCACAGAAACCTATCATAGTCGCTTGTTCTACTCACAATTTTAAGAGAAAATAGTTGGAAATAATAGCAAGGACCTGCGTAACCTCTGTGAAATAAATACGAGAGAAGAACCTTCAGAGTGTAGGCTTTATTCCATTTGATTGAAGCCGCTTCTACGGGCACACCAGGGAATACAGGCGCAGTAAGGAGTACATAAGCAGTAAGGTATACACGCGCAACTAATCACCGCAAAATAAATCAGTATAAGCACGGAGTCCGATATACTCTCAATTCTCACCATTCAACGAGCACCAAGTGAACCGCCGCCGTAAACGACACTGACCCAGGGACAATCACCCCCGACCGTGCCGAACCTCAGCTTTATCTATTCTGTGCTCGAGCCGTGCAACATGTGATCACACGTCACGACCTTCAATTCACCACATTCTCCTCGTCTTTAAAATGTAACTAGAGGCCCAACTAACGCACCATGATTACTTCAGCACTATAGGAGTATACATTTCAAGCAACGCAAACTATCTAAACTACAGAAGCATACATGCCAAGCAGTGAGGATTATTTTGAGTTGTAGGAGCATAGTCATGAGCATCGATATATTATGTAACGAGCATATAGGAGCATGAGCATCGAGGATGCCGATAATCCCCTTTACAGATTGAGTCGGCGAGGGGGTTTTATCCGTCGACCTCTCCGGGAGTAGATGGCAGTTTCACTTGAGGGAGGCTTCCGATCCTCTTGGTGAGCCTCGACTCGTGCCGGAGATGACTCCCCGATCGCTCTCGGGTGGAACGCGGCAGCTCCGTCATCACCCTTCTCGGGTGGAGTCCCTGGGGGGGGAACACCTGGGGAGGGGATGTCAGAGGGAGGAGTGCCAGATGGTGGTGTACCTGCGGGAGGAGTACCTGAGGGAGCCAAATGGCGAACCGACACAGTGGTCTCCCTGCCATCCGGGAGCCTGACATGAGCATACTCTGGATTAGTATCGATGAGTTCGACCTCTTCCACCATGGGTTCATACTTGCTTTGTCATACCGGGCGTTTCATGAACACTGTTCCGGGATGGGTTAGCCAGTTGGGCACCGATTGGCCGTCAACATAACGCCGCTGGTGAGTAAACATTCGTTCGTGAGGAGTTGCATTGGTGGACGTGCAGAGCAAAGAGCGTATGGAATTCAGAGCGTCGAGAAGGGTAACCTCCCACCGCTCGGGGCCCAGTCCTCTCGATTTCAGCGCCAGAGTTACGGCTTTCCAAATAACTCCATTATAACGTTCCACCTGCCCATTACCCTGTGGGTTGTAACCCGTCGTTCGACTAGTTGCTATGCCGTGCTCTAATAGGAATTGTTTTAGCCCGGCCGACATGAAACACGGCCCTCTGTCTGAATGTATGTACGAAGGTTTCCCAAACATAGCGAAGAGGTCAGACAGACATTTCACGACAGTGCCCAAGGTCATATCCGAGCACGGAAATGCGAAAGGGAACCTTGAATATTCGTCAACAACAGTGAATATGTATCTGTTGTCTGTCTCGGTCGGCAGGGGCCCTTTGAAGTCAATGTTTAGTCTCTCGAAGGGAGAAGTGGCCTTGATCAATCTGCCAGAAGCCGCGCCATAGAATCTGGGTTTTAGTTCAGCAAAAACAGGGCATGAAGCATTCATTTGTTTAATATCTTCAATAGAATAGGGCAGGTTCTGTCTGCGTACGAAATGTGCCATTCTGGTTACCCCCGGGTGGCACAGAGACACATGGAGGTCTTGCAAAGCCCGACTGATTGTCGCCGAACAGTAGACCCGAGAGAAGGTGTCTGCAGCAGGGTTTTCCCTCCCGGGCCGGTAGACTATGTCGTAACTATAGCAATCTAGGTCTATCCGCCATCTCATAATTTTTTCATTCTTAATTTTCCCGTTATTTTTCCCATCAAACATGAATGCAACGGATCGTTGGTCCGTGACGAGCGTGAAGTGGTTTCCCAGTAAATAATGTCTCCATTTACGCAGGGCTTCGACGATGGCGTACGCTTCCTTCTCTATTGCCGAGTGTCTCTGCTCGCTTCCAGAGAGAGTTCTCGAGAAGAACGCGACGGGCCGCCCAGACTGATTAAGCGTAGCAGCTATCGCGTGATCAGAAGCATCTGTTTCCACCACGAAGGGCAACGAGCTATCGATCGATAATACCACGGAATTACTGATATCATCTTTGAGGCTGTGGAAAGCTGTTACAACAGCGGCATCTGGTGGAAAGTTTTTGCAATGCACTAGGGGATGTATTTTCTCGGAGTATTGGGAAATCCATCTTGCATAGTAAGCGAACATGCCGATCACCCGGCGCATTGTCTGCAGGTCCTGAGGTGGGGGTAGCTCACGAAGTGGGCGCAATCGTTCAGGATCAGGCTTAATCATGCCGTCAGCTATCGTGTAGCCGAGAAGGTCAATTGACCTTGCCGAGAATACGCATTTCTCGTAGTTGAGAGTCAGATTATATTTTCTAGCAATGCTCAAGAATCTGTCCAGATTCATGTCATGTTCCCAATGATCCCTACCGCACACTGTAACATTGTCCACGTAAACAAAAGTGTCTTTGAGGTTTTCATCTGAGATGATGTCGTCCATAACCCGTTGGAAGCAAGCTACTCCATTCGTGACACCGAACGGAATCCTCCTGAATTGGTAGAGGCGTCTACCTGCCTGGAATGCGGTGTAAGGTTTGTCTTCCTCTCGGATGGGAATTTGATGATAGGCGCTTCGCAAGTCGATGGTGCTGAATATCTTATAATTGGCCACACGTTCGACCATCTCGTCTATGCGCGGCAAAGGGTAGGCATCGAGTTGGGTGAAACGATTGACCGTTTGGGAATAATCGACAACCATTCGTTTCTTATGATTCTGATTGGCGGTGACCAACACCTGTGCGCGCCATAGCGAATCGCTCGGTTCTATAATTCCTTCTTCCAGTAATCGCTTGGTTTCTGAAGTGATGAAATTCATATCAGCAGTGGTATATCTCCGCGATTTGATCGCTATCGGTTTACAGACCGGCGACAAGTTAGCGAACAGCTGGGGGGACGTTACCTCTGCGGTGGTCAAAGCATTTAAAATTAGACGAGGTTTGCTTCCTCCAAAGGGTATTTCGACGCTCGTGTGCTGCTTGAGGACATTATGACCCAGAATTACGTCTGCGCATAAATCACAAAGCACCAGTACCCTTACATCCCGATGCGTGTACCCTTTTACGTCCAATTCAACATTGCAGTACCCTCGTACGCGGGACTGTAGTGATGTGGCGGCCATGCATACCGTATTGTCTGTCGGGTGGATCTTCCATTTCCTGCCCTTCACTCGCGAGCTGTTGATGAAACTTTCAGAGCTACCGGTATCAATCAGAGCCTCAGCCATATGCCCGTTAATTCGTACGTTGATGATAGCCTTGGATAGATTCCCCGGTGAGGCTGCAGTTAGTTTCTTTTGTGAGTAGAGAGCCACAGAGTGGGTTTATTTCTCCTTAGAGTAGATTTACATACCCTGGCATAATGCCCTTTCTTGTCACAATTCATGCAGGTGGCATCTCTGGCGGGGCATTTGTGGCGGAAGTGTCTTTTGTTCCCACAAAAGAAGCATTTACCAACCGGAGTAGTTGCTGAGGAGTTTGACGAGGTCTGGGTATCCGGCTCCTCGGGTTTTTCTCCATCCCCTGTGTCAGGCTGTGTCTGTGTCTGTGGGGTTCCTTGAGTTTCCACCGTAGCAGCGTTCATTAGCAGCATCGGTGTCCCAAATGACTCAGATTGCTGCTGAGCCGTATCCATCGCTCGAGCCTGATCGACTACCTTTTCAAGAGTGGGTTGCGCTTTCTCTAGTAAGCGTTGCCGTATGTGGGCTGATCTGAGTCCTTGGATAAATGCCTCCCGGGTCGCTTCATTTCGGTGTTCCTCGGCGTTTACGGCCCGGAAGCTGCCGTCTTTTCCCAGCTGTTTCAGAGCTTGCAGGAACTGATCAATTGTCTCCCCAGCTGCTTGCTTGCGTGTGTTGAGAAGATGTCGTATGTATACCTCGTTCTTGCGCTTCACGTAGAGCGCCTGCAGCACGTCGATCGCTGCTTCGTAGGTGTCACACTCCGAGAAGAGCCTGTATACGCTGGGCGAGACATGATTCACAAGGGCGGCCAATTTGTCGGCTCCCTCTTCGATGATGGTCAGATAGTGTGAGAAGGAACGGAACCAATGTGACCATTTCATTTCTGAGTCAGTCGCGTTTGGGTCTGCGTCGAACCTCTCTGGTTTGTAGATCTTTTCCATCGTTGGTTGAGAGAGCCGAGAAAACCAAATGGAATAAATTGAAATGAATACGAGAGAAGAACCTTCAGAGTGTAGGCTTTATTCCATTTGATTGAAGCTGCTTCTACGGGCACACCAGGGAATACAGGCGCAGTAAGGAGTACATAAGCAGTAAGGTATACACGCGCAACTAATCACCGCAAAATAAATCAGTATAAGCCCGGAGTCCGATATACTCTCAATTCTCACCATTCAACGAGCACCAAGTGAACCGCCGCCGTAAACGACACTGCCCCAGGGACAATCACCCCCGACCATGCCGAACCTCAGCTTTATCTATTCCGTGCTCGAGCCGTGCAACATGTGATCACACGTCACGACCTTCAATTCACCACACTCTGCATGAAAAGCACTGCTTGAGAGAAAGGGTTCGAAATGGTAAATGGTAAGCCTGGTGTTGGCTTAGTGGTTAGGGTGGTGGCTTGGGATCCTCGGGTCCTGAGTTCAAGCCCCGTTGGGCCACTGAATTAATATACACCAGGAGGTTGACTCAGCCTGTCATCCTTCCGAGGTCGGCAAAATGAGCACCTGTGTACTGGTAAGGGGGACACTGCATCAGCGGCATAGCCGCGTCCCAACCAATGATGCAACCAGCAGCCACAGGCTGCACTCGATAGAAAGAGGTAAATGCTAAGGAATTATAAAGAGCATCTTCTGAAGTTCTAAGGGGTTATAAAGGGTAATTCCAAGATGTTCTCCAGGGTAAATGCTGACGAGATAAAAAAAGGTACATTCCAAAGTTGTAAAGGTTTCTAAAGGGTATATTCAAAATACAGTTCTAAAGGGCTCATAAATTGGTAGTAGTAGTAGTACAGAAATTGTGGGCGGAGTCAGGTGAGCTCTCCAACCAATGGATGGAACAGGCATAACACACACACACACACACACACACACACACACACACACACACACACACACACACACACACACACACACACACACACACACACACACACACACACACACCTCCTTTTGTATATAGACGCATATAAAAAATAACAAGTTGTCGTTGTTGTTTGTGTTATGTGTGCTCCTTCTCTGCACTTTCATTTATATTTTATATTGCTTCGAGAAGTATTACTATAGACAGTACAAGCAGGGACCCATGGAAATTCCATGTAATGTAAAATGTGACTTCAAGACCTCAACTCCCCCCCCCACCTCTCATTCCTCTTATTCCCCTCCCCCCCTTTCAGTTCCACCTCTTTCTCCAGCCTCTCTCCCCCCCTCCCCCAATCTTGATTCCATTGGACCTCACCCCTTGTAAAGGGAAGACAAGGAGAAGAAGAAGTTTTGTGTGCTCCTTCCCTGTCCATTTATTCTAAACTCTAAAGGGTTCCTGCTGTCGTAGAATAATAAAAATGGTAGAAAAATAACAAAAAAGCAAGCAGGTTGAAGAGGTCAGGGATGTCAAAACAATAATGACACAAGGCCATTGAAGTTGAGCCGAAACCTTCATTTTTTTTCAATTACAATTGTTTTATTGCAAAATAATTTTCATGCTGGGACATTTTTTTGAAGATCATTGTAAACCATTGGTCCCCAACCTGCGGCCCGCGGGCCGCATGTGGCCCGCGGAGCCCTATACTGCGGCCCACGAGGACTTTCCAATCAAAACACATTGCCATGTAGCAATTTTAAAGGGGTTTACACAATGCCACTTCCGCTTACTGCCGGGAGGAATCAAATCAATTTGATTTTACCTTACGGCATCTTGCGGCAGAATTTAAAATTAATTGCATTTAATAAAAAAAATAAAATAAAAAATGCATCAAGTTTCTCATTGACTCTGAAAATGTTTCTCAGTATCAAGTTTCTCAATAAAATGCATCAATTTTTTTCTGGCTCCCAACATCCTTGGGAGTCGTGAATGCGGCCCGTGGAATCAAAAGGTTGGGGACCACTGTGGTAAACCAAAACAAGATACACAATCAGTTTGTTCCAACCAACCAATCTTCAAATGTTTTGGATATTTTGATCAATCACAGTTATTTTCCGGTTTGTAAAGACAACCCACCAGTTAACAACACATAATTTCAACATGTCTTTAATTGAGATTGCACTGTCTTATAAAACTCTTTTATCCCCATACTCCATCTTACTCATCTTCTTCACGATGTGTTACCATGGTAACTCCTTTATCTTTCGCTTATATTCTCCCTTGTCTTTCTCAATCCTTCCACAACCAGCAGTGAATCATAACTCAGTTTCTGTTTAATTACAGGTACCGCATTAATGACAAAAATCTCAAACAAGAGATCAGGATCATCTCCCTGGACATATCTGGGGCATTTGACAGTCTCGTATCCTCCTCTGCTTGCCAAGATGGCTGCTTGCAGCATACAAGGCCTGCTTCATATTTGGGTTCCTGAATTCCACCATTTGCATTCTGAAATGATTGCGGTCAATGGAAGCCTCTGCTTCTCCTCTCTTGGTGGAGACCGAAGTGCCCCAAGGTATAGTAGTATATTGGGCTCTGTCTCGTTCCTTATCTGCATAAACAACCTCTCTAATGCTCTAGTCTAGAAAACCCTCCCTTCCATTTTGCAGATGATGATCTCAATTGTCTTTCAGTTTCCATCAAGAATTGTGTTAAATCGCATCTCTGACCTAAAACTTTTAAAAACCACAGTTTGCCATGGATGCTCGCTTTCCATCAACCATTCTTTTTTTCCAACTTCAGTGCCAACTCACCCCCCTCACCCCTCACTCTCACTCTCAAAGCAACCATCCCACTCTTCTCCCTCCAAGCCTCCCTCTCACCTCTTTCAAAAATTCCCCCCTCACCTTTCTCCCACCTTTCATCCCCCTCACTCTTCCTTCTCTAAGTTGCCCCCCTCTCATCCACCAACCTGCCTCCCTCCACTGCCCTCTCACCTCCATCTCTTCACTCCACCTCCTCAAATCCTCAACTGCCATCTTCCTTGTCTCTTGTCCCCCCTCTCTCCCAGCACCACAGAGCCTTTTCTCCTCCTCATTCGGCCCCCTCCCCTCGCTATTCTGCAATACCCCACACTCCTTCAGCAACCCTCCTTACCTCCCCCCTCGTCCCTCATCCTACCCTCCCCACGCCCCCTCCACCTCCTGCACCCAAAGCCTCCTCCCCTACCTCTTCATTAAAAGTGTGGACCTCAAATATCCGGGGCCTTCGCTCAAACCTTTCAGATCTTTCCATGCAGGTTGCCACTGACAAACCAGACATTATCTGCCTAACAGAAACTTTCCTCTCCCAAGACGTGTCTGACTCCCAAAATATCTCTCCCTGGTTACTCCCTCTTACGGTATGACAGACCTGAGCCTCGTCCTGGTGGAGGTGTTGCTCTCTTCATCAAAGACTCTATTCCTCACTCTCCCTGCACTGCTCTCACTCCCCCACCCCCCAGGAATACCTCTGGCTTCGGCTTCCCCTCCACTCCCACCTCATGTTTATATGTGTACTGTACCGTCCACCGAACAGTGATGACTCCATCTACACCTCACTCTCCGAAAACATGGACCATCTTCTATCTTCTCATCCAAACTCTCTCTTCCTCTTATGTGGCGACTTCAATTGTCATCACGCCAGTTGGCTAGGTGTGGGTACCTCTCTCACCTGCCATGGGACATCAGCAAAAAGCTTTCTGTGACTCATTGGGACTGACTCAATCGGTCCAACTTCCCGACCCGGATCTCAACCAATGGTACTCCATCTCTTCTGGATCTGATTTTGACAAATTTCCCTGACAATATCTGCTGCTCTTCCTTCGCTCCAATTGGTTCTTCTGACCACGTCCTTGTTAAAGTGGACATCTCTCTGGCTGTCATCAGAGAACCACCTCACCGCCGTCGAGTCTGGCATTTCACCCAAGCCGACTGGCAGGGTCTCCGAGCAGCCATCAAACTTACAGACTGGTCTCCTATCACTACTTTCTCAAACATCAACTCATCCTGGGAATTCTTTCAAAGAAACTTGCTCTCCCTCATGCACAGATTTATCCCCTCTCGTGTTCAGTTGTCTTACCCTTCCTCCCGCCCTTGGTTTACTGAAGCTTGTGGTGAGGCAGTTGTCCTGAAACAACTTGCCTTTGCCTCATGGAAAGCAAACCCAACTGAAGGCAATCTCAGTTCTTTCCACAAAGCTCGGAACAAGTGTGTATCTACCCTCAGGAGAGCCAGAAAACAACATCTTTCTCATCTCAAGTCTGAACTCTCAAACCTCTCTCCCTCCTCAAAATCCTGGTGGCGTTTAATCAAATCTGTTTCTGGTGTATGTTCCCCCTCCATCCCCTCCCTTACCTCAAATGGCCGCACTGCTGATTCCACACGTGATAAAGCTGAATGTCTAAACTCGGTGTTTGCAGCTAAATCTTGTGTCCCAAACCCATCACTATCTCTACCCACTTTACCCAGTCGCACCCAACTGTCCCTGGACTCTGTATCCTTTCTCCTGACAAGGTGGAGAGCTTGCTTTCAAACCTCGAGTCAGATTCTGCAACCGGTCCAGACGGCATCAGCCCCCGTGTCCTCAAAGCCTGCTCTTCTGCTCTTGCTCACCCTCTCTCTGTTCTATTCACCCTCTCATTTTCCCAAGGTCATCTGCCATCTGCTTGGAAATCTGCTAACATCACTGCCCTGCATAAAAAAGGTGCAAAAACAGATCCCTGTAACTACAGACCAATCAGCCTTCTCCCAATCATCAGCAAGGTTATGGAATCCATCATCGCTTCAGACATGAAATCCTTCCTCTTCTCCAATGGCTTGATTTCCAATCATCAATTTGGTTTCAGACCAGGTCACTCTACCCTAGATATGCTGCTACTGCTCTCCCATCAATGGATGGAGGTCCTCAATGCCAGACAGGAAATCCGAGCCGTATCCCTGGACATATCACGTGCTTTTGACACAGTCTGGCACCCTGCCCTACTCACCAAACTCTCTTCCCATGGTATTCAAGGCCATCTCCACTCATGGCTCGCAGACTTCCTCTCCTGTCGCAGTCAACGTGTGGCCCTAAATGGAGTTCTTTCATCCCCTCTTCCTGTGCAGGCTGGAGTTCCTCAAGGTAGCGTTCTGGGCCTGTTCTTTTCTGGTTTTCATCAATGATCTCTCGGACTCTCTGGAAAATCCTCTATTTCTCTTTGCCGATGACTCCACCCTCTGCCGTACCATCTGTCATCCCTCAGACCGGCAAGCAGCAGCTTCTTCGCTCACTGCAGATCTGGATAAAATCACAAACTGGTCCAACACGTGGAACATGTCTTTCAATCCACACAAATCTCACACTCTCACTATGTCTCTTCGAAAGGACCGTTTACAAAACCCCCCCATCCACTTTCTCAACAATCCTCTGGAAGAAGTCTTTTCTTTCAAGCTTCTGGGTCTCACTATCTGCCATGACCTTTCCTGGGAAAGTCACATTTCCAACCTCGCCTCAAAAGCCAGTCGCCGACTGCGAATCCTCCATCGTGCAAGGTCCTTCCCTCGGCCCTCTTGAGCTCCTGACTACTTACAAAGCTTTTGTCCGTAGCCTGATGGAGTACTGCTCTCCCCTCTGGGCTGGTGCTCCTGCCTCCCACCTTTCTCGACTTCACGCTGTCGAAACCAGGGCTTTAAGATCATTGGCATCTCCCGCAATGAAGCTGAGTCTTTGGGCCTCTCACTCAATCACCGCAGGTTGGTCGGTGGTCTTTCTGTCTTCTACCGACTCCTCTCCAGCCTTGCCCCCTGCTCTCTCTGCGATTTGTCCCAACCACATTTTGCACAGGGCGCTCAAGGTCCGCCAACAACCCCCTTCTGGTAAAACTACCAAAATCACGAATCACTGCTCATCTTCACTCTTTCATTCCTCTTTTTTCCCGCCTTTGGAATAAACTTCCTCACTCTATTCTTTCCCATTCTTCCCTCCAGGCTTTCAAAACAGCTGTGATCACCACCATCTCAGATCATCCCCCCATCCAAAACCATGATCTTTTCTACCCCGATAATCCACCCAAGCCCACTTCCTTCAATTCTCCTGCTTTCCTTCCTGAAAGTCCCTGTAATGTCCATCTTCTCCTCGCCATGTTCCCCGTCCCATCCCCATCCCTCTCCCTTCCACAGTTCACCTGTGTCTGTTCCCCAATGTTTTGTCCCTTCCACTCCCACCCCTCTTGTCTCATGCCTCCTTGCTGTGAGTTGTGTGTTAGCTCTCATACGAGCCTCGACCAAGGTATACAAAAAAAAAAAAAAAAAAAAAAAAAAAAAAAAAAGTACTGTATTGAAAGACAAGTACCCCATCCCACTGACAGGCAGACACCAGATCTCAAGGAATTATAAGATGCTGTTCTGATAAGTGGAACTCGTCTTTCAATCCTCACAAATCTCACATTGTCACTCTGAAACGATAGTGAAACAAACCCACCTATCTCTTTCCATGGTCATCCTCTGTAAGAGTCTGTCTCTTGAACTTAGCTTTCCTGGGATGTTTCCTGAGATCTCCATCATTCACAAGCTTTCCTGGGATGTTCAAATGGCAAAACTGGCTTCAAATCCAGCCACAGACTGGGTATCATCTGTCACTCCAAATCATTCATTGAAAAGGTGGAACCACTCACAGCAGGGAGAGCCTCAGCAATTGGGTCAACCTGCATAATTATTCCCACGCGTTTTGAAAAAAACGGGTGGATATTGCAATCGGCTATGTCTGTCTGTCTGACTGACTGTCTGTCCGTCATGCTATCTCCTCCTAAACGATTGGACAAAAATTCATCAAACTTGTTAGGGATGATCACCACATGGCACGAATGTGCAAGAGCAGTATCATTTTTGGCCCCACACCCTGGGGTGGGGTGAAAACGTCAAAAACCAAAAAATGCAATTATGGGTACATTTTTAAGCATTTTTTAATGAAACTTTGTATCTGCAAACATTGATGGACAAATTAAATATGGAACTTTTTTATATATTTTATCCTAGGTTCATGCCCCAGGGGTAGGGACTTTGGGTCATAGGGGTCAAAACAGGAAAATAATTTTAACGGGGTGCTGCTGAGGTTACATGAACGAGATACGAATAATATTCCTCGACACCAAAAGGGTATAATATTATTATTATTATTATTGTTATGAATATTATTATGATGCACCACACTCTCACTCTGAACATGGTGCGTTGGTATATTCCATCTCACTAAAAAAATTTTTAATAAATTCAATAGGTCTATTTTCCTGATGAAGCTTGCTGGGAAGTGGGTGTAACGTCGCCTGAGACCAGATATGCTCTTGCTTCTTTATTACTCAATTAGCAGAGTATATCTAGTTGTCCCCCACCCCTTTGTCAAGGTCAGAGACAGAGACATTAAAATGAGCTCCGTCCAACAGACCATCTGTCCATGTAGCTTTGTGTATGCGACATTTCAAAAACGGTTGAACATTTAGTTTTCACATTGCAGATATCCACTCATCATTACATTATCTCAACCTGATTAGATCACTGATGTGATAAGTTGAACTATGTTGCCATGACAACCATCTCAGTAACTTGGCTTGTGTATTGTGATATACATATATATAGTGTCCACAAATTATCGTTCCAAATTCAAACTCTAACATAAATTTTAATCTGATACAACAATGTGGTTTGATGCATGTGAAAGGGTATTGCTCGAAGTTTCATTGTCAAAATTTGTCAATATCATCATCCAACTCTGAATGGGCTTGCGCGGACTGCATTCAGATATCTCGCGAACCTGTTCAATATCCTCACCATTTGTGCTTTGCCAGCCTGCCCCCTTCCTCTGCAGGATGGGTTCTGCATATTGCATACTTATATATTTAAAATGATGGTTCTATCTCAATGGTGGCTGACTTCTGCATCATCCTAAAGCTTCGTTGAACCTGTGTCACTGATTTTGTCTCTATAAACCAGACGACACAATGCGCTGTTTCTTGTGGGGACAAAATTTGCAGCAAATGTGATGTCGTGTCACAGGGGACACCTAGAAGGAAAAAAAGGTCAATAAAATTTTGAGAAATCTTTTGATATGCAGTAAACAGCATCGTTGAATCTCTTCTTTAAAAAAAAAATTCATGACAGTTTGAATTTGGATCGGAAATTTGTGCACACCCTCCCTGTAAATTAATATTTACTAGCATAACCCGCGCTCTGCGCGACATGTTGGGGTGGGTGTGTTTGAGAAAGGAACTGATGCAGAGTATCAGTCGTAATTTTACTTTAATACAGTAAGTGGAATACGATTTCACTGTTTCAGAACCATTTTATTTACTTTTTTTTGTACCATGCACCTCATATGGTCTTTGAGATAATGTAAGCCGAATATCACGTTACTCGAGCGCAGAACAAAGTTGAAGATAGCGCGACACGAAACCACAAACTCGGAAATAATGTATAAGATATCACTATTATTGTTTTTATTCATTTTTTTATTTTCTTCCTAGTTCTGTATATTGTATACTTATATATATTATTAAAAAAATCATCTTTGGCATTTCTTGGACTATAATTGTGAGTACGGTATCTCATTCGAATATTTTTGAACGCTCCTCGTATGTAAATCTTACATGTATGTAATAAATAGATGACCATTGTATTTCTATCCTCTATGGATGTCCTCACTCCTACTTATGCTTTAGTACTGCAATGTATATATATATATATATATATATATATATATATATATATATATATATATATATATATATATATATATATATATATATATATAATTAATACATGTGGGTGAAGTTTTTATAAATATAAATATATATGCAAGTATGAATATATCTATATATATATATATATATATATATATATATATATATATATATATATATATATCTCTCTCTCTCTCTCTCTCTCTCTCTCTCTCTCTCTCTCTCTCTCTCTCTCTCTCTCTCTCTCTCTCTCTCTCTCTCTCTCTCTCTCTCTCTCTCTCTCTCTCTCTCTCTCTCTCTCTCTCTCTCTCTCTCTCTCTCTCTCTCTCTCTCTCTCTCTCTCTCTCTCTCTCTCTCTCTCTCTCTCTCTCTCTCTCTCTCTCTCTCTCTCTCTCTCTCTCTCTCTCTCTCTCTCTCTCTCTCTCTCTCTCTCTCTCTCTCTCTCTCTCTCTCTCTCTCTCTCTCTCTCTCTCTCTCTCACGGATACATCTGTAAAGTTACAAACTGCATACTCACGGTACAGAGACAGCTTTATAGAACTTTGTATGAGAAGTACATGGGCGATGTGTCCACAACCTGAGAGGAAGTTTTGAGGCTACAACTTGAGGCTAAACGAGCCATGAAAGTAATTTTTGTCAAACAGAATGAACAATTGGTCTCAAATTGAAAAGGCTGTATTTTTTTTAGTGCAACACAATTAACGTTTTTAAAATTCATAAAATAATTTAAATTGATCGATTAACTTAAGCTTTTCTGATCACGAGAGACGGGTATTTTTGCTTGCTTTTCTCGACACTGAGGATGGTTACTTTTTGAAGTTTAAAATAAGACAGGGTAGCAAGAAAAAATAAAAACAAATACGGCAGTGCACCCTTTGAATTTTTTTGAACTTTCAGAGTGATGCCCTGTGAAGCCACCACCACAGCACGACCAGAAAATAGCTGTTACTCAGTGCCTTTGGAATTTTCAGGAACAACGCGCTGACCAAAGAAGCACCGCAACAACTGGTCCCAAGGTATCATGGTCCAGAGGCAATAAAGCACGGGGTTAATGCAGCTGTTTAACATTCCCAATGCCATCAGCAACTCGCCGATTGTGTTGAAGTCAACGACATCACTGTAGGTTTGTGTTGGCACATTGTTGCTGTAGAGATTGAAGAGCGTGTAGGGTGACCAGATGGTGAAGAAAATGCTGATTAAGCAAACTAGAATGCGTAGAACTTTATCTGTACGGAACTTATTCTGCTCAGATGCGTGAAGCTTGGATATTTTATAGAACATAAGGGTGTAGCATGTCAGCACCACCACGAATGGGACAATGAACCCCACCATGTTGAAGAGCAGCCCGTTCAGTGGTTCATTACCCATGTTCCACACCAGAAAGAATCTTTTGGACACCGTGTAACCACAAAGCGTCAAGTTGTTGTAGTTCGCCGTACCTACACCATGATTGGTAACAACCCCGAGAAGCAGTGCTGTGACCCAGATGACTGAGATAGTAAACAGTGCGACACGTGTGGTGCGCAGTTGAGTTGTTCGGAATGGAATCAGCACAGCCATGCAGCGGTCCAGACTGATCCAGGTCACCGTGAGGACACTGCCAAAGACGCTTGAACACATGACAAATGAACCGGCATAGCATCCCGAGGATTGAAGTCGCCAGATGTAACGGTCACGCACATACATTGCCCACATAGGGAGAGGTACAATCACCAGCATGTCAGCCAGAGACAAGTTGAGGATGTACATGAACGTGGTCGAGCGGCTTTCCTTAATTTTCAAGGCAGCGATGAATATGACCATTGAATTAGCCAGGACGCCAATTGTGAAAATGAAGATATAGAGCATGGGTAGCACCTGCAACAATAACAAGTGCACAGGAGGCCACTCTGGTTCCAGCACAGAGGAGTTCGTACTTGGCTTTTCCGCGTCCATTCTGCCTATACAGCGGTATCGAGTATCACATGCAGGATCTACAAAATCCGAAGTGCAGGTATTTTGACTCTTTGGGGTGGTTCTATCGTGGCCGGCTTCTGAGAGCAGAGTCTTCCTTGTGCAGAACCGTGAAACACTCACAAATAATGTCTTTAATACGATCAAATCGAGTCCAAACCGTGGAGCATTTAATTAACTCAACGGGACCATCAGAGCGCTGGCTGGACCTCCAGGAATAGGAGCTTTGCGTGTATACAAGTCTCCCCCAGGGCATAAACTCGTTTGGACCGAGAAGACCGTCATGTTTGAGAAAGAAATTGCCAGAAATATTCAAGAAATCAATTATTCCAATAGAAAAAGAAAAAGTTTGAGACATTTGTATTTGAAGCCTTGGAGGTATAAAAATGTTCCACAACGGAACAAAATGAAAACGACTCCAATTGAAATCCATGTATGGTTGTCCGTACTGCAGCTGCGTTTGAGATGTTTTCACTTTCGTTTCTCACGCTTGACTAACTTTTGGTAGAGGAAGGTGAGCAAGATGTCCCCATCGGGAACAATTACCCCACCCTTGTTTCCATTCACCTGCCTTGGTCCGTTACACCGTGGTTGTGGTCAGGAAGGTGGCCAAGGTGAGAATCTTGCTCCACCCGAAGCCATACATGCAATGGTTCCATGGAATGAATGCTTTTTATTCCACATGTGAACCCATATGTCACACTTTGCAAATTTATAAACTTATTGATCATTGTGGTATCTCGAAAAATCAATCGATTATGTTTGTTTCGTCCTCTTTAGACAGTGAAATTTTGTTTCATAATTGTATTGCATGTTTCTTCATTATATACTCCACAAATGCTAGTTATTTGATGCTGAATCAATTGGATAATAAAGTTAAAATATTAACGATTTACCATGGTACCAACACAGAATGGATTCCAATATGTACATCAGGCATTCAAAACGTTCTTCAAACGAGATACAAAGTACTCGCTACTCACAATCATAGTCCAAGACACAATGTTATTTCTTATTTTTTTCAATGTACAAGTGTAACGAAAAAAAGAGCAATCAGAGATTGCAGATGCTTGCCAAGACTTCTTTTGAGTGGAGTATTTAAGAGGTTTCAGGGTAAATCCAATATGACTGCCAAGCCATGTGACCAATGACAACATATGTGTGAACCTTTAGTTTCTCATGGAAAGGTGGTCATACGTGTGAAGTTTTGCCTCGATCTGTTCAGCCACTTCAGAGAAGATGATTTTTGAAGGTTTTCTTTTTTTAACAATAGGGCTGCGGAAACACGTGACCGATGACATCATCAATTTCTTTTCTGTGGACCATTTTATTCCGAGATGACCCTAAAAATTGTTCATACTGATTGGATGTGGCGTTCTACAAATGCAATTATGACATCATAACGAAGGCATCTATGATGTCATAAAACTGACACTCATTCCCCATGAGGAATAATTGCTACTTTCCAAGTTTCAATTTTTTTCCATGGTGTGGTTTCAGAGACACAAAGGTCCAAAGTTTTTCCGTTTTTCCAATATGGCTGCTATGCCATGTGACCTATGATGTTGTCCATGCAATTTCTCCGAAATTAGCATAATGGGTTTGAGGGTGATAAAAGCAATAATAAAATTTATTTAATTAAACCTGATGTTAAAATAAACGTATTAAATCTGAAATGGAAAAGTACTCAAATGTGGTATGATTCAATGTGCTTGAACATGTATCTATTTTAAATTTTAATTAACATAATCATATCTTTCATCTGCAATGAAAAATATCGACCTGTCTAGTAAACTTAATCACTCAAGCAAGCACTCTATTCAAAACCAATGATAAGGAAACAGCTGGCTTGACAAGTGCTAGCGACTGCTTAATAATTCAACACACCCAAGTCATATTGTCTTAGCCTGAGAGTAAAGAAGAGTTAAGAAGGTAAGGCAGGGGTCTTTCACTCAGAGTAGTTAATGCATGGAATTGTCTCCCAAGAAAGGTACTGGTAGCAGAAAGAGTAGAAAGGTTCAAATTGGAATTAGATAGTTACTGAGATGCATTGGAGATCGAGAGGAATTGCAGGGATATTCGCAGGACTTGTAGGTAGCTTGAGTATGGATGGGTTATTGTATCTTGTGTTGGTGGAGTGCAGACATGATGGGTCAAACAGACTCCTGCTGCCAAAAGTTCCTTGTAAATCCTTTTCAACAACAACCCCAACAACAATCATGTGACAAAATGGGTAAAAACAAACAACAACATCAACAACCACAATCTTGTGACGGTTGGGCTTGCAGTGCTGCCCACCAGAATCCCGTGATGTCATCTGTGAGGAAAGGAATCTGTGAAAAAACAATGCTGTGAGGAAAGTCTACTTTCAATTAGAGTCCCTATATACTAAGAGTAGCGACACCTTGCAATTGGAAGCTGTGGTGTCGTGGTAGAGGTGCTCCAAGGCAGACACGAGCGGGGGAACAGTTCAACCCTGCTTTATTGCACGAGCGAGAGCGTGAGCGTACGTTGCCCGTAACTCCCCTTTATTACGTACTCAATGCACTCTACAAGCCACACGACTTACAGGCTCCCAGGCCACAACGGCTACAGCAACTACGACGACGCCTCAGGCGGTGCGCACTCCTATATCCCGTGCAAGCACGTGATCACTCTAACCACTCCTCCACCATGCCCCCCCACATCATGCCCTGCCCCCGCAGGCCCGCTACACCACAGAAGCCATTTTGTTTCCATCGAGTGCGGCACATCGAACATGCACCCATTACGCATGAAGTGTAATGTGTCCGTTTTTTACATCAAACTCTTTCTCTGTGCCCAAAAGGGAGAATATATCACTTAATGCTTTATTTTGTTCTTCCAACACATCAAAATAAATATACAATCAGACGGGATTGAGTTATAACTTCAAAACATATCACAGAAACCGCGGCTAAATGAAGTGTCATGGGCGGGTAAAGGTCCACACTGATGAGTGTCTAATTCGAGGTGTACAGAGAGAGTGAGTAGAATAAACAATTAGG
This sequence comes from Eptatretus burgeri, assembly GCF_056783735.1. NCBI lineage: Eukaryota > Metazoa > Chordata > Myxini > Myxiniformes > Myxinidae > Eptatretus > Eptatretus burgeri. The sequence goes on from NC_140974.1 coordinate 51,323,899, forward strand.
TTGTGACAGAATGCAGAAATTTGAAAGAAGTGGAAGAAGGAAGTAAAAGACACACCGTCCACACCAGATGCACACACCATCAAGAAAGAGGATGATTAGAAAAGACTGGCTGAAGTACCCGGCGTTGTCGGTGCTTGTATCATTTGAAAATCTTCTGTGTTGAAAATCTTATCGAAATTTCAATATATAAGCCTCAATTAAATGTAAGGACAAATATGGTTCTTTCTCAGTACATTGGGTATGGATAGTAGACATTGTGAACATGGCAAATGGATATTTCATGCTCTATTCTATTGAGAAAAAACGAGCATCGTTATTTTATATTTCAGGGCATATTGTTACGAATCTAGAACCCATCGCAAACAACAGCCAGAGTCCTTATAGATCAGTTATATCGGTAAGTATGTGTTTCTAGTTATGGTCCCATCCCTTGTTTAATGGGTATTTAAGTGTACGTGCACTGCGAAGTTGTTTTATAGTCAGGTCTTTAAATCCTTACATCCGACAAACCAACCACCCTGCCATTCCCATTTACAACTCTTCCACTGAACTAGCGCTTTACCAGGCTCCCCTTGCTGTTCAGTTGGAGCGAACAACGTGTCCCCATTCATAACTCCTCCACTGAACTAGCGCTTTACCAAGCTCCCCTTGCTGTTCAGTTGGAGTTCTCACAGCGCGTCAACACACCTGATCCCTTTCCAATGAGGAGCGAACAGCGCGTCAACACACCTGATCCCTGTCCAACCAAGCGGGCACAGAGCGTCCGACACCGAAGCTCCGCCCCGCTCAGGGAGTGGATAAAAAGACCAGGCTCCCTTTGGAGTGTGTTCATGTTCATGTTTATGTTGGCGTCAGAGCCTGGTTGTGTGTCGGAGCCTGAGGCGAATCACTTGTTTCACCTGCCACGCCGCCTCCTCGCTTGTTTTGCCGTCCGGATCGTGCTGGCGTCTGCCACTCCACTCCTGGTGCCTTCATCCTTGATGCCACGTGAAAGCTGCGTGTTGAGTCCCGCCACTGAGCCAGATCGTCGAAGACCGCACGAGGCGGACAGGTCCAAGCACAGGCTCTGGCCTCCAGCTCACCTTTCCTCGAATTGGAAGCCTTCAACAAAGACCCGACAGGGTCCGTTTCTTTTGGATGTGTGTCTGTGTGTGGGCCCCGTCTCTTAAGTAGAATTGTCAAGTGCTGTTGCTCACTGTATATTGCCTGCCTGATATTTAGATAACTCTGCCCTTACGTGCTTCCTGCCCCGATTATTATTGTAATAAATAGTGAGGCAGTAAATTGTTCATTTGGACCGACGGGCCTTGGTAACCATCCGCTCGGGTTCCACACGCTTCGGGCACGGAAACGGCTCGTCCCGCTCGAGGTCTGTCGAGGGTGTGAATTCCCCGGTAGCTTTGCCGTATTGGTAATTAGGTATATTGAAGTTTGGCAATTAACCCTACTCCACGCGGTCAAATTATTGGCGATTCTTGGTCCTGGAAGGGACCCGTGCCTTTTGGACTTATCCGAGGGTCACGACCTAAATTCCGATGTGTTCGGTGGAGCCGACTCTACTTCTTCCTCTCGCGGTCGTGCTTGCCACCGATACCCGGCCCCACAACAATATTACCATTTATTGCACATTATTTGTAAAATATGAGCTCTTTCTTGATTGAGAATGACATAATTCTATGTTTTAGTAACTAACATGCATTTTGGGTGATGTTGGATGTTGAAAGGGTACAATTTATGTAAAAAGTGACATTTTTGCCAGACGAGGGACACCTGAAATATATATGTCTATAATATGACAAATCACACCTGGATAAATGGCAAACAAGTCACGGTACATTCAAAGTACACCACCTCCATGCCAAATAAATAAACAACAAATCCTCCAGCATGCGACATCGGCGCCCAGCGATGCCGTCTTGCAGCACATGGAGTCAGAATTGTGAGGGAGCGGTGGACAATAATTGATTGATTAATTGATTAACTGCATAATTAAAATAAATAAATAAATAGTAATCGTAAAATAAATAATTTCTTAATCAATTGGCTAATAGCATGCAATTGGCCAAAACCATGACTGTTTCTTCCGAATCTGTAATTTTTTTCCCCCTCTTCAAATGGCACCACAACCGACTCTGCTCGTGAGAAGGCCAAATGCCTCAATTCTGTGTTTGCTTCCAAATCTTGTGTCCCCAACCCCTCAGTCTCAGTACCCATCCTTCGCTGTCATACCCAACTGCTCCTGGACTCTGTCTTCTGCACCTGTGAAGCTGTAGAAGGCTCTTTCAACCTGCAACTCTGACTCTGCAACTGGACCGGACGGCATCCGTTTACGTGTCAAAAAACCTACTCTTTCACATCCTCTCTCTGCCCTTTTCACCCTGTCATTTGCGCAAGCTAATCTTACATCTGCTTGTAAATCTGCCAGCATCACTGCACTGCATAAAAAAAAGGTTTAGAAATGGACCCCCAAACTACAGACCAATTAGCTTGCATCCAATCATCAGCAAGAACACTCACATCCATCATCACAGTTGAAATTAAATCATTCTCCAACAACCTCATCTCAGTTCACCCACACCCCCACACACTGAAAGCTGCTCTCCAAAACTCTCTGTCTATGACATCCAAGGTCAACTCCACTCTACTCTCAAAGCCAACGTGTGTCTCTGAATGGAATCCTTTCATCTCCTCTCCCTGTGAAGGCTGGTGTGCCCCAAGGTTGTGCTCTGGGCCCAGTCGTATTCCTGATCTTCATCAATGATCTCTGGAAATCCTCGTTATCTATTTGCTGATGACTCCATCCTCTGACATGACATTCCTTATCCTTCAGACAGGCAGGCTGCAGCTTCTTCCCTCTCTTCAGACCTTGAAAAAAAAAATCACAAACTGGTCAAACACTTGGAATACATCTTTCAATCCTGACAAATAGATCACACTCTCACGATCTCTCTCTGAAAGGACCGTCTGGCAAACCCTCCTGTCTATTTTCTTAACAATCCTCTTGAGGAAGTTCATTCATTCATACTCCTGGGTTTCACTGTCAGCCATGATCTTTCTTGGACAACCCCATTTCAAGGTTCGCCTTCAACGCCAGCCACCGACTGGGCATCCTCCGTCGTACAAAGTCAATCCTTGACACACCTTACCTGGACTCCCAACAACCTACAAGACCTTCATCCACAGCTTGATGGAGTACTGCTCTCCCCTTTGGGCTGGCTCTCCTGCCTCACATCTACCCCAGCTTGATGCCATGGAAACCAAGGCCTTCAACATTATTGGAATCTCCCATGATGAAACTGAGTCTATGGGCCTATTACTACATCATTGCAGACAGTTTGGTGGTCTCTCTGTTGTCTACCACCTCCTTTCTGATCTTGCACCCTCTGCTCTATCCATACTTACTTTGTTCCACCCAGGTTTCAACAGCACTCATACGGTCCACCATCAACCCCCTTCTGGTGAAACTCCCAAAATCTCGAATCACTGCACACCTCCATTTTTTCATTCCTCTTCTTTTCCACCTGTGTAACCAACTTCCGTGTCCTCTTCAATATTATTCCTCCCTCCAGGTCTTCAAGACAGCTGTTCACCACCATCTCCGATTTTCCCCAATCTAAAACCATGATCTTTTCTACCCTCGTTAACCTCCTTCCAAATTTCCATTTTTCCCTCCTGAGAGTTTCCTTCTGTATCCATCTTATCCACCCCATGCATCCTTTCCTCTTCTACCCCTCATTCTTCCCTACACCCATTGTTTGTTCGAGTCTCCCTCTATCTTGGCCTTCAACTCTGCTGCTGCTGTTTCCTCTCTCTATACACACACGGGACCACAGCTGACCTTGCTCTGAAAACACCCTGAAGTCGGTTTCCAGCTCAGATGAACAACTTTATTTTCCCTAATTTTTTCCTTCCGGTTTCTGCAGGGAATCGATACATTTTGAAACCCTTCTCGAATGATCGGTGTCTCAAATAGCACAGCTTCCTGTCATTTTGAAAACAATGATGAGCTATTGCTGGTACAAAGTGGCGCCCATGATGCAAGTGACTAGAAATTTCTGGGACACGCCATGTTGCTACTCCAAATATATAGGGACTCCACTTTCAATTGGGCCAAAGAGGTTGAATGGAGGAGTTAGAAGTAAATTTGGATGCTGTCGTCAGAATTGTAAGATTGTTAATTAATTATATGTTAACGAAATTTGGTGATGACGCACGAGTGATGAGAGAGGACATGTGAAACTATAAAGACACATGAGCTGACAGGATGACCTAGGTCCTAGAGATACCCACACTCACATCTACTATGTCACTTCTTTGTTCTCTACCCTGGGTTGGAATCCCGACCCAGCGATATAAACTGCATACTCACCGAAATATCACCTCTATGTTCTCGAGCCTGGGTTCGATTCCCGACCCAGCTATATGAACTGCAGAGTCATGACCTATATGTCACCTCTATGTCCTCTAGCCTGTGTTTGAATCCCGACCCAGCTATATGAACTGCACACTCACCGACAACTCATCTCTATGTTCTCGAGCCTATAAACTGTCATCCCAGTGTTTCACAGACTGGGTGAATTATCAATACGTGTGCCTTTCCTCCTGTGGACGTTAAACTAGACGTCCTGTCTGCCGGCATTAGTTGGTGGACGTGGAAGATCCCACTGTGGTCTTTCGTGTGGAGTCGGTGAGCTATCGCCGGCACCCTGAACAAATTCCAAATTCCTTCTCTATATTGCTGGGAAGGCAATGGCAATCCACCTGGTATAACCCTTGTCAAGAAACTGCCTCGGCAAGACGGCAGCACCAACGATCTGTCAAGGGAATGGTACACATCAGAACGAGATAATGGCATATTGTGTTTTTTTGGGGGCAGTTTGCATCAATCCTCAGTGGATCACGACCTGATGAGGCATCACATGGCAGAACGTCCAGGGAACAGGGCGTCTTATAATGAGCGAGCGATTCAAACTTCAGCAATTCGGTTCTTTATCCGGGGAATTCATTCAGCAAAACGTGCTGTGCTTCACCGAGTGGAAATAACGCACCTGGACAGCGGAACGCTGTGGTCTTGGGTAGACCCCCTCTCATGTTCTCAACCCGTGTTTGTCATCGGCATCCCCATTTAATATTGTGAACAAATTACAAGGAAATAAATGTAGACGTGAGTTTATTGGAATAGGGAGAAGATATAGTGAGGACCATAAGGGAAGATGCATCTCCAAAACAAGACCACGTATTCCAAAAGGTAATAATGGAGGTTCAATTCGAGAGCTTAAGTTTTGTAATTTGGCTTCGTTGAAGACATTGTCGTGATTATGGCACGTGCAAAAATGAAAATAAAGCCAGGAACGCTGGCGTCTCCGGACCTTTATAAACATTGCAATGAATCCAGCGATTTAGAGCTATGACGAACAGGTATTCAATCATATGAGTGAGGAAAGTGAAAAAAAAACCATCGTGAGGAAATTGTTGCGGCCTGTTCCAAGTCAAGGCATGGTTGAGCAGGCCAAAGACCATGGCGACTTCAGACCCAGCGACGTTACCCAGGAGACGCCTTAAGACCCCAGTGAGAGAGTGGTGGCCGAGGATGTGCCTGATAAAGGATATAATTAAATAAGGTCATTGATTATCTTCAAAAGTGGTATTTTAATTAACCCAAACACCCAATTTTCGCTCATGCACTTCCTTGGAGTTCCAAAAGTATGCATGTAAAGTTTCAGGCTGCTCGGTTTCATCGTTTTGGAGTTATGGCGGAGACACACCATCACACTGACAAACACACACACACACACACACACACACACACACACACACACACACACACACACACACTCTCTTATAGACTAGTAGAGTGCGCTACAGAATACTGTATGGATGAATAATCCCTCTCTCCCACCCCTATTCCTTTCTCTCGCACCCCTCTCTCTCCCAACCCAATCACTTTCTCTCTCTCTCCAACCCCTCTCCCTCTCTCTTCCACCCTCTCCCTCCCAACCCTATCCCTTTCTCTTCCATCCCTCTCCCTCCCACTCCTATCCAACTCTCTCTCTCTCTCTCTGACCACTCCCCTCTCCCCCCTTCCTTGCTCCCCCTCTTCCTCCCTCCTCTCTGCTTCTCCCCTCCCTCCTCTTTCCCTCCTCTCTCAACTCTCTCCTTTGCCTCCCTCCCCACCCTTAATTACCCTGTCAGTAAAGTGATGGGGTGTATTTGCTAGTAGATGAATAAAGCCACAATGGAGGAGGTGCAGATGAGTCAGTGGGCGTGGCTTGCATATATAAAGGATAAATCCACACCTCCTTCTCTACCCTTCTTGTTTGCTCCCTTCTCCACCCAAGAATTAATAAATAAAATAAAAACTTTAGGCACATGAATACTTGTGATTATGAGAATGGACCAAGAGTCAATTCAGTCCCCGTGTGTGGCTGAATTCCACGTGTCATGTTCTGCAAAAGTCCCCCTCATAATGACGTAATTCTGCAAAAGTCCCCCTAATAATGAGATAATTCTGTAAAAGCCCCCCTAATAATGAGGTAATTCTGCAAAAGTCCCCCTAATAATGAGGTAATTCTGTAAATTCCCCCAAATGAGGTAATTCTGCAAAAGTCCCCCATATAATGAGGTAATTCTGTAAAAGTCCCCTGAATAATGAGGTAATTCTGCAAAAGTCCCCCTAATAATGAGGTAATTCTGTAAAAGTCCCCCTAATAATGAGGAAATTCTGTAAAAGTCCCCCTAATAATGAGGTAATTCTGTAAAAGTCCCCCTAATAATGAGGTAATTCTGTAAAAGTCCCACTAATAATGAGGTAATTCTGTAAAAGTCTCCCTAATAATGAGGTAATTCTGTAAAAGTCCCCCTAATAATGAGGTAATTCTGTAAAAGTCCCCCTAATAATGAGGTAATTCTGTAAAAGTCCCCCTAATAATGAGGTAATTCTGTAAAAGTCCCCCTAATAATGAGGAAATTCTGTAAAAGTCCCCCTAATAATGAGGTAATTCTGTAAAAGTCCCCCTAATAATGAGGTAATTCTGTAAAAGTCCCCCTAATAATGAGGTAATTCTGTAAAAGTCCCCCTAATAATGAGGTAATTCTGTAAAAGTCCCCCTAATAATGAGGAAATTCTGTAAAAGTCCCCCTAATAATGAGGTAATTCTGTAAAAGTCCCCCTAATAATGAGGTAATTCTGTAAAAGTCCACCTAATAATGAGGTAATTCTGTAAAAGTCGAACTAATAATGAGGTAATTCTGTAAAAGTCCCCCTAATAATGAGGTGATTCTGTAAAAGTCCCCCTAATAATGAGGTAATTCTGTAAAAGTCCCCCTAATAATGAGGTAATTCTGCAAAAGTCCCCCTAATAATGAGGTAATTCTGACAAAGTCCCCCTAATAATCAGGTAATTCTGTAAAGGTCCCCTTAATAATGAGGTAATTCTGTAAAAGTCCCCCAAATCTATCTATAATTCCAGCAAACTCTGTGTGTGTGTCTGTCTGTCTGCGACCGCCGTGTCTCGACAACCACTGGTCCGATCTGATTGAAACTTGCCAGGAATATTGCTGGGTCCTCGCAGATGTGCCTTTTCGAGGTTTGATATCAATAGGACAAGCGGTTCCCAAGTTATGGCCATTTTACTGCTTTTTCAGTGTTGAAAAGGTGTATATATGGCAGCTGAGGTTGTCGTTCCACCTTCTCACCTTATCATGCCAATTTTTTCCCAAATTATTAATAACCGGAGGACCACCGGTCCAATCGGATTGAAACTTGCCAGGAATATTGCCGGGGACCCGCTGATGTGCCTTTTCGAGGTTTGATATCAATCGCACAAGCGTTTCCCAAGTTACGGCCATTTATCTGTCGACCAATGACAAGACACGGTGCTATGACATCACGAATGACGTCACAATTAATGTTTATTTATTTATTTATTATTTTATTTGCACGATTGACGGTCCGATCGGATTGAAACTTGCCAGGAATATTGCCGGGGACCCGCTGATGTGCCTTTTCGAGGATTGATATCAATCGCACAAGCGGTTCCCAAGTTACGGCCATTTATCTGTCGACCAATGACAAGACACGGTGCTATGACATCACGAATGACGTCACAATTAATGTTTATTTATTTATTTATTTATTATTTATTATTTTATTTGCACGATTGACGGTCCGATCGGATTGAAACTTGCCAGGAATATTGCTGGGGACCCGCTGATGTGCCTTTTAAAGGTTTTATATTAATTGGACAAGCGGTTCCCAAGTTACGGCCATTTATCTGTCGACCAATGACAAGACACGGTGCTATGACGTCACGAATGCCGTCAAAATTAATGTTTATTTATTTATTTTTTATTTTTTTATTTTTATTTTGCATGATTGATGGTCCGATCTGATTGAAACTTGCCAGGAATATTGCTGGGGACCCGCGGATGTGCCTTTTCGAGGTTTGATATTAATCAGACGAGCGGTTCCCAAGTTACGGCCATTTATCTGTCGACCAATATCTGCGAGAGAGATAAGAGGGGGACGGGAGGGGGGATGAGAGTGGTAGCGAGAGAGAGGGGGGAGAGGATGGGGGAGAGAGGAAGGGCGAGAAAAAAAGGGGGAGAGAGGGGGCAAGAGAGGGGGAGAGAGAGAGGGGAGAGAGAGGGGGGAGAGAGAGAGAGGGGGCAATTCTTCAACACAATTCTTCTTCGTTTGATATGACGTCACAATTGATGCTGGGGACCTGAGTATGTTTCCCAAGTTATGGCCATTTATGATACAGTTGGTCCAATCTAATTGAAATAATGCCCCAATCCAGTCATCGTTTACGCACCTACGGGCCCGCCCCTACGGGCCCATACTAGTAATGAGGTAATTCTGCAAAAGTCCCCCTAATAGAGGTAATTCTGTAAAATTCCCCCGAATAATGATGTAATTATGTAAAAGTCCCCCTAATAATGAGGTAATTCTGCAAAAGTCCCCCTAATAATGAGGTAATTCTGTAAAAGTCCCCCTAATAATGAGGTAATTCTTCAAAAGTACCCCTAATAATGAGGTAATTCTGTTAAAAGTCCCCCTAATAATGAGGTAATTCTGTAAAAATTCCCCCTAATAATGAGGTGATTCTACAAAAGTCCACCTAATAATGAGGTAATTCTGTAAAAGTCCCCCTAAGAATGAGGTAGTTATGTAAAAGTCCCCCTTATAATGAGGTAATTCTGCAAAAGTCCCCCTAATGAGGTAATTCTCTAAAAGTCCCCCTTATAATGAGGTAATTCTGTTAAAAGTCCCTCTAATAATGAGATAATTCTATAAAAGTCCCCCTAATAATGAGGTAATTCTGTAAAAGTCCCCCTAATAATGAGGTAATTCTGCAAAAGTCCCCCGAATAATGAGATAATTCTGCAAAAGTTCCCCTAATAATGAGGTAATTCTACAAAAGTCCACCTAATAATGAGGTAATTCTGTAAAGGTCCCCCTAATAATGAGGTAATTATGTAAAAGTCCCCCTAATGAGGTAATTCTGTAAAAGTCCCCCTAATGAGGTAATTCTGTAAAAGTCCTCCTAATAATGAGGTAATTCTGTAAAAGTCCTAATAATGAGGTAATTCTGTAAAAGTCCCCCTAATAATGAGGTAATTCTGTAAAAGTCCCCCTAATAATGAGGTAATTCTGTTAGGTCCCCCAAATAATGAGGTAATTCTGTAAAAGTCCCCCTAATGAGGTAATTTTGCAAAAATCCCCCTAATAATGAGGTAATTCTGTAAAAGTCTCCCTAATAATGAGGTAATTCTGTAAAAGTCTCCCTAATAATGAGGTAATTCTGTAAAAGTCCCCCTAATAATGAGGTAATTCTGTAAAAGTCCCCCTAATAATGAGGAAATTCTGTAAAAGTCCCTGTAATAATTCTGTAATAATGAGGTAATTTGCGTTTCCCACTTTAAAGCGTCGTACTGTACTCCCATGTACGATCTATGTGCCGTGACTTCTCTGCCTCTCTGGAATGTCTATCTCTTCTGCAGTGCTGGCTGGTTTGAGTTTATCGAGACCGTTTGTGCTTTTCCTTTGTGTGATGAACCCGATGGAGGTTTTGGAGTCGCTGCATGGAAGGTGACACGGCCACGATGGGCCAATAGTCCAGGCACCCTGTGGATATACCCAAAACAAATTGCAATAGTTTTCGGACATTATTTTTCCAAGTCCTTATACATCTGGGAGATTCATATTGAAAATCTACCAAAATAAATATAGTGGAGCATATTTTTAGGGAGACAGTTCAGCCGTACCCCCTTAAATTCCAGAAATTGTATCGGGTGAAAATACAAAATAATAGAAATACATCCAAATGCTTTCAAAATGAGTTATAAGTGTTATGGATGAATCATATAGTCATATTAAATGTCACTATTAGTCCAGTTTATACAAACAAAAAGAGTTCAGCAGAGTGCAAACCCTTTCCCGGCCAAAAACGCGGATCGATTTTTACCTCAATACCGATGTACTTGTATTGTTGTCATGTAAAGCACAAGATAGGCCAATGTACTCCTATTTATGTTATAATATGATCTACATACAAATATCCATGACCATGATTCTTAAAAATGTGTAGCTCTGCAAGTTTTACACTGTGTGAGATCGGTTTAGTAATGATTTATTGATTATTTTTTTTGCAGAAAGTCTGAAGTGAAACATCAAGATGGATGACTGTGTAATTTGCCTAAAAACAGTGTCAGGTAGAGAGCGAACTGTTACATTAACACAAAAGGGATGTGATGGTATCCTGAAAGCCAGCGAAGCCAGAGGCAAAGATATAACAGTCGCAGCTGGCCAGTCTGTCCATGTGAAGTGCAGAAGTGACTATACCAACCCTAGATCAATCCTGTATCACAACAAACGCAAACTTTCTGGTGAACAGGATCATCATCTTCAGCACACACTTAGATCGAAAGAAACTACATTCAGTTATGACGAGGATTGTGTATTGCGTGGTTGTCCAGGTGTATACAAAGGCAAGAAATCAGAACATAAACTTATTCCTGTTAGAACAATGGATTTCCAGAACAAAATACTGAAGGCATGTGATGAGTTCAAGGGAGAATGGGCTGACATTGTAAGAGGTAGGGCGCTTTTTGTTCAAGACCTGCCTGCTGCAGATGCAGTATATCACAACATTTGTAGTGTTAACTTTAGAACAGGGAAACAAGTGCCAATCGGTTTTCGGAAAGCCAGAGAGCAGAGAGCTGCAAAATACATTAAAAAAATCAGGGAAGTGGCAGACCCAAGGACTCGAAAAAATCCGAAGCTTTTCAAGCAGTAGTAGAGTATCTTGAAAACAATGATGACGAGGAGGTGACCATCAATGATTTGATAAGCAAGATGAAAGAATATCTCCAAGATACTGACATAGAGACGTACAGCTTTCCACATATGAAATCTGAACTAAAAAAACATTTCAGTGACAGAATAACCATCACAGAGATCAATGGCAAACAAAATGTAGTAACATTTCACACCACCGCTTCCAACATCCTCCATAATTTTCATCAACAAACGATGCAAGACAAAAAGGATGAGAAGACCCACATAATTGAAGCAGCAGCTAAGTTCATAAAACAGGACATAAAAGACCTTGATCAGACCAGGAACACCTATCCCACTGTCGCCGAAATATCAACAGAAACAGCACTGGAGTTCGTGCCACCATCCTTGCAGCAGTTGTTCAACACAATATTCTGTGGAAAAGATCGAAGCACCAAAATTGCTTCAATAGGATAAGCGATCATGCAGGCAACGTGGCCTCGTATCCTTCTGGCACCATTACAAATTGGTTTGGGTGTTCAAATGCACCACCATTTGCAATCAAAATTTTGGTGGATTCTTTACATCACCATGGGTTTTCCTGCTCTTACAGTGAAGTGAAGAAGTATGAAAGAAGTTCTTCAGTTGCACATGGCACAGCGATTCAAAACTTCAGTGCAAACAATTTTATACAATATTCTGCTGACAATGTTGACCACAATGTGAGAAGTATTGACGGCAAGGGTACGTTCCACGGTATGGGAATTATTGCTATGGTGACACCCGGGACAAAATCATCAAGAACCATTCCAAGAGTGAAAGTCACATCTGGTGATATTGCTTCTGTTGGACAGAGAAATGTTCAGCACTTCTTCTCAGAAAGAGATAGCCTCCAGTCTCTCCTCTACCAGCCAATAACAAACCCAAATACGAAAGAACCATGTGCAGATGTAGATCTACTTTGGACGTCATCGCTGCTGCTGAAAGTCTCAAGACCCCAGTGGTCTGGGTTCATGCAGCTCTTCCACAAAGGAGAACATCCTGGTGTGTCGTCGGTCATGTTTCTCCCCATGATTGATTTGGATCCAAACGATCTCACCTGCATTTATTCTACATTAAAATTCATATCTTCCCATGCAAGTCAGTACCAAGCATACCCAGTGGTGACATTTGATCAACCGTTATGGTGGACGGTACACATAATGGTAGAGAATCTTCCTGAATTGCAACCAACTGTCATTCGTTTGGGAGGCTTCCATACAAAAATGAGCTTCCTCGGATCCATTGGCCACTTGATGAGTGTATCAGGCCTTCAGGAGCTGTTGAAAGTAGTGTATGCTGACAACACAGTGGTACATATGTTCTCAGGAAAGGCAGTCAGCCGTGTAGTTTGAGGTCATTTGCTTGTTGATGCTGCACCGAATACACTGGTGACATCAACTGCATTGAACGTACCTCTTCCGTCATCATCGGAACATGCCGAACCAGAAGAAACTTTCCTCCTTGATGATGACAATGATGATAGGAGTGTTGACAAACCAACCCCATCAGTTACAGGTGATTAATATACTAACTAATACCTCAATATCTTCTAAAATGTTTCAAATCAATTAAACAATCTTATAATAAGGTGGATCGAACAAAGTTGCCACATTAACTTAGCCTATACAAGTAAATGTTTTCACCTGTTTCAGATGCTACATGTATCGATGCTGATGCAGAGAACAATCTTCTTTCCTTTTTGACCAAGCTGTTGGAGGGTGTTCTGTCTGGATCAATTTCTCCTGCTGATGTAGAAAACAATGAAATCTTGAGTACTCTAGGAGAGAAAGTGGTCACCGAGAAAAATATGCTAGTAGACAACTGGACAGCGACACTTTGGCTACAGTATATGGACATGATAGACCTCCTCCGCAGATTTATCAAGGCAGAAAGGCTTGGCAATTGGGAACTTCATATCCAGTGTCTCTATGACATGTTACCTTACCTTGCGGCATCACGGCATAATCTTTATGTCAAAAGTGTGCATGTGTGTTTGCAGAAAATGTCCAGGCTTGAGGAAGACCTTCCTGATATCCACAAATACTTCATGGATGGATGTCATGTTGTATGCCACTCTGATAGGCTTTGGGCTGGCATTTCAACTGATCTTGCAATAGAACAGTGTCTCATGCGTAGTTTGAAGACTAGTGGAGGTCTGACAAGAGGACGAGGATTGACCGAAACCCAACAACTCATATGGATTCTCTCCACTCCGTCCTGTGCAGAGATCAATAGTGCCATGCAAAATTTTACGGGAGTAACTTTCACCACCAGTGAACAACACAAGGAGACCAGCCATGCCAGAATGACCAAAGACCACAGTGACATTCAAGAGCTCTTGCAATATCTGGTACAGCGTAATCCATTCAGTACAGATGGGCCAAAGTCTCTGCGAAACATTGCAACAGGAGTAACAGCACATCCCATTGTGAATTGTGACAATGCCAAACATGTGGGTCAGCAAATACTGCAATCAATGGTAGGCAAGAAGGTGGTTGACTACACATTTAAAAGAAAAACCAAGCTGTAACAATAGACACCAAAAGCTCCGTGATGATTAGTGATGAAGAAGTCACTATCGATCCGCTACTCCTCTTCCAACGTACGGTGACTGCTGGTACTAGATTGGATGAATTGCCAGATGCGTTCAGATATGAGCTATGCTCTTACCCACCTGCATTATTTGAATCCAAAGATGTGATGAGGTCAGGAAACAAAGCTAGTTTGGCTGATGGTTTCTGGTCCACAACACTTGAAGATGCCGCCAAACCTTCTGACCAGGTCCAGTATGTTTTGGATGGTGGCGCACTTCTCCACAAACTTCCATGGACAAAGGGCACTTCCTGGGACGAGATTCTGAGAATGTACACCCAGTATGTTACCCGCAAATACGGCAAAGCCATTATTGTGTTTGATGGATACAGCGACTTACCCAGCACAAAGGACTGTGTTCATAAACAACGAAGCAAAGGTTGCATTGGTGCAGCAGTTCACTTTGATGAGACCATGAACCTGCAGACGAAGAAAGACGAATTTCTGTCAAATGTACAAAACAAACAAAGGTTCATTAACTGTTTAGGTAACAGACTGGAGAGAACTGGTTGTGATGTTCACCATGCCAGGGGCAATGCTGACCTGTTAGTGGTGGAGACGGCTGTTGTTTGTGCGGAGCAGAGACAAACCGTTGTGGTAGCAGACGACACAGACATACTGGTCCTGCTAATTCACCATGCTGTACATGTCGAAAACAACATATGGTTCCAGCCAAACCCAAAGGAGAAGAATACAAAGGCTCCACGGTGCTGGAACATTGCAGCAACAAGACACCACGTTGGGAGTAATGTATGCAGCAATATTATCTTCCCTCATGCACGACTCAGATGTGACACCACGTCAAGGGTGTTTGGGATCGGAAAAAGCAAAGCAGTAGTGAAACTAAAGAATGACAACGTCTTTGCTAGACAAGCAGAGGTGTTTCTGGATTCCACGTCAAACGCGGAGGATGTCGTCAAGGCAGGAGAACTTTGTCTTGTCTCCTTGTATAATGGAGATGATGACGAAAGCCTGGATGACCTGAGGCTTCGCACATTTTATTCCAAAACCACATGAAGTACTGCAGCAGTTGAGCCACACAGTCTGCCTCCAACATCAGCTGCAGCTAAATATCACAGCCTCAGAGTGTATCAACAGGTTCAAGTGTGGTTCAGCCATGGTGACCAAGTACCTCCAGATCAATGGGGCTGGAAAGTGAGTGAAGGGAAACTGGCCCCAATTTTGACCGACAATACACCAGCACCACAAAAGTTACTGAAAGTGATACGGTGTTAATTGTGAAACAGGGTGCTACAGTTTGAGATGTATCTGACGAAAAAATTGATTGGGTTGTTCCATGGCCTGCGGTGAATGTCGTGGGGTGTGTGCAAACATTTCACTGTCGGCTGACACAGACTCGGAGGCAGACACAACAGAGCGTTAATTTGAGATTTACATGGCCGTGGCCTCCCGATGTTTCACAACAGATTCAGCTTCAATTGTGATTGTTTAACCCTGGTGTATACAGATGTACTTGATGTGTAACACTATCTATCTATAATTCCAGCAATCTCTGTGTGTGTCTGTCTGTTTGTCTGCGACTGCCGTTTCTCGACGACCGCCGGTCCAATCTCATTAAAACTTGCCAGGAATATTGCCGGGGGCCCGCAGATGTGCCTTTTCGAGGTTTGATATCAATCGGACGAGCGGTTCCCAAGTTACGGCCATTTATCTGTCGACCAATGACAGGACACGGTGCAATGACGTCACGAATGACGTCACAATTAATGTTTATTTATTTATTTATTTTTGCACGATTGACGGTCCGATCTGATTGAAAGTTGCCAGGAATATTGCTGGGGAACCGCAGATGTGCCTTTTCAAGGTTTGATATTAATCGGACGAGCGGTTCCCAAGTTATGGCCATTTATCTGTCGACCAATGACAGGACACGGTGCAATGACGTCACGAATGACGTCACAATTAATGTTTATGTATTTATTTATTTATTTTTGCATGATTGACGGTCCGATCTGATTGAAACTTGCCAGGAATATTGCTGGGGACTCGCGGATGTGCCTTTTCGAGGTTTGATATTAATCGGACGAGCGGTTCCCAAGTTACGGCCATCTATCTGTCGACCAATATTTGCGAGAGAGGGGGACGGGAGAGGGGGATGAGAGTGGGGGCGAGAGAGAGGGGCGATGAGAGGAGGGGGAGAGAGGAAGTGCGAGACTAGGGGGGATAGAGGGGGGAAAGAGAGGGGGAGAGAGGGGGAAGAGAGAGGGGGAAGAGAGAGGGGGCGAGAGAGGGGGTGAGAGAGATGGCGAGAGAGGGGGGATGAGAGTGGGGGCGAGAGAGGGGGATGAGAGTGGGGGCGAGAGAGGGTGATGAGAGTGGGGGCGAGAGAGGGGATGAGAGTGGGGGCGAGAGAGGGGGATGAGAGTGGGGGGGCGAGAGAGGGGGATGAGAGTGGGGGCGAGAGAGGGGGATGAGAGTGGGGGCGAGAGAGGGGGATGAGAGTGGGGGCGAGAGAGGGGGATGAGAGTGGGCGCCGAGAGAGGGGGGATGAGAGTGGGGGGCGAGAGAGGGGCGAGAGAGGAGGGCGAGAGAGGGCGGGGCGAGAGAGAGGGGCGAGAGAGGGCTGCACATACTGGCACTCACCTACGGGCACGCACCTACGGGCCCGTACTAGTGTTATATTGTTGCGGGTTCGCGCCCGCCAGCGTGCGACGGCCACGTAACTCGAATCGCGGCACGTCGCCCACCGGACGGACAATCCAGTCGTGACCCTCTCGGACTAACGCCGGGAACCAGTCACGGGTGGACCTTTCGGTCTCACCGCGATCGAGCCAATCAGCCCCCGCGTGGGATAGGGTTGCTCGCCAAATTCGACCTACCTAAGTACCCACGCGGAGGGTAGACCGGGCGATCGCACCTCGCCGCAGGTCGACTTCGGACACGGGCCACTTAAGCGACCCGTTCCGTACCATCGGGATAACCGAGCGGTGTTAGCGTCGACCTCGACGGTTCGATTAATTATCGGGCGTATTCAGCCCACTACCAACCCTTTACGTGAAGCAAGATGAGGATTCAATGAAAGAAATGACGAAACGAAGCGGGAAACAGTTCAACACAAAGCACATTTATTCGCGATGAACGGAAAGCGCACATATACAATTCCACCAAAAGCACATAGAAAAGAAAAACACAATGCAATTTACACAAAAAGCAAATGCGACAATGCAGATCTAATACCGATTACGCGAGCACACGGCAACACTTACACAATTTTACTTCACAGACGGCGCCGACAACACATACCCAAAACCAAGGAAAAGAATACCCTCAAGGATGAGGCGGGCCTGAGGCCGAGACCGGGTCGGGCCTACCCGTCTGGTGATGAGACGCGGAGCGGCGATGGTGCCTCAACTCCGCGGGCCTCGCGGGCAGTGTCTGGTAGGCGGTGGGAAAGGGGCCCCCTTGGTCGCACTATCTCAGCGCGGGGGGAAACAGGAGGGGGTTGCTGATGCTCGGGGTATAGAGGATTCCTACTCTGCCTCGAGTCCCGCGACGAGCGTCTCCACCTCGGCCAGGTCGCGCTGTCGGCCTCCCTGGGGTGCAGCTCCCTGCACGACGCGAGCACCCCCTCGTCTGCCCTCGCCGCCTCTCCACAGCTCCGTCCCCTCCGCTCCGACTCCAACGCACACGACGACGACCAGCTCCTTCTTGCCAACTCCACCGCCCGCGAAGTCTTAACTCTCTGTGTTTTTTGACTGACGAACGCGGTCGCTTTTATAAGCCCCGTGGCTTCGCTCTCTCAGCTTTGACCCCCTCCCTTCGACCTTTCACCTCGCTCCCCATTGGCCCGAGAAAAAGTGGGCGTGAATGCTTTTTGATCCATAAATTTGCATATATCGATCGCCCTCCAACGCCCTGGGGGCGGGGCCAAATCGCCCCTCGCTCACCGATTGGACGGAACAAAAGTGGGCGTGTGTCGTTTTTGATCCGTTTTTGAAGTGGAAAATCCGTGGTTTTGTACACGCTGTTCAGCGCGCGCCCTGCACGAGTCCAACACCGGTACCCACAAGCGGCGCAAGAACGGTGGCGATGCGACGGTTGCGAGGTGTGACGTGAAGCGGCGCCGCGGTGGGTGGTTGATGTGGTGGTTGGTGGTGGTAACAATGGCGGTTGGTCCAAATTAAAGATAGTAAAAGAAAAACGGCTATCCTGAAGAGTCGCAGCACGCATAAATGACATGTATTCCCACTAGACAACGGGTTTGGGCCTAACTACACATGTACTTACCGAGATATCTCACCGAAGGGACCTGAATGGTGGTTTGCGAATTTGGTAACCACAACACTACCCCCTCCCCTTTTTACAGACTCGTCCCGAGTCGTCAAATTTTCGTGTGCCATCATGTGTAGTTTTCCCCTAGTACATTTTACCTACGGATCCCTGAGTGCGACATTCATGGTATTCGTGTCCCCAAAATAAATAACCTGAGGGCTGCGTAACTACCTAAACAAACTCACTCACACGGACGACTTAAATAAAATTGCCGGCGCTAGACAGACATGCCGGGGGCGCACTCATATTTACAGTACATCTTAACCTTAACTTACAAATTTTACACTAAACCATGGCCCAGGATCACTGAACTCTGCAAAAAGAAAGCAGTTAGCAGGGAGCCAGGCTGCTCGCATGCAGTCTCTGGCTCAAAACAATGCAGGTGATAGGGAACGTGGCTGGCTGCTCACACGCAGTCCAAGGCCTTCCCTTTTGAACTGAACGCAGTGAACCACAACGGTGCATGGGCTGCACAAACGTAGTCTCCGTGCCAGCTCAAGTGGCACACGCAATGAGCACAACGAATGGATGGGTGAACACAAACACGGTGCACGGGCCGCCACTGCAGGCCCGTGTTGTAGCTGCCAACAGGGCAGTTCTTGCAGCTTGCAAACTGTTGCCTTGCGGATCCTGGCGCACATGGAAATGAACAGGGGGGGGCAAAGCAAAATTGAACGGGGCTGGTGGACATGGGCAGTGGGCATGGCATGGCAAAGGTGCAGGCAACACAGCCCGCAGAAGAAGGTCGCTGCAGGCAAACTCAGCCCGCAGAACCAGGCCGTTGCAGGCAAACACAGCCGGCAGATGAACTGGCCGGCACAGGCCTTGAAGAAAAACAGCCAGCAGATGAACTGGCCGGCACAGGCCTTGCAGCACAGCAGCTGCAGACGAAGTTGGCCGGCCTCTGCCTTGAAGCAAAACACGGCCAGCCGATGAAGTGGGCCGGCCTTTGCCGTTCAGTGGAGGTTGGTGGAGGGGGTGCGGTGGTGCTGGCCACTCGGAAGGCGGGCTCGGACCTACCTTCCTGTCTCCCTCCCAACCTATCGCCTTTGCCTGTCACTGTACCTACCCACTCCCTTAATTTGTCAAACCCCAATTTAGCCCCAACTTATTTTTTTGTTGTTTTTATTTTTACTTCCCCACTATAAATCGTCCCCTAACCCCCTTTATCGTCCTTGTTCGGCTAACCTATCCTGTCACCTAGCCTACTCCCAACCCCTACGTTCCCTTCCCGGAGGGGAACAAGGGAGAGCTAGCGTCCTGTGCCGAGGCCCAACGAAGCCTCAGGATGGCCTCCCCAGAGTTCGGCGATCTAACCCAAAGTGGGTCCAGCGGCCCACAACGACAGCCAAGGGATGGATGGTGCGGAGGGGTACATCTCCTAATCTACCCTAACCATTTAACTGTTAAACTACCCCGGGGCTTTCAACAAGCGCCTCTCGCTTAAACTATTGGTTCTAACAACCCAGATTCCCGTCGCCTGTATTGGTGTCCTTACAATTTCGGGCCTCGCCCCCCAATTTTCTCTCCGTGCCCTCACACGGTCTCCTGGCTGGGACACGTGGCTCCCTTTGGCAGGCACGACCCTCTGCCGATTCTCCCGCTATGGCACCCCCGGGCACTACACTGCCTCCGAGCCTACCAGCTCCCTAACACCGGGGAGTGCCCCCCATGGCACCTCCCCTGAAACGCACACGTGGCAGGCCGGCCTCCCGGGCCCCTTTCCGAGGGTCACCCGTGCCCACAACACTGCCCACGCGGCTAATGGCGCCCCGGGCCCCCGCACCAAGCAGGCGCACCCGTGCCCACTACTCTATCCCGGCCCCCCATGGGCCCATGGCCTACTGCGGCCGACTAGCCTGGTGCCCGGGGTACCCACTCAGCGATACTCACCTTTCGCAGCCACGCTCCCAAGCCCGTCAACAGGGCTCCTGCACCCCTCCAAATGGGTCTCGAGCCTACTTTCCCACCAACAGCAAAACGACCTACATATTTCAATTTGACTAACCCAGCTAACTCACTCTACACTGACCCCGGGGTCCCTTGGGTGGGAGTCACTCCTCCCCCCAATCACTCATCGCACCATGCATTCCCCATTCACTCCACACACACAGACCCGCTGGCCTCACTCACTCACCAAGCACATGCCTCACAATTCACCAACTCTTCAACACACACACCACTGAACTCTGCCATCCTTCGAACTACATCCCCTAACTAACTCGTGCTCCCACGTCGTCCCTTAAACTATAGCACGTTCCTTTTAACACTACGTAGCTAAACTACGTCCCCTCTACACATCCACAAGTCTGTCACTGTCTCCAAATAATCCCATTAATCAATTCCCCAACCTAAATCTGGCTACAATCCCTCTACCTAATCCATTCCACGGACTCCATGAGGACTTACCCCTGCCCCATGGAGTCGGTCTAGCTAATCTAACCCTTCCCCCTAACTAGTTTCCATCCTGTGCCCAGGGGAAGGGGGTCTTCCACCCCTTGCCCAGGAATCCTGTGCACCCGAAAGTGAGGCTTGTTTTATTTTTTTTTTATTTTTTTTTCATGCGCGGCACCTGCGCGGCAACTCGCGCACTTTACACCTGCAACTGCCCGTGACGTCATGCAGCTGCACGTGTTCCTCGTCCCTCCTTGGACGGCACCATCCGGCAGAGATACCCCTCCTGCCGGATTCCAACCCCACGTGCAGCCATGCCGTCACCGTGCGCATAAAAAAAAAACACAAGCCCCACGTCTCGAGGGGTTCCCCACGCGAACACATGTGCTTTGCCCGTTGGAGCTTAACACACACGATCGCGTGGAGAACCCGTCCGGTCCAAATCCATTATCCTGCCTAAACTTTGTCCGTCCGCGGGATCGGCAAATCCACCGCGTGCGTTTCCGGACAGGGACTTCACTCTCGCAAGCGAGCACGTGGTGGTCTCGTGCGTTGCACAGCACGAACCGCGTGCTCACTGCTGGGTGAACCCGGCACGGTCCCCGAAATAGCTACAGCCGCTACTCGGCTTTCTCTCCTCTGTCGCCGTCTCCGTCTCCATTCCACACACGCATACCTGCGTGTTCCGACGCACACAGTCCACACCATTAAACTCACACCGGGAGACGCGGCTGCGTGCTCCCGCTTGCCAACCGACATCTCCCTCACATACCGCTCTCTCACACACACGGTCTCCCTTGCACACAGCGACCTTGCACACGGCCGTTCACTCACGCATGCGGGGGCACTCACCCGCGGTGCCTCATCCACACACGCGGGGGCACTCAACCGCGGTGTCTCATCCATACTCCGTGCCTCACTCACACACGGTGCCTCATCCACACACGGCGTGCTGGGAAGCACGCACTCCGGCACAATCGCCACCACACCAATCACACACGGGGTCGCTTCCACACACGGGGACGCACTCACACCTTGCACCACACACACAGGGACAACCACAGTGGGGATTTGTGTCCCCACAAGGGTCTCCGGGGCCTCTACACCCCCCAAGCTCTCCGTGCACCCGTCCACAGCACTCGTCCCCTCAACCTCGCAAAACACGACCGAACTCACCTGGTCGTGACTCGCCTCGAGGGGGCATACTCCTCCCCTCGTTCCTGGAGGAGGCCATCCAGGTGCTCGCACTGGGTCCCTACACGCTCCGCGAGCTCACCCCATTATCCTCCACTACCTCCGTGTGTGTGTGTGTGCGTCACTTACCCCGTCTTCATCGTGTTGTCACTCCTCTATTTTTTCTGTCTCCCGTGTCTCTATACATTTATAAGTTTCTGTCGTCGTCACCTCGTGTCTCGTCTCACACGTTTTGGTCTCCCCATTTAATTTTTCCCTTTTGGTCACCGTCGATTCCTTCTGTCACGACCTCGCCCAACACGCCCCCGAATTATTTTTTACCCGCCTCCACCGCGGGCCTGTCAGTCCGTTGCACCCCCTTCCAGCCTCGTTTGCTCCTACACGTGGAGTCGCCATTTCTATCTCCCTGGTCACGGCCTTCATGCCCGCCTGCAGGCATCGGCCCATGTTCTGCGTCTCACCCCGTAGCTTTTTCATTTCCTCCTTCATGTTTGCTTCCATTCCGTTTATTTGCTGTGTATTCGCATCCATCGTCGTTTTCACTTCATTCATTTGCTTGTTCATGTTCGCATTCATCTTTTCGTTCATGCCTTTCATTTCGTTTGTATTTGCATCCATCCTTGCTGTCATTGCCGCCAGCATGGCGCATAGCTGGGCCATGTCGGGTGCGCTTGAGTGAGCCGTTTCGGCAGGGGTTGGGGAAGGGTTTTGGTGGAGAGGGGGGGGGGAAGGTGTCATACACCGCGGCCGCTGCCGCACCCATTTCGGGCTCTGGGTTCAGTTGGACGAGTTCATGTTCCTGCACGGGCATTCCATCCTGGGCCATGGATCCTACACATTCTACATCCATTTCTAATACCCCCAGCTCCCGCTCGCCTTGAGACGCCATCTTGCTTCTCGTGAAGGGTTAATTTGAATCGCTCGTAATTTGGAGGGAATCGGGGTCGCTTCTCTCACCCCTGGACCGATTCCCGTGAATTTAGCTGGAGACAGGAGAGCCCGTTTTCCTGTTCTCCGATACCAGTGCCGCGAGGAGGGCGATGGATTTGTATCGCACGACCTGACACCAGTGTTACGGATTGCTGCGCGCCGGCGTGCGACGGCCACGTAACTCGAATCGCGGCACGTCGCCCACCGGACGGACAATCCAGTCGTGACCCT
Source organism: Eptatretus burgeri (assembly GCF_056783735.1). NCBI lineage: Eukaryota > Metazoa > Chordata > Myxini > Myxiniformes > Myxinidae > Eptatretus > Eptatretus burgeri. The sequence continues at coordinate 51,346,856 of NC_140974.1, forward strand.
CTCGGACTAACGCCGGGAACCAGTCACGGGTGGACCTTTCGGTCTCACCGCGACCGAGCCAATCAGCCCCCGCGTGGGATAGGGTTGCTCGCCAAATTCGACCTACCTAAGTACCCACGCGGAGGGTAGACCGGGCGATCGCACCTCGCCGCAGGTCGACTTCGGACACGGGCCACTTAAGCGACCCGAATTGCTCCGTACTATCGGGATAACCGAGCGGTGTTATCGTCGACCTCGACGGTTCGATTAATTATCGGGCGTATTCAGCCCACTACCAACCCTTTACGTGAAGCAAGATGAGGATTCAATGAAAGAAATGACGGTTTAAGCGAAGGAAACAGTTCAACACAAAGCACATTTATTCGCGATGAACGGAAAGCGCACATATACAATTCCACCAAAAAGCACATAGAAAAGAAAAACACAATGCAATTTACACAAAAAGCAAATGCGACAATGCAGATCTAATACCGATTACGCGAGCACACGGCAACACTTATACAATTTTACTTCACAGACGGCGCCGACAACACATACCCAAAACCAAGGAAAAGAATACCCTCAAGGATGAGGCGGGCTCGGAGGCCGAGACCAGGTCGGGCCTACCCGCCTGGTGATGAGACGCGGAGCGGCGATGGTGCCTCAACTCCGCGGGCCTCGCGGGCAGTGTCTGGTAGGGGTGGGGAAAGGGGCGTCTCTTGGTCGCACTATCTCAGCGCGGGGGGAAACAGGAGGGGGCTGCTGATGCTCGGGGCATAGAGGATTCCTACTCTGCCTCGAGTCCCGCTACGAGCGTCTCCACCTCGGCCAGGTCGCGCTGTCGGCCTCCCTGGGGTGCAGCTCCCTGCACGACGCGAGCACCCCCTCGCCTGCCCTCGCCGCCTCTCCACAGCTCCGTCCCCTCCGCTCCGACTCCAACGCACACGACGACGACCAGCTCCTTCTTGCCAACTCCACCGCCCGCGAAGTCTTAACTCTCTGTGTTTTTTGACTGACGAACGCGGTCGCTTTTATAAGCCCCGTGGCTTCGCTCTCTCAGCTTTGACCCCCTCCCTTCGACCTTTCACCTCGCTCCCCATTGGCCCGAGAAAAAGTGGGCGTGAATGCTTTTTGATCCATAAATTTGCATATATCGATCGCCCTCCAACGCCCTGGGGGCGGGGCCAAATCGCCCCTCACTCACCGATTGGACGGAACAAAAGTGGGCGTGTGTCGTTTTTGATCCGTTTTTGAAGTGGAAAATCCGTGGTTTTGTACACGCTGTTCGGCGCGCGCCCTGCACGAGTCCAACACCGGTACCCACAAGCGGCGCAAGAACGGTGGCGATGCGACGGTTGCGAGGTGTGACGTGAAGCGGCGCCGCGGTGGGTGGTTGATGTGGTGGTTGGTGGTGGTAACAATGGCGGTTGGTCCAAATTAAAGATAGTAAAAGAAAAACGGCTATCCTGAAGAGTCGCAGCACGCATAAATGACATGTATTCCCACTAGACAACGGGTTTGGGCCTAACTACACATGTACTTACCGAGATATCTCACCTAAGGGACCTGAATGGTGGTTTGCGAATTTGGTAACCACAACAATATAATGTACTATTTAAAGTTACATACATTTTATAAACGCGAGACTTCAATATGTGAAATGTTGTTACCGGTACGGACTGTGGCCAGCCGCCCGCGGAGCCCGGTCACCGCCAATTTCACGAATGTGGAATCATTCTGACCCATATCAAGTATTTCTATAGGTTTAAATTATGTTTTTAACTTCCAGTGCAAATATCTGATGCTCCTGTTGTATATTAAACTATTGTTTATAAGACTGAAACACATTTTTGTTATTTTTCATTTTCGACACATTCAAATTTTTGAATTTTAACGGGTCGGGGTAAGTTTTCTCAAAAAACAAAAAGGTTCCACTGAATCGATTTTGGTAGATTTTTAATAGGATAGTCCCAGGTAAATTAGGAATCATCAAAAACAGGTTTGAAAACTATTGCAATTTGTTTCGGGTTACCACCTTTTTGAGCACAGGTTACCCGGACTACAAGCGGCTTCTTCCGATCCAAGTGTTCCTAAACCAGTGTGTCGTATCCTTGAAAAAACATACGTTTGGAATATAACGCGAGCAATCGGTCATTTTGGTCTCGAACCACACGTGTGTGGAAAAAAAAGCCACGGGTATTTCCTTCAATCACACATAAGGACATATTTGTATTTCTGAAGCGATTTATGACATTCCATACCTTTTTAATCTATTGGTAGATATGGTTATGGTATGCAGCGTATGCTGTACGGGTACAAAGTCCTTCCCTTGCGAAATATATCAACGTGATTGAACGTTCTCTCTGCAGGACGGCGTACTCCGTGTTGCGGCGCCCATGCTGGTGTGGTGAATTGAAGGTCGTGACATGTGATCACATGTCGCGCGGCTCGAGCACGGGATAGATAAAGCCAAGTCTCCGTACGGACGGGGTGATTGCCCCTGGGGCATTGTCATTTACGGCGGCGGTTCACTTGGTGCTCGTTGAATGGTGAGAATTGAGAGTATATCGGACTCCGTGCTTGTGCTGATTTATTTTGCGGTGATTAATTGCACATGTATACATTGCTGCTTATGTACTCCTAGCTACACCTGTATCCCCTGATGTGCCCGTAGAAGCGGCTTCAATCAAATGGAATAAAGCCTACACTCTGAAGGTTCTTCTCTCGCTTTCATTTCAATTTATTCCATTTGTTTTTCTCGGCTCTTTCAACCAACGATGGACAAGATCTACAAACCAGAGAGGTTCGACGCTGACCCAAATGCGACTGACTCGGAAATGAAATGGTCACATTGGTTCCGTTCCTTCTCAAACTATCTGACCATCATCGTAGAGGGAGCCGACAAATTGGCCGCCCTTGTGAATCATGTCTCGCCCAGTGTATTCAGGCTCTTCTCGGAGTGTGACACCTACGATGCAGCGATCGACGTGCTGCAGGCGCTCTACGTAAAGCGCAAGAACGAGGTATACATACGACATCTTCTCAACACACGCAGGCAAGCAGCCGGGGAGACCATCGATCAGTTCCTGCAAGCTCTGAGGCAGTTGGGAAAAGATGGCAGTTTCCGGGCCGTAACCGCCGAGGAACACCGAGATGAAGCGACCAGAGAGGCATTCATCCAAGGGCTCAGGTCAGCCCACATACGGCAACGCTTACTGGAGAAAGCGCAACCCACTCTTGACAAGGTAGTCGATCAGGCACGAGCGATGGATACGGCTCAGCAGCAATCTGAGTTATTTGGGACACCCATGCTGCTAATGAACGCCGCTACGGTGGAAACTCAAGGAACCCCACAGGGCACCCCTGACACAGAGGATGGAGAAAAACCCGAGGAATCGGATACCCAGACCTCGTCAAACTCCTCAGCAACTACTTCAGTTGGTAAATGCTTCTTTTGTGGGTACAAAAGACACCCCTGCCACAAATTCTCCGCCAGAGATGCCACATGCATGAATTGTGACAAGAAAGGGCATTATGCCAGAGTATGTAAATCTACTCTAAGGCGAAATAAACCCACTTCTGCGGCTCTCTACTCACAAAAGAAACTAACTGCAGCCTCACCGGGGAATCTATCCAAGGCTATCATCAACGTACGAACTAACGGGCATATGGCTGAAGCTCTGATTGATACCGGTAGCTCTGAGAGTTTCGTCAACAGCTCGCTAGTGAAGGGCAGGAAATGGGTAATCCACCCGACTGACAATACGGTATGCATGGCCGCCACCTCACTACAATCCCGCGTACGAGGGTACTGCAATGTTGAATTAGACGTAAAATGGTACACGCATCGGGATGTAAGAGTACTGGTGCTTCGTGATTTATGCGCAGACGTAATTATGGGTCATAATGTCCTCAAGCAGCACACGAGCGTCGAAATACCCTTTGGAGGAAGCAAACCTCGTCTAATTCTAAATGCTCTGACCACCGCAGAGCTAACGTCCCCCCTGCTGTTTGCTAACTTGTCGCCGGTCTGTAAACCGATAGCGATCAAATCGCGACGATATACCACTGCTGATATGAACTTCATCACTTCAGAGACCAAGCGATTACTGGAAGAAGGAATTATAGAACCGAGCGATTCGCCATGGCGCGCACAGGTGTTGGTCACCGCCAACCAGAACCATATGAAACGAATGGTTGTCGATTACTCTCAAACGGTCAATCGTTTCACCCAACTCGATGCCTACCCTTTGCCGCGCATAGACGAGATGGTCGAACGCGTGGCCAATTATAAGATATTCAGCACCATCGATTTGCGAAGCACCTATCATCAAATTCCCATCCGAGAGGAAGACAAACCTTACACCGCGTTCCAGGCAGGTAGACGCCTCTCCCAATTCAGGAGGATTCCGTTCGGTGTCACGAATGGAGTAGCTTGCTTCCAACGAGTTATGGACGACATCATCTCAGATGAAAACCTCAAAGACACTTTTGTTTACGTGGACAATGTCACAGTGTGCGGTAAGGATCAGGGGGAACATGATATGAATCTGGACAGATTCTTGAGCATTGCTAGAAAATATAATCTGACCCTCAACTACGAGAAATGCATATTCTCGGCAAGGTCAATTGACCTTCTCGGCTACACAATAGCCGACGGCACGATTAAGCCCGATCCTGAACGATTGCGCCCACTTCGTGAACTACCCCCACCTCAGGACCTGCAGACAATGCGCCGGGTGATAGGCATGTTCGCTTACTACGCGAGATGGATTTCCCAATACTCCGAGAAAATACATCCCCTAGTGCATTGCAAAAACTTCCCACCAGATGCTGCTGTTGTAAAAGCTTTCCACAGCCTCAAAGATGATATCAGTAATTCCGTGGTATTATTGATCGACAGCTCGGTGCCCTTCATGGTGGAAACGGATGCTTCTGATCACGCGATAGCTGCGACGCTCAATCAGTCTGGGCGACCCGTCGCATTCTTCTCGAGAACTCTCTCTGGAAGCGAGCAGAGACACTCGGCAATAGAGAAGGAAGCGTACGCTATTGTCGAAGCCCTACGTAAATGGAGACACTATTTACTGGGAAACCACTTCACGCTCGTCACGGACCAGCGATCCGTTGCATTCATGTTTGATGGGAAAAATAACGGGAAAATTAAGAATGAAAAAATTACGAGATGGCGAATAGACCTAGCTTGCTATAGTTACGACATTGTTTACCGGCCCGGGAGAGAAAACCCTGCTGCAGATACCTTCTCTCGGGTCTACTGTTCGACGACAATCAGTCGGGCTTTGCAAGACCTACATGTGTCTCTTTGCCACCCAGGGGTAACCAGAATGGCACATTTCGTGCGCAGACATAACCTTCCCTATTCTATCGAAGATATTAAACAAATGAATGCTTCATGCCCTGTTTGTGCTGAACTAAAACCCAGATTCTATGGCGCGGCGTCTGGCAGATTGATCAAGGCCACTTCTCCCTTCGAGAGACTAAATATCGACTTCAAAGGGCCCCTGCCGACCGAGACAGACAACAGATACATATTCACTGTTGTTGATGAATACTCAAGGTTCCCATTCGCATTCCCGTGCTCGGATATGACCTCGGGCACTGTCGTGAAATGTCTCTCTGACCTCTTCGCCATGTTTGGGAAACCTTCGTACATACATTCAGACAGAGGACCGTGTTTCATGTCGGCCGGGCTAAAACAGTTCCTATTAGAGCACGGCATAGCAACTAGTCGAACGACGGGTTACAACCCACAGGGTAATGGGCAGGTGGAACGGTATAACGGAGTCATTTGGAAAGCCGTAACTCTGGCGTTGAAATCAAGAGGACTGGGCCCCGGACAATGGGAGGTTACCCTTCTCGACACTCTGAATTCCATACGCTCTTTGCTCTGTACGTCCACCAATGCAACTCCTCACGAACGAATGTTTACTCACCAACGACGTTATGTTGACGGCCAATCGGTGCCCAACTGGCTAACCCATCCCAGAACAGTGTTCATGAAACGCCCGGTACGACAAAGCAAGTATGAACCCATGGTGGAGGGTGTCGAACTAATCGATACTAATCCAGAGTATGCTCATGTCAGACTCCCGGATGGCAGGGAGACCACTGTGTCGTTTCGCCATTTGGCTCCCTCAGG
>NC_140974.1:51362994-51372994 GCF_056783735.1 Eptatretus burgeri
CTTATCATGTTTCTCTGGACCGACAGGCTGTGACTCTGCACACCGACCTGGGGGATTTGAAGTTGGAGTTGTTCTGTGAGCAAGTTCCAAAGGCATGTGAGGTGTGTTCATATCCAGTGGTTATTAAATACACCGATATCATAGCATCAAACAGCGTAAGCATCAAAAGTCAAGCAGGTGTCCTTGTTTTAAAAATATATATATATATATATATATATATATATATATATATATATATATATATATATATATATATATATATATATATATATATATATATATATATATATAAGATCGAGGCTCATGGAAGAGTGAGGTTATGCAGAGTAAAAGGCAACATAGTGACAGTGTGGAAACAGCGGGACGACTTGCAGCAGCATTCCAACTGTTGCTTTACTGTCACTGTCACTGTCACTGTTTTAATAAGCAAGGGAATGAATGAACAGGAAAAGAGGAGGAGGTGAAGAAACAATAATTCTTCACAATTGAGAGATGGAGCCAAAAACGATATATCATGAAGTTTCAAAATGTTGTGGACTCATGATGACGAAATTTGGTGGATGAGTTGATTAGGGGACAAGAACAAGCCGATTCGATTTTGGTTCAGATTTGGCCTATCAGTGGGATACAAAACGTAAGCTGTTCAGCCTGGTAGAGGAATGCACTCTACCGAGTGCCGTTCTCGTTAACAATATGGATTTAATCAACCTCAGTTCCTTTTGCTCTGATCTATTTTAACATAACATGACAATTGTACTGTTGCGGTTCTGCAAAGCCGGCACTCCCCCAAGGCTACGGCATACAACATACAGCGGTCCCGAGACAGTTATTTCATTTGTAGCTGTTTTAGATAGCCCTTTCCCATATGTTTAGTGGGTTTATAGGATAAAATGTGCTGTGAGGGCTTCTCTGCATGTCTATTTCTCTTCTTTATCTTTTTTATTTACTTTGCTGCACACACTATCTTTTCTTCATGCATGCATGCCTACATCGTAACAAGAGACAGCACATTCGTATATGCCACTAAAACCCCATTGAAACTTCGCGCCATTCCCAAACTGACCATCACGTCAGACCTTCGCCATACTCAAACCACAACGCTATATCATTCCTATAACCATCATAACACCCTTATTAAAAAAATCCTTACATCCATTCAAGCTCACTCACCTCACCATAACCGCTACAACGCTTCAACCACCTCACCATAACCGCTAAAATGCTTCAACCACCTCACCATAACCTCCACAATGCTTCAACTACCTCACCACAACTGCTACGAATTACTCGACCACAGTCACCACCCGGGATGCCCACCACTGTCCTTTGAACATGTCGGGGAGCTATGGACGCAACCTACCATTACAGATGCTTGTGTTTGAAACATTCTGGCATGTAGCTCAAAGCGTAAGGATGCGCTAGAGTCTGTTCAACATTGCCTGGATAGCCCGAGCGTGCCGCTCAATCATGGCCCCCGTTTGGTGTCCAGCACATGTTAATGGCCAGAAAGCACCTCCAGAAACCCCAAACACGTTAATCTTGCATAGTAGAGTTCCTTCGCATAGTCAAGTTCAGAAGCGAATGAGGCCATTTTTGGCATCTGGTCCTTGCAGGAGCATGGCTAATACGTGGAAAGCATCCGTGCACCAATGGGTACGCTGGAGAACCCTACCCTGATACCCGACGATCCTGATCTGACTTTGGGCTCCTCCTCCTTCGCCAGGCATTTATAAAGGACCCTGCAAAGGAGTTGAAGGAGTGCAGTTCAGTTCCGTTCTTGGCTGTTAGTCCTGAGTTCTGAGCTCTGAGTTCTGGGTTGTTGAAGAGACACACATTTGGCTTGGTCGGCGGTATGGGGCGGAAGGCGGAGTTGAGCAGGCGGAGCAGAGCGTAGGGTGGGCGAGCAAACCAAGCACCAGACCGATCACAGTTATCAGATCATTAGCAGTTACATTTTGACTTTCTTACACTTCATTAGTAGACTATCTTCTCGCACGTTATGTCTCTTGTCTTCTGTCTCGTCTGTTGTGGACTCAAAAGAGCAATCGGCGAGGGTAAGTCCAGCCAACCATTCTTTTCATAGCGACGCCACAGACACGCACTTTTCCCCATTTTACCTTTTCTGCACTTCATTTGCATTCCATTGCACCTCATCACACCTCCTCAAATCATGCACCATAGACCTCCCCAGTTTTCTTCCCTCCTCCCCCCTCTTAAGTGACTGGGAAGCGTGGGCCCGTCGGCCGTGCCAGGCACAATAGAGGTCGCCAACACATCTTACTTTCTCTCTCTCGCTCTTGCACTTTAACTTTCCTCGGGGCATATTTATGATGGCGCCTGTCTTGTATAGTGTAAAGTTAATATTGTAGAAGTTCTTTTATATCGGTATAAGTCTGCATTCTGTTCTTTATTGTGCCTTTGTAAGTACTTGCATGCCCTTTTGCTTCATTTATTATAATAAATATTATAATAAAAACAAAGTCCTTAGCAACTTATACAAGCAATAGTTTCTCAAGCTCCAGAAGCTAATATCCGGTTATTTCGATTTTCCCAATAACGTGTGTTGTAAAACTTCATCGTAAGATATTTCGGTCAGTTTGTGACGGACCACCATGTATAATACACTGTTGTGATGCTTATGCTATGGGCTTTCAAATAAACCCAATAACTCAATATTGAATTTTTGCGACTTCCGACTGGTTTTGTACTGGAGGGTCACAAATGTACCCAGTTCATCCTGTCTTTTCCTCCATTGATCCAGCAAAGTCCTCATGTTATTGTTAGCCGAGAAGTTCTATCCCACGTGATTTGTTTTTATTAGCCGGTGTGAACTCGCGCTCTGCTCGGCTGCACCTGATCCGGTGGGTATTACAGTATGTATCGAGGGGACAAGACCCCCCTTGGTGCGGCCGACCACAGGTAAGGTATCACGCGAAGTCGTGCAACCCTGCCAGGGCTGGCAGTACTAATCATTTGTGGTTGCTTAGCAACCTGCCAGTGTGCGGAGTCGTCGCTGCCCGGCGGCGTCAGGATCAGCATTTGTGAAGGATCTGAGTGCTTCCCCTTGTGGCGAGCCTCAAATCCTGGATCCACAACAATACATTTGGATTTATAAGAAGTATATAGATATATTGTTGTGGGCCGGGGGTCGGTGGCGAGGAGCGACTGCAAGGTGGAGCAGTAGGGTCGTCTCCACCGAGTACCTTGAATTGAAGCTCGTAACCCTTGGATAACTCCAAAGGTCAAGGGTCCCTTAGCTGACCGTGGACGCCAATATTTTGACGGCGTGGGGGAGGGTTAATTGCCTAATTTCAATATACCTAAGTACCCACGTCGTCTAACTATCGGGGAAAACCACACCCTCGACGAACCTCGGGCGGAACGGGCCGTTTACCGAGCCCGATCCGGGTGTAAACCAAGCGGGGATTACCAAGATCCGTCGGTCCAAATGAACAATTACAGCAACAAGGCCTCCCTAATTCCCAATATGCACCATGCTAAACCAATGAAAGAAATGACAGCAACGAGCTGGTACATTTAACAAGAGGATTTATTTATGAACAATAATCGGGGAGGGGAGCACACAAAGAGCAGATAAGAGTTAAAACTGAATATGCAGTCAATGTACAAGGGCGAGATACTTAAGCAATGTCTACTTATCCGACTGGCGCCACACACACACACACACACACACACACACACACACACACACACACACACACACACACACACACACACACACACACACACACACACACACACACACACACACACACACACACACACACACACACACACACACACCGTGCGGTAACGTCGATCTTGCTCAGTGACGGGACCCGAATCCGCGCCGATATACCAGGTACCGAGGGACCAAGGATTCAGCCACGGACACCAGACAGCTCAAATAATGACAATGCGAGGGATCACTGCGACGAGACCAGAGCCAGCGACAAGACGAGACCAGCGCCAGCGACAAGACGAGACCAGAGCCAGCGACAAGACGAGACCAGCGCCAGCGACAAGACGAGACCAGCGCCAGCGACAAGACGAGACCAGCCAGCGACAAGACGAGACCAGCCAGCGACAAGACGAGACCAGCCAGCGACAAGACGAGACCAGCCAGCGACAAGACGAGACCAGCCAGCGACAAGACGAGACCAGCCAGCGACAAGACGAGACCAGCCAGCGACAAGACTAGACCAGCCACGAGATGACCGCGCCGTCTCATCTATTTCTTCTCCGACCGGGGTCGGGCGTGGGGAGGTGGGGGGGGGGACGTGTCTCACGTCACCGCACCCCTCATTCGCCGGGGGAAATCGGCCGTCTCTCCGTGATTGGTCGGGGAGCGTGTCGGGGCGTCTTGATCCCCCGCCCCCGAAGAGACTTTGCTTCTCTTGGAGCTCGCTCTGCGCCCATTGGCTGAAAGACGGCAAACGCGCTCGCACCCTTCCGATTGGCCGAAGCGTGGAGTCAGAACTTCGGTGACCGAGGGAACTCCGCCCACATGCGTGTTCGGCACGCCATCGTGCGGGGAATAGTCCATAGTGTTATTTTTGTGGATATAAATTCTGGAGCTAAGAAAATAACTCGCAGCGCACACATGAAATTCCCGTTAGACACAGGGGATGGATTCTAACGATACAGTATACACATATATTTTTCGAAATAACTGAACTGTGGGGACTCTGGCTGTTTGTGTGCAAAAGGTTTCCAAATCCATAACAATATATATATATATATATATATATATATATATATATATATATATATATATATATATATGTATACATACATACTGTACATATACGAGGTGTGTTCAAAAAGTATCCAACCTTAATTTTTCGTGCGTAAACAAATGAAGCTTGGGAAGCGTGGTTTGGTGCACGTATGTAGGCGATCCTAATCCGTATGCGTGAATATTTTCCCGCCTGCAGAAGTTGTCATTCGCCGACAGACCGCCGATGAGTGAGGAAGTGTAAGTGAGCACCGTCGGATTTTCCTTTTTGACAAGATGACAGAAAAACTTGAACAACGCTACTGCATCAAATTTTGTGTAAAGCTTGGCGATTCCCAAGTGGAAACGATCCGCAAGATTCAACAGGCATTCGGGAACGAAGCAATGGGCTCCACACAGATAAAAGAGTGGTACAACCGCTTCAAAGATGGTCGCACATCAGTGGAAAGTGAAGCACATTCTGGTAGGCCCTCAACCTCCCGAAATGAGATCGTCATTGACCAAGTGAGGACCCTGCTGATGCAGGATCGTCGAATCACGATCAGAGAACTTGCAGTCGAGGCGGGCGTCAGCATTGGATCCGTTCATTCCATTGTGACTGAGGATTTGGGCTTAAGGAGAATCTCAGCGAAGTTCGTGCCAAAGCTGCTAACGATCGAGCAGAAGCAACTCCGTTTGGAGATCGCACAGGACATGCTGGAGACTGAACAGCGATCCCAACTTCTTCAACACAGTGATCACTGGCAATGAGACCACAGTGATCGTCATTTTCTCAAAAAGGAAAATCCGACGGCGCTCACTTACACTTCCTCACTCATCGGCGGTCTGTCGGCAACTGACAGCTTCTGCAGGTGGGAAAATATTCACGCATACGGATTAGGATCGCCGACTTACGTGCACCAAACCACGCCTCCCTAGCTTCATTTGTTTACGCACAAAAAATTCAGGTTGGATACTTTTTGAACACACCTCGTATATATATTCAGTCTTATGAAGCAAGATCAACAAAGGATTTGCAAAGCTTTAACAACAACATCCTGTATTCCTATTTTGGCTTTGATTGCAATAGCATGGAACATTATAAATGAATGATCATTCCGACGAATCTCCAAGGCTCTTTGTTGTCGTGCCAAACTACAGATAACCTATCATTGTGTCGTCAATGCGGATGTATAAATGGAGAAGGAATTTGTGTACAGCTGAGACTCAGATATGCCCATGCTCTGCTGTGTGCAGAACTTCCTTGTGCTATGTGCTAGCGATTACTATGATGGTTGTATCTTCCACCGTAACATCCGTGGCTTCATGGTGCAGACGGGGGACCCAACAGGTGAAGTTTATGATTGAGAATTTTTTTCGGGCAAGCACGTGCACGCTTCTTTTCGCAGAACTGTTTGATGAAATGGCCATTAAATCATGATAATGGTATGTGACTCACGCTATGACGCAATACTTGGAAAGATTCAAATGTAAGGTAATGTCCTGACCTTTCATGCAGGTACAGGCAAAGGAGGCACCAGTATCTGGGGACGAAAGTTTGAAGACGAGTTCAATGAACACCTGAAGGTTGATGGATCTTTATAGCGAGTAAACAATGATGTGCAGTTTGACATTAGAATTTGCGGAGACAATTGATCAACGTTCGGAAATGATCTTTAACTTTCATCGTTATTTAATAACAGATGTGTATAAAAGTCAGTGTACATGACAAATTTTAAAATGTGCAAACTTTTGTGTATCACCTCTTTATAGCGTTCATAACTGATCTGCCAGGGCAACCGAGCATGCACGTTTGTCAGGCCAATAAAGGCGAGGTAGTTAATGACAGCAACAAAACATTTTTCTGAAATATAGAAAAGCTACCTTATTAGTTGTTTGGGTATTCAACCCGAAAAAAAAATATTTTGGGATGCTCAATATCTAGAACATATCTCACACGTGTACTGTATTTGGCAATAACCACCGCACCAGTCGGTAGCACACTGCATCTCGGCTTAATCGCAATCGGGTTTTCTCATGACATTACTCATTTCAACGTGATTCACAGGAATGGCGATAGACATTTTCCACAGATATTTTTGTTCATGAACTAAATGGCATCCCTTCACATTGTAGATGTTAACTGCATTGACTTGATTGTAAACTTCATATTACATCCGGAATACTAGTTTAAGCCTGTGAACAATGCATTAAGTACGCTGTGTTGTCCTGATGATGTTGTAATTTTTTCCAGCACAATGTCCGTGGGGTGGTCTCCTTGGCTAACAGTGGACCTAACACCAACGGCTCGCAGTTCTTCATCACATATGGCAAGCAGCCGCATCTCGACATGAAGTACACCATCTTTGGGAAGTGAGTCACATGTGTAACTTTTATGGCCTTATACATATTTTGTATGTGAAATAAAGACAGGAGAGAATTGTGGGTAAATCGAAAAAATTCAATTGGAAAAAGGGAAGGGAAGTTGAGAGGATAGGGAAGAACTTGGAAGTAGTGGGGAATTTTGGGGTAGAGTGGTAAATGAAAGGTAAGGTGCTTTGGATGTATAGAGTATGTTTGAATGAAAGGACTGGGAGGAAGCGGTGGGGTCGTGGAAGGGGAAGGAGGAAGGTAGGGGCCATGCAGGGTGGAGGGGGTCAGTAAAATGAACCAATTTTGTTTGCGCAATATCTAGAATGTCATCTTTGTCACTGGCTTTTGTATACTGTACAAGCAATTGTTTCGCAAGCTTCAAATATTTTCCTCAACAATCCAGTTTGGCATTCAGCAGTTTTAAGCTGCTTCATGCAATGACATCACTGAGATCAACTGGGTGGATTAATATATTACAAATAGCTTGGGTTTTTCATCATCGCAAGTTGTCTTGCAGATGTATTTGAGATATTCTGGTCCGTACAAGGTTCAGGCTTTCATTTTGAGAAAAAACGTTATTTATTATTTGGTTGGATTCGGACCGAGAACGGCGTCACGTGAACTAACCAATCAAACTGGCTTTCGGCATGCAGGGTTATAGATGGGCTCGAGACGCTGGACGATTTGGAGAAGCTGCCGGTGCAAGAGAAAACTTACCAGCCACTAACGAACACTTGTATCAAGACAATAACGATACATGCTAACCCCTTTGCACCATGACATGGTGCGCATCTTGTTAGCCACCTGGCGAGCCATCGATGCAAAGGACTTGCACAGTTTATGATAATATGATGCTGTGCCTGGTATTATTGAAACACACAAAAGTTTATATTTGAATGTAAAATTCAAGATGCTTTTTATTTTGTTAAAAATAAATCCAATATTTTCATTCCATAATGGTCTGAGCTCTAGCCACATGGCTGAGCCATCATGTTATGATGTTCCCATATTTTTTGGAAAGCCCAAGGGACAGCACACATGTTGATGAATTTCCCTGCCTGCAAAACTTAATCTGCAAACAAACATGAAAAAAATGCAAAATATATGCCTACAAAGATGACAGTTTATAGCTGGGTTGGGATTAGAACCCAGGCAAGACAGCTAGGCAACCCTGCCAGTGTTTTCAAACTTGTACATGAGGAGAAGTCGGTGTACCTTTTTGCATAAATGATGAGGACTCATAAACAGTACTCAAATCGACTCGATCGATAGAAAGCAAGGAGCAACTTATCTGTGTGTGTTGTAAGGTATTGAAATGTGTGGTTTTGTCGTTTACAGACTGTTCTGCTTTAATGCGAATCACACAAAAGCTTCATCACTGAAGAAAAGGTGTAAGCAATGAAAGATTTGGGGTTTGTAAATAACACTGGGAAGAAACTCCTGATGGTTAAAAAATACAAAAGTGTATTTTGCATTCATTAGTTTGACAATCTTTTTTGATTAGTTTAAGAGTTACCAAGTACTGTTTTTCTGTTTTACACTGGGGAAGACTAATAAACTTTTAAAAACAAAAAAAAACCTCGAGTCAAGTTCATAGTAAAGTGAAACTGTTCCGAGTGGCGTTCTCAAGGTATTACAGACGAGATACTTGCAATCGGCCAAATATGAGATGCGTATGTGGTCTGGTGTACTGTATATATTCTGATTATGATGTACAATACTTTGTTGCAGAGCGTTGGTGCTGTCAAAGTAGTTTCTTGGCAAGGATTATATTGTATATACATATATGTATATACATATATATATATATATATATATATATATATATATATATATATATATATATATACATATATGTGTATATATATACATATATGTGTATATATAAATATATATATATGTATATATAAATATATATATATATGTATATATAAATATATATATATATATATATATATATATATATATATATATGTATGTATGTATATATATATGTATATGTGTATATATATGTATATATATGTATATGTGTATATATATGTATATATATATATGTATATATATGTATATGTATATATATATATATATAAATATATACTCATATCCATCCTCGCTGTCATTGCCGCCAGCATGGCGAATAGCTGGGCCATGTCGGGTGCGCTTGGGTGAGCCGTTTCGGCAGGGATTGGGGAAGGGTTTTGGTGGAGAGGGGGAGGGGAGGTGTCATACACCGCGGCCGCTGCCGCACCCATTTCGGGCTCTGGGTTCAGTTGGGCGAGTTCGTTTTCCTGTACAACCAACATTTCCTGCACGGGGATTTCATCCTGAGCCATGGATTCTACACATTCTACACATTCTACATCCGTTTCTAATACCCCCGGCTCCCGCTCGCCTTGAGACGCCATCTTGCTTCTCGTAAAGCGTTAATTTAGCTCGCTCGTAATTTGGAGGGAATCGGGGGTCGCTCCTCTCACCCCTGGACCGATTCCCGTGAATTTAGCTGGAGACAGGAGAGCCCGTTTTCCTGTTCTCCGATACCAGTGCCGCGAGGAGGGCGATGGATTTGTATCGCACGACCTGACACCAGTGTTACGGATTCGCGCCCGCCGGAGTGCTGACGGCCACGTAACTCGAATCGCGGCACGTCGCCCACCGGACGGACAATCCAGTCGTGACCCTCTCGGACTAACGCCGGGAACCAGTCACGGGTGGACCTTTCGGTCTCACCGCGATCGAGCCAATCAGCCCCCGCGTGGGATAGGGTTGCTCGCCAAATTCGACCTACCTAAGTACCCACACGGAGGGTAGACCGGGCGATCGCACCTCGCCGCAGGTCGACTTCGGACACGGGCCACTTAAGTGACCCGTTCCGTACTATCGGGATAACCGAGCGGTGTTATCGTCGGCCTC
>NC_140974.1:51377994-51392994 GCF_056783735.1 Eptatretus burgeri
AGTTGATACATATTGTTTGCTTTTGGAAGAAATAGAATTGCAGATTAATACAGATAATGGTGTGATGATTAGTCTCACATAATTTTTTGTTAAATAAATGAGTGGCAAAGTACCAACTGGGGTATATGTTAATCAAATCAATCTTCATAAACTATTATCTTGTGTTCAAAATCAAAAGCCTTGTACGATTAACGTTAATACAATTCAGAGAAAAGGAGCAGTAAGAATTGATGTTTTGCTCACAAGAGAACAGGTTAAAATCTTGAATGACACTGGCTCACTTAAAATTAAAATGACAAAACCAATGTTGAAAAAATATTCAATAAGAGAGACGAGTGGAGGATTTCTCCCATTTCTAATTCCTTTATTTGCTGGTTTAAGTGCGGTTGGAGCATTGACGGGTGGTATTTCAACAGCGGTGAAAACTGCCAACGAAAGGAAGGCTCAACTCCAGGCTCAAAAGGAATTGGAAAGACATAACAAAGAGTTGGAGAAACAAATTAGTGGAAGTGGTGTAATTGTAGATTTTGCTGAAAAAACTTGAAGGTCTGCCTGATAAAGCGAGATTGTTAGTTGGAGATATGCTTTCTTCTATAGCACAAGCAGGTGTAAAATTAACGAAAAGAGGTAATGGATTATATCTTTCTAATAAATAAATGAGCATTGATGAGTGGTTGAAAGAATTTGGAAAGAATACAACATCAAATTTACAACTTGCCAAATATTGTAAGAAATTAAAAATTCATAATGTGGTTATTTGTATGAGAGATGAATTAACAAATGTGCCGAAACATACAAAGAATATTATTATGAACTTAGAAGATAATAATGGGAACGGTTCTCATTGGGTTTGTATTTTTAATAGTCAAGACAAATATTATTTTGATAGTTTTGGTCTTCCACCACCTGTTGAAGTTATAAAATTCTTACAGAATGGTGTTTATCAAACATTTCAAGTCCAAGAATTAAATTCCAAGTGTTGTGGTCAATTATGTCTATATGTGTTATTTCAACTCAACAAAAATAAAAATTTTTATGATATTATGTTTAATCTAATATAAATGACTTATGTTGGTAAAGATGGTTCTATCTTTGGTGTATCTCAAGAACTGGATATTGATTTATCAAATTATTACACAAAGGCACAGGCTGAACGACATAAATATAATATAAGTAGGGTAAGAATACTGATTCTGGCTCACTTTTCCCCATGTAAATGAATGGGGGATTTTCAGCGATTCATATTTTTTTCCCTAAAAATAAATCCCCTTTTTATCCCAAGGTATATTTATTTGTCTCCCCTTTTAACTTGGAGGTTGATCCTCATTGAATTGAACACCTGGGGGTTGAACAGCTCACTCATTGAACCTATAAAGATTTGTTCATTCTCAAATTCCTTCAATAGTTTAATTTTCTTTGCACAATAATCTCCATCTAAAATATTGACAAACAAAACATTTGAATCTTTATATTTTTTAAGATACCCCTTTTGTGCCATTACGAAATGATAAACTTCTCTTAATGCTCTTGTTTGACCACCTCCTGAGCCACATATCATTTTGAGATTATAGTAAATTGTTTTTTCATTGTTCAATTGATAACCATCAAAGTTTTCAGTCCATTCAAGGATATTCATTTTTTCTTTACATCCTCTAACTTACTAGTTTTTAAATTAATTCGCTTATTTGTTTTATTTACCTTTGTTTTAGTTATTTTTTCAATAAGACTTATTTGATATTTTTCACATTCATTATGTTTTCCATTTATATACCAAGACTGGGATTTTCTCCACTCTTTAGTTTGATTAATACTTGGTTTAACCATTTATATATTGTGAAAAAACGCGGCGGTAGCCCTTAAAAAACCCTAACCCATCTTCCCATCGTTAAAACATAATCTATTTTATACACTCTATCATACAATATCCATATGGAACACAATCTATTCCATTATCTAAAATAAATCTCTTATCATCAAAGGCTCCTAATGCCTTTTTATTTACTTCTTCACTATATATGTTATGTTTATAACTTCTTATTGTATTCATTTTCCTATATTCTTCTTTCTTCATCAAACAATTATAATAATTTCTAAAAGTTATTGATTTCTTTATTACATATTTCTTTATTCCCTTTAACCTCTTATCAATCTGTTCACCATACTTATAAGCATATGCCTTTGCTCTCAATCCAATAAACTCACTCATTACTTTTCCACCCAACTCATCCTTAAACTTACCAATAACCTTTTCATTCTTTTTGGAAAATAACTCGCTCTTCTTGCTGAAATTACTTGTATCATATACTCCAATATTTTTCTTCATATCTTCATAAACATCATCAGTTTTTATATCTAGGATAAAACTATCAGTATCCATATACAACAATGAAACATTTTCACCATACTCTTTCTTTAAGTCATTATACAAATAATCATACATCAATATCTTTGATAAATCAAGAACTGCTGTTCCAATATAAATTGGTTTATCCATTACAATACTTTCCTTTTTCATATGAATTGCAGAAAAGTTCTCTGAAAAAACCTCTTCTCTCTCTCAAAACTTGGTTTATTTATCAATCTCGAAGCTTCTTTCCAAGATGTTGCGAATCTAATGTTTTGCCTGTTTCTAACATTTTCCATAGTCTTTCCAAATACAGCATTATTCATTAATTTATAAAAGTCCCCTTCAAATTTTACTTTTGTATTTGCTCTCATATCTGTATTGAATTGAATATACTTTTTCACCCAAGGACTTTGTTTAAATTTTAAAACACTATGAATTTTAGCTACTCTCAATCCTTCTCTCAAAAACTGTTTTAAGCTTCTCTGATGTAAAACATATCCCTCTTTATCATAGAATGTTGTTAATAACTTTTCTGTTGATTTGCCTTTAATATTAAAACTTTTATGATAATCACTGAACCATTCTTTCTTTGGGGTTTCTTTCTCACATGCAAAAGGAAGGTCTTTATGCTTATTATGAAGAACACTCGGGTACATCAAATCAACTTCAAAATAATAACCTTCTTCTTCGTCATTCAATTCCTCTTGAGAAGAAATAACAATATTCATCAAAGCCTTTTCATAATCCTTTTCTTCCACCCACTCTAATTTACCATAAGGTAGAGATTGAGACATTGCCCATCCATACAAATTATTAGCATCAAAATACATCAAATAATTACTATCTTTTTCACTATCATAATTTGGGAGATATTTATTATTTGCTTTCGCATATCTTTTTGAACATACTTGTGATATTCCACCTCTCTTGGACTTCTCAATCATCAAAAGCATATCAACATCACTGATTAAATCTATATCTTGTTTTGTCATTTTTAACATTGCACTCCAAGCTAAACCAGGAGCTGTGAAATAGTGGGCAGGGTCTAATCCATAACAATTTTTATTATGACAGAGTGTTCTAAAAGCCTCAAACACATCAGCTAACAATAAAACATCTGTTTTTAGATATAAATCATGATATTCTCCAAGGTTCTTTATCTTAAATATTTTCCATATTTCTTGTGCGTGTTTATATTCCTTATCACTTATCTCTTCTTCATAAAGGTTATTATAGAAACTTTCTTTTGAAGGAAGTTGTGTTTCTTTAAATCTCATAAATGAATCCATATAATCATAAGGATAAATTCCCTTACTTGTAAGAATTTTCTCTTTACTTTGAATTTCATTCCTTGTTTGAATTTCCTCTCTCATAAGAATTCCTTCTTTAATCAGAATTTCATCTTTGATCTGAATTTCCTCTTTAGTTCGAATTTTCTTTATAATTAGAATTTCATCTTCAGTTAGAATTTCTTCATTAATTAGAGTTTCCTCTTTACTTTGAATTCTCTCTTTAATCTGAATTTCCTCTTTAGTGAGAATTTCCTCTTTTGGAAAGAATGAATTAAGATTTGGAAAAGAGTCCGTGGAGCTTAGATTTGATGCGAGGTAGGCTAGTGGTGTTCCCATAAACTTGTAAGAATCTAGAAACCTAATACGAGTTAAAGGTTTTGTGAATATCATTTTTGAAAATGAAATATACTTTTGACTTGTGTTTGTTATAGCAGAAATATTCCCTGGTGTTTTTGAAAGTTCATTTATAAATAGATGTGTATCATAGTTGGCGCTGTTGTGAAGAAAGACTGGAATAAAAGAAGGTAATTTATAATTAAGATTACAACAGGAATGAGCGGGACCTCTATATTTACCAGTAAGATGACAATGGTCTCTAACTTTAGACTCCTTAATTTCCCCCTCACAAATATGACAGATATTGTTCATTCTAAATTCTAATTTTTCTTCTTTGGTTAATTTCATCGGTTCATTTGTTTCTTTCATTAATTTAGTGAGTCTTATACAATCCTTTTCTAATCGTTTTACAAACTCTTGTGAAGCATTTTTTCCACGATAATGTTCAAGTTTGTTATGCTTTTCTCCAACAGATGATTTGATATAATAACAGAAACCACAAGGAATATGTTTTTGATATTTATTTGTATATGGTTCTTTTGGATTAGGAGAAGCAGTATTTATCTTTTTAAGGATACATTCAAAATCAGCGTATATCACAAATGGGTGCATGATAGATTTATTATAATCTTCAAAATAAATCTTTTCACCAGGTTTAGGCATTGTAATTACAGCTGATTTATGATTACTACAATATTTTGAATGTTGTTCTAATCGTTCTTTTGTATGAAATGAATTAAGACATCGCTTACAAGGATATATTTTGTTTGCTGTTCTGAATACCTGAGAAGAGATTAATCTTGATAAATTATTGATGTATGTGTAATGTGAATTCTTTCCAACACTAAAATATAAAAGGTCAATGTGTGTTTCTTCATTTTTATAGTTGTTTGAAATTTTTAATATTTGAACTTTGTTTGTATCCATTAATCCATATACATTAATAGAAAGATTATTCTTTTTCTCAAATTTAGGAATATCTGTTAGTGGCATTGGGAATTTAAAATCTTTAATGTCCAAGGTATTCTCATATTTCATATATTGTTTTACTCTTTCTGAATTACATTTTGGTGGATGAAAGTGAGCAAGAACAGACCAGAGAAAACATTTATTATCATTGTTCTTAATATTAACAACTGCCTTCTTTCGTTTTATTTCTTTTGGTAATTCAATATAAGAAGAAGCTTTAAGAGGGTTTGATTTTAGAATGTGTATATCAAAAAGATGATTTTTTTAATATTGAATCCACTTCCTACCACTGTATTATCAACATCCTCCTCTTGTCTTGATAGTTCTTCATAAACCCCACTATTCAAAAAATCTTGAAATGATGTTATAAAATGAAGACCTGTTCTCATATAAGGAGTATGTTCTTCATCTTGTCTTTTCATATTCATTTTCACTCCCATATAAAACTTTAAAGTTTTCATTTCTTTTAATGACTTTTTAATAAATTTTTCAACATCGGGTTTCACTATTTCAATTGATTCAGCTATTGATGATGGACCGGGTTCTCCAAATTGAAAAATCCTTATTTTTATATGCCCTTTAAATGCCCCATCAGTGTTTTCAATATAATAGTCTCCCTTTACTTTAAACTCATTTTTCTTGTGTTTTTGTGATTGAAGATGTTTATTATAACTACTCTTCAAAACATCCTTTGAACAGATATCACAATGTTTTCTTTCCAACTCAAGAGGAGATATTTGATGAAATAGATTAAATGTGTGTTTGTTGGTTCGGAGGTGTTTTCTATAATGTTTATATTCGTGATTACAAACATCGCAGTACGTTGTATTCACCATATTTATAGAATAAAACTTTGCTTTAACTAAAATTTTCTTGATGAAAATTTCGTTTAATTTATAGGTGAATCTGTGCTTAAAAACATTTTATCCTCCAACTTTTTCACTTAATAAATACAATGTTTCAAGACACAAAAGACAAGTTTCAATCAATCTCTTCATCTGTTAAAGATACTGAGAAATATGTCAAGGATGTAAAATTGAACAAAGATAAATATAACAACTATTGGATAAAAACTATTATGGTAAATAATATGAGTTCTTCAATTTCCTTCAGTGGAAGGGCTTTTAGTATACCTGGTAGAACATCAATTAAAGTATCTCTAACAAAAGTTTCTCCTCTCCTTCTAGTAATATATTCAAAACTAGAAAAAGCAATGAAACAAGAAAAAGTATCAAAGAACAAAAACCTTATGGATGAAGCTTTAGAAAGAAAAGATAAGACCATCTGTAATATGCAAGGAGAAATTTGTATTTTTTTCAACAACCCTAAAGATGTAAATCCTGATGAAATAAAGGATGTTAATATATCAGGTGAAATGACATTTCGTTCAATAGTAGTTAACGATAATTTTAAAATTACCTTTAATATAAAAAATGTTGTCGTTGAATCTGATAATGAAAAAAAGTATATCGATATCGATGGTAATATACAACTGAAAGTATAGATGAATTTCAGTTTAAGTAAAGTTTTACTTTATAAATATGCTAGACTTTCCTGATTCTCCATATGACAAATTTGAGAATTGTCCTGCGTGTGAAAGACAGGGATTAAACACAGAGTCAAAAGCCTATAAACAATGTATATTCTGTGATTATCTTCTAATTAATGATAATAAAAAATATAAAAAGGAAAATAATTCTTTTAGATTTACACCAAAAATGAATTACTTTACAAGATTGATTAGAGAAATGAATGTAAAGTATGAGGGTGATAACACACCTTTCCTTACAAGGGAAGAAACTGAACATATAAGAGAAATGTTCAAAGGATTGTTGTTGTATATTATTCATGGATGTAATTTTCAGGGAAATATCAACACAAGATATTGTATAAATAAAATAATGGATTATCTTGAAATTAAACCTGAACTTAGGATAAAATATAGAGTTTCTAAAAAAGCCAATAATAAATTAAATAACCTGTTTTTCAAATATATAAATGAATGATTTTTTACCTATTTGGGAAAATAAGATAAAATTTAACAACCATAAAAATCTCCCAAATTCATTAAGATGTCTCATAGTTGGTTCAAGTGGATGTGGAAAAACCTGCTTACTTTTAAAAATGCTCCTCACTCCCAACTTTTTAGATTATGATAATTTAATAATTTTCACAAAGTCGAGTTTTCAACCAGAGTATCAACTACTCTCACAAGGTTTTAATGCTGGTCTTCAAAAAGAAGATATAATCGGTTTATTTAAACGTCAAAAAAACCTAAATGATTATAACATTGAAGATATAATTCAACTATTTTGTGATACACAGAGATGTAAAAAGAAATCAAATCCTATAACTTGTATTCTTAGTGATAATACGGATGATATACCGTCTCCCCAAGATTTGGATAAATCAAAAAAGAACCTCATTATCTTTGATGATTGTGTTAATGAGAGAAACCAAACGGTAATGGACAGCTACTACACAAGAGGGAGACAATCTTTTTGTAATTGTATTTATCTTAGTCAATCGTACTTTCAACTTCCTCGTCGTTCCATCAGAAACAATGCTAATACTTTTATTTTATTCAAGTTAAATTCAATAGATATCAATAATTTTTGGAGAGATAATTGTTCTACATTATGTAGTAAAAAGAAATTTGAGGATTACATGAAGCACACGACTGAAAAATATAAATATATTGTTGTGAAACAAGATGAGATATTAAGGGATATATTTTTTGTTTTATAAACAATTACATATATAAATGACAACTATTATTATAAATCTTGTGGGTAAATCTGCTTCTGGAAAAAACTTTCATAAATCAAGGTTCTTGTGTAGTACAAATGAGAATATTGTAAATTTACTTAAAAAACACCCCGTGATACGCATTGTATCAACAACAACTAGAGCAATAAGACCTGGAGAAGTAAAAGGTGAAGATTATCACTATATTTCAGTGGAGGAACATATGCGATTGAGGAATGAAGGACAAATATTTGAGGAGGTTTCTCTTGTTACAACAAAATATTCACATTGTCAGAGTGAGTTAAAGAAACTAAAATCTGGTGGTGTTGGGATATTAGAAACTAATCCAGAAGGAACGAGACAAATTATTAAATATCTGAGCGGAGTGAAGATTTTATCATTCGGTTTTGATGTTGATGAAGAAACTCAACGCAAACGTATGAAAAGCAGAGATGCAAGGATTAGTGAAGAAGAAATTACAACTCGCATTAATGTTAATAAAGAATTTGATGAAATATTTAAAGAAAAGGATTTATTTGAACACATCTACTTGAATGATGAAGAAAAGGAAAATTTCCCTGTTAATCTTTACAATTCATTAAATGATATTTTACAATAAATAAATGGATACAAAAGAAAGAGCAAGAAGATTTAAGGAACATCAAGAGTTGGTTTCAAAAGTTGTAAAACAGCAGAAAGACATAAAGAAGAAACGCAGACAGAAACTAACGGGCGAAGAAGTATTTGAAAGAAAACAAGAGAAATTTTTTAAACCACTTTTAAAAACCTCCCAAGAAAAAATGAAAGATGTTTCCACAGTTCCCACAGTAGAATATACTCCCAGAAAGCTCCAAATGTTAAAAGATTTCAGTCAAATGACGGAGGAAGAATTAGAGCATATTGGAGAATTAGAATATGATGAAGGTTTATTTCAACAACTGGAAGAGATTAATCAACCCCCTGATTATATTGTGAATGCTGTTCAAAACAATGAATATTCAGCGGATTCAAAAACCAAAGCAGGACTCATTCCAACAGAACAACCAGCAATATTTCATCTTGTTCAAGAAAAGGTATTGATATTTAATGATGAATTAAGGTTCTTAAGTTCTGCTCAACCCCCTGTTAAACTAACTCCGAGATTAATGTTTCTTCTCACAAAAGATGGAAGACAAGGTTCAACTATGAGGGATGAATCAAAGTATATTGATAAACCATTGGATATGGAAAATAATGATGATAGAGTATATATTGATTTGCTGAACACTCGAAATTATAAGGTTATTCTTTCTGGTAAAAGTAGGAAGAATGAGAAGGAGAAACACATTATTCAGGCTTTAAGTATCCTTGGTTCAGGTGTTAGTTTTCTTCCAAATGACCCATCGCAATTAGTTAATAGACTGTTATTGTTGTTAGGCAGTAAGAAGGCTGGAAATAACAATTGTTTTAATGAAGCATCAGCCATTTTAGACCAGTTGATGAACATGAAAATAATTAATAAATCTTAATATAAAGACATTTTATCTCATATTAAATAAGATGAGAAGCACAATCCTGAGTTTTAATTTCACAACAAGCGACCACACATCTTCATTCCCATACCCACTACAACTTGACACAAAAAAAGAATATGAGGCATCTTTATTGTCCATGGAAACTTATAATACCTTATTTAATATAACCAAGAAAAATGACAAGTTTAGTTATAATCCGGGAAGTGGATACAAAACGATAACAGTCTCACCCGGAGCATACGAGATTTCTCAAATATCTTCCGAAATTGCTCGTCTTATGAAAGAACAGGGTGATGAACCAAAAAATATTGTTATAAACATTCAAAAACATACTTCAAAATCAACGATTAAAGTTAAAAATAACTACAAGGTTGATTTCACAATTGATAATTCATTTAGAGAGTTATTGGGTTTCTCCTCAAAAAAGATTGAAACTAATGGGACGTTTTACAGTGATAATGTCATTCAAATATCCTCAGGAATAAATTCGGTGTTAATTCACTGTGATTTGATTGATGGTGCTTATAATGATGGAAAAAAAACAAATACAATATTTTCATTCAGCGCATACTCAACCCCAATTGGTTATAAATTCAATATGGAACCTAAAAATTTGGTTTATCTACCTGTGTCAGGAAAAACCATACACAGAGTAAATTTTAGGATAACCGACCAAGATAATCGTGTGATTTCTTTTAATGGAGAAGTTATATCCATCAGAATTCACCTACGTGAAGTTTTTCAATAAATAAATACGATGGTTATTGTGAGGAAACACGAGTTGGGAAAATATAAAATAATTACAGGGGATGGGATGTTCCTTTCCCCGTACTACAAGGGTGAAGGTATGTATCTTGGTAGAGGATACTATAAACCTAAGAGACAAAGGGGTGTCGGACATCAATTTAGAGGAGATGGGATAATTGATACTCTCATGGGTATTGGTTCAACTATTCTTAAACATAAAGACCTAATTGGTTCAACTGCTTCTGCTGTGGGAAATGTAGCAGGTGCTGTAAAGAGTATTAAAGATGCTCAGAAGGAATCTCATAAATTACAAGCAATAAAAGAAATTAAGAAAGGTAAAACTCAGTTGTCCCCCCAAGAACGACAGAAAATAATTCAAATACTTGGAACAGGGTTTCAAAAGTTTTAACATATTTTTCCTAAATAAATACAAGTATGGAAGCAATTGATAGTATCTATGATTTGGATGATACTATTATTATCTCAAACTCCACTAAAAAAGAAGATTACTTCAAGGTAAATGCAATAACTGGAACAGACTGGAATACAAATGGTACAAAAAAGTTATGAAATAAATAATCAACAAACCTATTTGAATCTCTCCGAAAGTTTCTTGTTGTGTAAATTTAAATTCACTAAGGCTGGGAATAACACAAACGCTACACTTGTAAATGATTTCTTCTGGAAAATGTTTGATAGTGTGCGATTGTATATTGGAACACAAGAAGTTGAAGCGGTTGATTATGTCTCTGCTGTATCTGAAATGATGAAATTTACACTCTATACATTCAGTGATAGAATGGGAAAGGGGTCTGTCGAAGGTTTTATTCCTGATATGTCAACGGGAACAAACACAGACCCTGGATATATTCAAAGGAAAGGAATGTATAATGATGATACAAAAGCAGAAAATAGTTTTACTGTGGCAGTTCCTCTTAAAGGTATATTTGGATTTTGTGATTATGATAAAGTTCTGTATGGTCTTAAAATTAGATTTCAACTACAAAGGAATGATAATGAAAATAGATTGCTTTTTGGTGTTGGTAGTGCTTTTGGTGAACAGAATAAATTTGTAATTGAGGAGATGAGTTGGTATATCAGTGAATATACTCCTAATCTTAAAACAGAAGAGATGTTGAATCGAAGACTTAACTCAAAGAAACCACTCAGTGTATCATACCTCAAAAGAAGATGTCAACACGTTAAACTCAATCAAACTACTTACACGTGGAATTTGGGTGTTCTGGAAGGAAAGCCACGATATCTGTGGATGATTTTTAAAAAGCCAGATGGTGATACTGCGACTGATAAGAATAATGCATTGAGTGATAATGCTAAGGTGAAACAACTTCGCGTTTCTCTAGATGGAACATTTTATCCACGAGATAGATTGGAAATTAATTGGGAAAAAATGATTTTGCTGAAGCATACAAGTCTTACCAAAAGGTGTGTGAAAGTAATGGAAATAAAGAACCTATTTTGGATATGACAGCATTTAAAAGTTTGTATACAATCTATGCGTTTGACCTGAGCGCTCAAAAGGAAACTATAAAGTCTAATCGAGTGGATACTTCCCTATACATTGAAAGAGGAGAGAGTGAAGAAGTTGATACATATTGTTTGCTTTTGGAAGAAACAGAATTGCAGATTAATACAGATAATGGTGTGATGATTAGTCTCACATTTTTTGTTAAATAAATGAGTGGCAAAGTACCAACTGGGGTATATGTTAATCAAATCAATCTTCATAAACTATCATCTTGTGTTCAAAATCAAAAGCCTTGTACGATTAACGTTAATACAATTCAGAGAAAAGGAGCAGTAAGAATTGATGTTTTGCTCACAAGAGAACAGGTTAAAATCTTGAATGACACTGGCTCACTTAAAATTAAAATGACAAAACCAATGTTGAAAAAATATTCAATAAGAGAGACGAGTGGAGGATTTCTCCCATTTCTAATTCCTTTATTTGCTGGTTTAAGTGCGGTTGGAGCATTGACGGGTGGTATTTCAACAGCGGTCAAAACTGCCAACGAAAGGAAGGCTCAACTCCAGGCTCAAAAAGAATTGGAAAGACATAACAAAGAGTTGGAGAAACAAATTAGTGGAAGTGGTGTAATTGTAGATTTTGCTGAAAAACTTGAAGGTCTGCCTGATAAAGCGAGATTGTTAGTTGGAGATATGCTTTCTTCTATAGCACAAGCAGGTGTAAAATTAACGAAAAGAGGTAATGGATTATATCTTTCTAATAAATAAATGAGCATTGATGAGTGGTTGAAAGAATTTGGAAAGAATACAACATCAAATTTACAACTTGCCAAATATTGTAAGAAATTAAAAATTCATAATGTGGTTATTTGTATGAGAGATGAATTAACAAATGTGCCGAAACATACAAAGAATATTATTATGAACTTAGAAGATAATAATGGGAACGGTTCTCATTGGGTTTGTATTTTTAATAGTCAAGACAAATATTATTTTGATAGTTTTGGTCTTCCACCACCTGTTGAAGTCATAAAATTCTTACAGAATGGTGTTTATCAAACATTTCAGGTCCAAGAATTAAATTCCAAGTGTTGTGGTCAATTATGTCTATATGTGTTATTTCAACTCAACAAAAATAAAAAATTTTATGATATTATTTTTAATCTAATATAAATGACTTATGTTGGTAAAGATGGTTCTCTCTTTGGTATATCTCAAGAACTGGATATTGATTTATCAAATTATTATACAAAGGCACAGGCTGAACGACATAAATATAATATAAACAAAAATATTAACATGAAAAATGCTTATAAATTAAAAAATTATCCAAGCCCGACTGACGCGAATGACTTGGTGAGATTAAACGATTTATCACAATATATATACTTAAATAAAACGGCTGTGTATTCCAAAGATACAGAAGTGTTGATATTATCTCCAGGTCATACAGACTTCACAGTTCGAATTAAAATAAATTTTTATAAAGAAGGGCGTATCGTTTGTATGAGAATAGAACAATGGGGGTATGATATGAATGATTTAGGGTATAATTGGTCATTTAAAATTAACCTCGAAGACCTGGAACAATTAAATCAGTCTCGTAAGGAAGAATATTATGCACTTGGTATCGAGAATGAGTTTTGTGGAGCCACGATTAGTAAACAACAAATAAAAGAATTTAATAAGGGTAAATATAATAATGGTTTTGCCCTTGTTTATCTCATGAAAACAGAAAAAACAGGATTATATATAATAAGTAAGGAAATACAAAATGATTTAACTATGGGAAGATGGGGAGGTGTTTCGTGCCATAATATTATTCTAACATATATTTCTAATACATAAATGACAGCAAGAAGGCTTCAAGAAAATTATCATTTCTGTGTCCAAGCATACCTTCAAGAAAAGGGTATTCGGTATTTTAATAAATATGTTCTACAACATAAGAATGAGGTATTTTCAATAAAAGATTGGCATTATGCTGATGTTGATAAACCGACAACTTTAGATTTAATTAGAATGTTAAATAATGAAAAAATTATAAGGTTAAGAAAAGGTAAGGCTCTTTTAGAAATTCAAAAGAAATTTTATTGGTTTCCTGTTGTAAAAAAATTATTTTGGATACAGGAATAACAAGAAATCCTGATGAATATATGTATAATATTCTATGGGGTGTAAACGATTCAAGGATAGTAAGGGATGAGGAAGGAGTTGAAGAAGAGAGGGAAGAGGAGGAAAAGGAGGAGGAGAGGGAGAAGAAAGAGAAGGAGGAAAAGGAGAAGAGAGAGAAGGAGGAAAGAGAGAATAGAGAGAGGGAGGAAAGAGAGAAGAGAGAGAGGGAGAAGA
Source organism: Eptatretus burgeri (assembly GCF_056783735.1). Classification (NCBI taxonomy): domain Eukaryota; kingdom Metazoa; phylum Chordata; class Myxini; order Myxiniformes; family Myxinidae; genus Eptatretus; species Eptatretus burgeri. The sequence goes on from NC_140974.1 coordinate 51,391,785, forward strand.
AAGAGAAGGAGGAAAAGGAGAAGAGAGAGAGGGAGGAAAGAGAGAATAGAGAGAGGGAGGAAAGAGAGAAGAGAGAGAGGGAGAAGAAAGAGAAGGAGGAAAAGGAGAAGAGAGAGAGGGAGGAAAGAGAGAGAATGAATAAATATCAAAATATGGAAACCAGTGAGATTCAAAAAAGATTGGTGGTATTACAGAAAATAACTCAACCCACCGAGGAGGAAAACAAAGAATTGACAAGTCTATTTGCAATATTTTCTTCAAGACTATTGACATCGTCAAGCTATTCATTTTAATTCAAGTTTTTCTTAAATAAATGGAGGAGAGAGTGAAGGCATTTCTAAGGATTCTTTATGTTTTAAAAATTAAGATTCAAATGTGCATGTTGGAAACTAAAAAGGTTTTTGCACTCTGCAGGAATTTTTCTCATAAATAAATGAGTTATTGTCTCAAATGTAAAATGAAAACTAATACTAAAAATATTTCATATATTAAAAGTAAAAATAACAGGGTTATACAAAAAGGTATATGTTCGGTGTGTGGTTCAAAAAAAAAATCAATTTATCTCCAAACACAAACTCGGAGGAGATATACAAAAGTTTTTATCAGGAAGTAAATTTACAACTACTGGAATACCAGGGGAATTACATCTTCCAGGGTATTCTTTCTGTGGTCCAGGCACAAACTTGGATAAAAGATTAGATGAGGCAGACAATCCTAAATCCTGGAGTAAACCAATCAATAGAGTTGATGAAGTGTGCATGAGACACGATATTGATTATGGGAATACCACAACGTTGGAAGAAAAGCATGAAGCCGATAGAGAAATGTTGTATAATTTGTCTCTGATACAAAATCCAACCTTGAGAGAAAAAGTTGATAGGTTCATCGTGAAGAAGATGATTAGTGCTAAATTGAAACTTGGACTTGGAAATTCAAAAAACTTATCGGCTCTAATGATGCCATTAAGACTGAAGAGCAATTAGCTGATGAATTACATAAACCAATATTCACAAAGTTTCAGAGAAGGAAAGTTTATTCCAAGGAAGTTGATTATATCTGGTCTGCTGATTTGATTGAACTCAATAATGATAAGGGGTACAAGTATGCTTTAACCGTTATTGATTTGAGGAGTAGATATGCGTGGGTTGTCCCTTTAAAAAACAAAACAGGTAATACTCTTATGTTAGCTTTTCAACAGATATTTAATAAA
>NC_140974.1:51405494-51407994 GCF_056783735.1 Eptatretus burgeri
TGCTTTGCGAGGTTGAGGGGAGGAGTGCTGCGGACGGGTGCACGGAAAGCTTGGGGGGTATAGAGGCCCCAGAGACCCTTGTGGGGACACAAATCCCCAGTGTAGTTGTCCCTGTGTGTGTGTGGTGCAAGGTGTGAGTGCGTCCCCGTGTGTGGAAGCGACCCCGTGTGTGAGTGGTGTGGTGGCGATGGTGCCGGAGTGTGTGCTTCCCAGCACGCCGTGTGTGGATGAGGCACCGTGTGTGGAAGAGGCCGTGTGTGTGGATGAAACGGCCAGTGTGGATGAGGCACCGCGGGTGAGTGCCCCCGCGTGTGTGAGTGAGGCACCGCGGGTGAGTGCCCCCGCGTGTGTGGGTGAGGTAGCACGCGTGAGTGAATGGCCGAGTGCAAGGGAGACCGTGTGTGTGAGAGAGCGGTATGTGAGGGAGATGTCGGTTGGCATGCGGGAGCACGCAGCCGCGTCTCCCGGTGTGAATGTAATGGTGTGGAGTGTGAGCGTCGTAACACGCGGGAGTGCGTGTGTGGAATGGCGACGACGGCGACATGTGAGGAAAGAAAGCCGAGTGGCGGCTGTAGTTGTTTCGGGGACCGTGCCGGGTTCACCCAGCAGTGAGCACGAGGTCCGTGCTGTGCAACGCACGAGACCGCCACGTGCTCGCTTGCGAGAGTGAAGTCCCGGTCCGGAAACGCACGCGGTGGATTTGCCGATCCCGCGGACGGACAAAGTTTAGGCAGGATTATGGATTTGGACCGGACGGGTTCTCCACGCGATCGTGTGTGTTTTAAGCTCCAACGGGCAAAGCACATGTGTTCGCGTGGGGAACCCCTCGAGACGTGGGGCTTGTGTTTTTTTTATGCGCACGGTGACGTCATGGCTGCACGTGGGGTTGGAATCCGGCAGGAGGGGTATCCCTGCCGGATGGTACCGTCCAAGGAGGGACGAGGTACACGTGCAGCTGCATGACGTCACGGGCAGGTGCAAAGTGCGCGAGTTGCCGCGCTGGTGCTGCGCAAGAAAAAAAAAAAAAAGAAAAAGCAAGCCTCACTTTCGGATGCACAGGATTCCTGGGCAAGGGGTGGAAGACCCCCTTACCTGGGCACAGGATGGAAACTAGTTAGGGGGAAGGGTTAGCTTAGTTAGACCGACTTCATGGGGCAGGGGTAAGTCCTCATGGAGTCCGTGGAATGGATTAGTTAGAGGGATTGTAGCCAGATTTAGGTTGGGAAATAAAATGGAAATGATTAATGGGATGATTTGGAGACAGTGACAGACAGTGAATGTGTAGCGGGGACGTAGTTTAGCTACGTCGTGTTAAATGGAACGTGCTATAGTATAAGGGACGACGTGGGAGCACGAGTTAGTTAGGGGAGGTAGTTAGAAGGATGGCAGAGTTCAGCGGTGAGTGTGTTGAAGAGTTGGTGAGTGAAGTGGAAGCATGTGCTTGGTGAGTGAGTGAGGCCAGCGGGTCTGTGTGAGTGGAGCGAATGGGGAATGCATGGTGCGATGAGTGATTGGGGGGAGGAGTGACTCCCGCCCAAGGGACCCCGGGGTCAGTATAAAGTAAGTTAGCTGGGTTAGTCAAATTGAAAAATGGAGGTCGTTTTGTTGTTGGTGGGAAAGTAGGCTCGAGACCCATTTGGAGGGGTGCAGGAGCCCTGTTGACGGGTTGGGAGCGTGGCTGCGAAAGGTGAGTATCGCTGAGTGGGTACCCCGGGCACCAGGCTAGTCGGCCGTGGTAGGCCAAGGGCCCATGGGGGGCCAGGATAGCGTAGTGGGCACGGGTGCGCCTGCTTGGTGCGGGGGCCCGGGGCACCATTAGCCGCGTGGGCAGTGTTGTGGGCATGGGTGACCCTCGGAAAGGGGCGCGGGAAGCCAGCCTGCCACGTGTGCGTTTCAGGGGAGGTGCCATGGGGGGCACTCCCCGGTGTTAGGGAGCTGGTAGGCTCGGAGGCAGTGTAGTGCCCGGGGGTGCCATAGCGGGAGAATCGGCAGAGGGTCGTGCCTGCCAAAGGGAGCCACGTGTCCCAGCCATGAGACCGTGTGAGGGCACGGAAAGAAAATTGGGGGGCGAGGCCAGAAATTGTGAGGACACCAACACAGGCGACGGGAATCTGGGTTGTTAGAACCAATAGTTTAAGCAAGAGGCGCTTGTTGAAAGCCCCGGGGTAGTTTAACAGTTAAATGGTTAGGGTAGATTAGGAGATGTACCCCTCCGCACCATCCACCCCCTCGCTCTCGTTGTGGGCCGCTGGACCCACTTTGTGTAATAGATCGCTGAACTCTGGGGAGGCCATCCTGAGGCTTCGTTGGGCCTCGACACAGGACGCTAGCTCTCCCTTATTCCCCTCCGGGAAGGGAACGTAGGGGTTGGGAGTAGGCTAGGTGACAGGATAGGTTAGCCGAACAAGGACGATAAAGGGGATTAGGGGACGATTTATAGTGGGGAAGTAAAAATAAAAACAACAAAAAAATAAGTTGGGGCTAAATTGGGGTTTGACAA
>NC_140974.1:51417994-51420494 GCF_056783735.1 Eptatretus burgeri
TGGCTCTTGGACACATTTGTCTTTGTTTACATGTCAGACATCCAAGAACAAGGACAAGGACGTTTGGTAGGCTACGCAAGAAGCGGACAGAAAAGCATGTCTGTTGTCTTTATATGAGCCTCTATCTGTCAGGATAAATTCATTGGATTTGGGAAGCATAAGCGGAATTAAAGGGATGTAGAGGAATGGTTGCTTAGCAACGACATCGATCTGGAAGGAATGGAATTGGCTTTGCACTGCACTCACTGTCTACTACGATGAAACAGGGCAGGATTATGAATACGTGGCCAAAGCACATAGAGATTACACCGTCAAACGCTCTCTGATGAAAACCAACCGATGGATCGGGAAGGAAGGAGCGGCGGTGGAGGTGAAACAAGCCGCCAGAGAGCGCGAACTAATGAAGCACAGAGAAGGACTAACACCGCACATCTCAATGGCAGTTAGTAACGGACATAGTGCAGGGGAGTTAGGAAGAATGGTGAACAGATTGAGATGCGCCCCAGAACCACAAGATGGGGCAACGAACACCAGAACACTTTACAGGCCGTCAGACAAGGAGATGGATGGAAGGTATGCTTGCCTGATCAAAATCTACAGTAGTGTACAGTAAGGTCTCTGGCCTTCACATCCACTCACCACGCACCCAGAGCAACTTCCAGTCCTGCAAGCTCTAGTCATGGTGGGAGCCTTGTACGGAGGTATCATTTAAAAATAATCTTTTGCACAAATACTTGTCATTATGTTGCAGTTGACTGCAGTGTTCAGTGTAGTGGTATGCTGTAAACCTTGTAGTAACGGAGACAGTGACAGAACCTTTGACGACACAACATGCAACTCCTGGTACTGACACTACTCCTTTGTGGGGGGGGAGGGACCTATCACTAGGCAACACACTAACACACTCAAGCCAAAGAAACCGTATACACCTCCGTGGCAAAGGGGGACGTCAGAAAATGCAGAAAAGACAGAAGTGGCTTGGCAGAACAAAACGCAAGACAAAACCCAGCGGGGGCACTTTGCACAAATAGGATTCATATGGGGTCAACACGCATCTCTAATTACCCAAGTTCCATGGGCCCCTAAAGAACCCTTTTGGAGTACAGTTGTGAAATCTTGTGAAAATACAGTAACCTCCCGGAGAAGAACACATTTCACTTATAGATGTTTTCACCTATAAGGCTTGAAGCTCTCACTAGCGATCGAGTGGAACGCAAGGAGGGTTATGCAGGGTGGAGATCTATATTTCATGACTGGGGAGACTGGTTACTGTGCCTGGTAGGGGCAGCAATCCTAATCATCATGGGAATCATTTTTGGAGTATTTCTGATCAAACGTCTCATTTCCATTTGTCTAAAGAAATGCTGTGAAGCCTCACCCCTCACCCAGGCCATCATAATAATTAACAGCGAACTCAGGGAGGAAGACCCCGAGGACCTCTGTATGGGGCCACAACCCGACCCGACCCCCACCAGCTGAGGAGCCAACAAGGTGTTCTGGCGGAGGGGCGCCCTGGGGAAGACTCTTCCAGGTATTACTGATTACTCAACGAACTTTCAAGTGAAAAGGTAAGCCAAACATGGACTCACGCATCTCACTACACACGAAGATACAGGAAGTTGTAACAAGAAAGAAAGGAAATCTACAAGTAAAATGCTGATGGAGGTTTATGATAGATGTGGCAGTGTTTTGACTAGCATATGCATAATCGTGGAAAATGGACAATACCAGATAGTGAAGGCATGTATGGAAAATACTTGTATGACCCTTATATGTAAATATGCATCTCATGAGACTTTTGTCTTCTAGCGCAAGTTGAGAAAGGAGCTTACACCATGCCTTGAGCGCTCACAGTGCTGCTCACCCATTAATACATTTGCATATTGTAAATATTATTGTTGTAATTAGTGTCAAGTATAATTGCCTAAATAATAATGTTGCTGTTAATATTGTATAGACTTGTAGTGCCTTTAATATTGTGTGGACTTATATTACTGATGGTTTTCAAGGTAATTGCCCAAAAGGCCATTGGAAAGTGTTTTTCAGGATGGACAACAAAGCCCAGTACCCAGCTAGTACAGACGGAGATGGCCCCGGTGAACACCGCTGGACTGCTGCCATCCTCAAACCTCCCTGCACTTACACCTACCCCCCCTTACCCAATACTATGTACCCCACCCATGTCACCCCAACCCACGAACAATGAAACATATTGTAACCTTGCAGTAGTCGCCGATCCATTACTTTGGCTTCCTCCGAGTGATGAACAATTGCTTCAACTCACATTGGACGAATGTCTTTCGTTGCTTGCACCAATTGAAGGGCTAGGTAGAAATACCATTTGATTTGCCTTGTTGGTAATTGCTGGCAGGTTGTGCCTTCATTATACTCTGGCTTGTAGTTTATCAAATATTCTTTTGCTTTGTTCATAAAGAACATTACATTTATATACTTTAACACTGCCTTACTTGTTGTTCATGAAGTCCATTAAGCGGCAATA
>NC_140974.1:51425494-51562994 GCF_056783735.1 Eptatretus burgeri
AAGCAACCTAACTATACGTGCATTTAATGGGGGAACTGAGCTATTCTTATATTTAGTAGTCCAATAAGGGCCATTTCCGTAACAATATGTACATATATACACTATCGGTCGAAAGTTTTAGAACACCCCCATTTTTCCAGTTTTTACTGAAATTTAAGCAGTTCAAGTCCAGTGAATAACCTGAAATGGTAAAAACTAAGCGGTAAACTGCCAGAGGTTAAAAAAACATAGTTTAGGTTACCAAAAACTGAAAAATAATGTAAATTTCAGAGTTGTGAAAAAGGCCCTTCTCAGGGAACAGGTAATGGGTTAGCAACTGCAGCTGTTCTGCAGCATTGGAAGTAAATTAAGCCTTGAAAGTTGATGCAAACAATTCCTATAGCTATCCCAACTTTTGTTGATTAGTTACAAACCCTCTCTCTGTATAAAAGCAGTGTTGGAACAGACTGTGTTGCTGCACCCTCTGAAGCATTATTTGGACAATATTGCACTGCTGGAAGTAGTATATTGCTATCATAATGGTGAGAAAAAACCATTTAACAAAGGAAGGTAGACAGACCATTATAACCCTTAAAAGTGGAGGTCTTTCCTTTGGAGAAATTGCAAATAAGCCAAGGTGTCAGTGAGTACAGTTTCCTGCACCATCAAAAGGCACTTGGAAACTGGAGGAAACTCTGACAGGAAGAGGTCTGGCAGACCCGAAGCCACAACACAATCAGAAGACAAGTTTCTGAGAGTCAACAGCTTGCGTGATCGGTGGCTCACAGGAGAGCAGCTACAAGCACAGCCTAACACTGGTCGAAGTAAGGAAGTCTCAGTTTCAACTGTGAAGAGAAGACTTTGAGCTGCAGGTTTGACAGGTCGAGTGGCAGTAAGAAAGCCATTGCTAAGATGACAAAATAAGAAAAATAGGCTTGCCTGGGTCATGAAGCACCACCAATGGACTATTGAAAACTGGAAGAAGGTCTTATGGACTAATGAATACAAATTTGAAATCTTCGGTTCATCACGCAGGGTTTTTGTACGCCGTCGAGTAGGGGAAAGGATGTTTCCTCAGTGTGTGATACCAACTGTCAAATATGGAGTAGGAAGCGTGATAATCTGGGGCTCTTTTGCTGGATCCAGAGTTGGTGACTTGCACAGAGTGACTGACACCCTGAACCAAAAGGGCTACCACAGCATTTTGCAGCGCCATGCAATACCCTCTCGTCTATGCCTAGTTGGTCAGGGGTTAATCCTACAGCAAGATAACGACCCAAAACATACCTCCAGGCTATGTCAGAACTACCTGAGAAGAAAAGAACAAGGCAGTAGGATTGAAATCATGGAATGGCCAGCACAGTCTCCAGACTTAAACCCCATCGAGCTGGTTTGGGATGAACTGGACAGAAGGGTGAAAGCAAAGCAACCTCCAAGTGCAACACATATGTGAGAACTTCTGCAACAGTGTTGGGAAGAACTTTCCGAACAATATTTGATTTCCATTGCAGAAAGAATGCCACGAGTATGTTTGGCTGTTATATCTGCAAAAGGTGGCTACTTTGATGAGTCAAAAATTTAGATTAAATTTTGTTCAACAAAACGATTCCATGATTTCTTTTTTTTATCTGCAATTTATTTGTTCTATGCTTTAATTCCAGAGTACATTAAAACATTAAACTGCTTAAATTTCAGTAAAAACTGGAAAAATGGGGGTGTTCTAAAACTTCTGACCGGTAGTGGTGTTTTTGCATGCACTCGATGCCTCTGCAGAGTTGAATGCCACCTTCCCTACTGCTGGATATGTGTGTGGCCTGAAGAAAGAAAAGATCAATTTTTAATCTGAAAAAGGTTTTTTAAAAATCTAACATTGGCCAATGAATCAATGATGAAATCCTACTGTCTACACTGTAAGAGAGATGATTGTCTGTCTGTGTGTGTCGACATTTTATCAGAGATGGCCAAACAGATCTTCAAACGTTCAGAGGTTCAGCAGTGATTGCTTGGGAGTGTTTTAGACCAAAAAATTGATGTTTTTTTAAAACTCTGGATTAAAAAGAAATCACTCTGTTGTGTCTAAGCCTTTGTAGCAATGTGAAATGTGATATTAAATAACCCTCAACCCCATTCTTTAGTGAGTGTCAGCCCCACAAAAATAGAAAAAAAACAAAATTTGATTTATTTAAAATGCCAACAGCATTAGAACAGCACCAGGCAATGCAGGGTACCCCTACTCGTATTAAATAATTATCTATATGTACGTACCTATGTGTGTATGAATGCACATCTTAAAATCATAGACAAAAGCAGGGCTGGCCTCATCTCCACCAAATTCTGCATACATGTTGGTCATACCCAGGGTAACCTCCACTCCTGCGAGAGGTGTGGGGTCAGGGGGAGGAGATGACTTTCCAAGCAGGTGTTTCTTTACCATTTCCTGTTGATACAAGCTCGCGTCAGCCATGGATATATAAAAATATATAATTTTAAAAAATAAAAATATATAATACAAGCTAATACAAATATATAATAAAAAGACACACACATGGACATTTCAACTTTTAGTAATCGATGGGAAAATCTAATATAATTTTGGAGCCAAACCAAATCTGGAACCAAACAAACAATATGAATTCATAACCACCCTCACACCTCCTGTAGCTCCCACCTCCCAACATGATTAAAAGTAAATGTCATTATTTTAAACTTAACCAAAGCCAGGTGGTGGTGGTGTAGTAGTAGTCACAGATCCTTTTCTGCTGTTTAGTATCAGAGGCAAACCTGGTGTTGGCTTTACAGTCAAGGTGGCTGGCTTAACATCTCAGGGTCTCGAGTTTGAGCCCGTGTAGGGCCGTTAAATAACACCAGGTGGGTTGATTCAGCTCGTCATCCTTCCGTGGTCGGCAAAATGTGTACCACTCACTGGAAACGGGGCAAGTTGTTCCCCACCCATTGCTGTTCCCAGTGGAGAATATTAATGGGAGGTAACCAGAGGAAAGGGAGAGGAGTGGGGAGAGAAGAGAAAAAGATTGTTGGAAGAAGAAGATGAAGGAAGGGAAAGTAAGTTGGGAGTGTAAAGATGGGTACGTAACATCTAGCTATAATTCCAGCAATGTGTGTGTGTGTGTGTGTGTGTGTGTGTGTGTGTGTGTGTGTGTGTGTGTGTGTGTGTGTGTGTGTGTGTGTGTGTGTGTGTGTGTGTGTGTCTGTGACCGCTGTTTCTTGACAACCACTGGTCCGATCTAATTGAAACTTGCCAGGTATATTGCTGGGGACCTGAGTATGTGCCTTTTCAAGGTTTGATATTAATCGGACAATAGGTTCCCAAGTTATGGCCATTTATTTACCAACCAATGACAGGACACGTTGCTGCGTCGGCGTGGCCGTTGGGGAGGAGATCCTCAGCCGCGTTCCCCATTACGGGTTACAACGTATGGACTTCCGGATAGTGATGACTTACTGTTGGTTCATGATTCAGTAAGTGACCACTATATTCGTTATTGGTGTGTGTCTGTCTTTTGGGTAGTCGATCTAGTCAAAAAAAAAAATCTCAAAAAAATTTTTTTGGACATTTCTTTTTTTCTACCCTTATTATCAGTATTTCCGTCGATATGTTTGTCTCGGTAGTCGCTAAATGTTTTTTCGATTAAATTTTTTTTTTGATCTATTGTTGTTGGGTAGTCGATCGAGTCAAAATTTTTTTTTTTCGATTAAAAATGTTTTTTTCGATCTAACCTTATTTGTGGGTCGTGGTGTCGGTCTGTCCGTGTGTGTGTTTGTCGGGGGTTTTTGACCCCGTTACAGCTGTTCGATTTTGATGAAATTTGGGTGGAAGGACCAGTTTATGACCTCGTGCCACGTCGGTACTGGTTGCTAATGCCCCCTTGGTTGCCTAGCAACGGGACTTTGAAATTTTTTGAAAATCATAAAAAAATTATTTTTTCGAAAATCAAAAATCGGGCCATAACCGACTGTGGGCAGTACATTCAGCCATATTGTCAAAAAATTCCAGCCGGATCCTATGAAAACTGTCGGAGAAGATAGACTTTGAATGAACCCTGGTCGAAAAGAACAAAAAAACGAAGTTCGTTATATCTCAGAGACTATGAGTCAGATATACATGAAACTGGTATGGAAGGTTCATGGTGTGTCCTTCGTTATGTGTGAGAAAGAACCGTTGCTATGGACCCCTCCGTTGCCTAGCAACGGCCGAAAAACCTCGAAATGTGAGGGTATTTTAACGAAAAAACAATCTGCAGCGTTAACCCTTGAAGCTAGAATCATGAATTTTCTTGTGCTTCATCTTCAGGTCATTCCCCATCTGGTCAGGTTATATTGGGTAGTCGACTACCTATGTCCACCTACCGGCTTGTTTGTCTGTCTGCCTGTTCGGTCCAGTGCTCCGTTAATACAATGGCGATTTCGATGAAACTTGGTTGGTAGGTTCATACCGTGACCTAGTTGTGTGCAAATGAGAACCGTTGCTGTGAACACCACCGTTGCCTAGCAACGGGTCCTTGAAATTTTTGAAAAATTATAAAAAAAAGATTTTTTCGAAAATCAAAAATCGGGCCACGAGCGACTGTGGGCAGTACATTCAGCCATATTGTCAAAAATTTCCAGCCGGATCCTATGAAAACTATCGGAGAAGATAGACTTTGAATAAACCCTGGTCGAAAACAATAAAAAAAACGAAGTTCGTTATATCTCAGAAACTATGAGTCAGATATAGATGAAACTGGTATGATCGGTTCATGGTATGTCCAAGTGATGTGTGAGAAAGAACCGTTGCTATGGACACCACCGTTGCCTAGCAACGGGACTTTGAAATTTTTGAAAAATTAGAAAAAAAAAGATTTTTTCGAAAATCAAAAATCGGGCCACGAGCGACTGTGGGCAGTACATTCAGCCACATTGCCACAAATTTCCAGCCGGATCCTATGAAAAATGTCGGAGAAGATAGACTTTGAATGAACCCTGGTCGAAAACAATAAAAAAAAATTAAGTTCGTTTTATCTCAGAGACTATGAGTCAGATATACATGAAACTGGTATGGTCGGTTCATGGTATGTCCTAGTTATGTGTGAGAAAGAACCGTTGCTATGGACCCCTCCGTTGCCTAGCAACGGCCGAAAAACCTCGAAATGTGGGGGTATTTTAACGAAAAAACAATCTGCAGCATTAACCCTTGAAGCTAGAATCATGAATTTTCTTGTGCTTAATCCTCAGGTTATTCCCCATCGAACGGGCCCATCACGTCAGGTTCTATTGTGTAGGCGACTACCCATGTCTGCCGACCGGCTTGTCTGTCTGTCTGTTCGGTCCAGTGCTCCATTAATACAATGGCGATTTCGATGAAACTTGGTTGGTAGGTTCATACCATGACCGAGTTGTGTGCAAATGAGAACCGTTGCTATGGACACCACCGTTGCCTAGCAACGGGACTTTGAATTTTTTGAAAAATTATAAAAAAATATTTTTTCGAAAATCAAAAATCGGGCCACAAGCAACTGTGGGCAGTACATTCAGCCATATTGTCAAAAATTTCCAGCCAGATCCTATGAAAACTGTCGGAGAAGATAGACTTTGAATGAACCCTGGTCAAAAACAATAAAAAAACGAAGTTCGTTATATCTCAGAGACTATGAGTCAGATATGCATGAAACTGGTATGGTAGGTTCATGGTATGTCCTATTTATGTGTGAGAAAGAACCATTGCTATGGACCCCTCTGTTGCCTCGCAATGGCCAAAAACCTCTAAATGTGGGGGTATTTTCACGAAAAAACAATCTGCATCATTAACCCTTGAAATAGAATCATGAATTTTCTTGTGCTTAATCCTCAGGTCATTCCCCATCAAACTGGCCCATCGCGTCAGGTTCTATTGGGTAGTCGACTACCCATGTCCGCCTACCGGCTTGTCTGTCTGTCTGTCCCGAGCATAGCTCCGTGGGTTTTGATCCGATCCTGATAAAATTTGGGTGGGAGGTTTATATCATGATCTGGTTGTGTTTTCCTGATAATGGGCATGCTGTGCCCATTATGGGCGGAGCCACGCCCAAAAACATGTGTTTTTAGAGGGGAGCCGATTTCAATTTGCATCTTCCCCGAGGGGGTTTGTCGAATCTGGCAGGGGTTTCGGTATTTGGTTAGCCCAATGGCACCTGCATAGCCGCATGGAGCTCGATTTTTCATTTTCGTCCCAAGGTCAAGGTCACAAGGTCACGAACTTCGAAAATTGCGAATTTTGACATAAAAATCATATGACCGCCCAAACTTTGAGAGCGAGGATGACAATATTTTTTATGCATAATCTTGAGGTCATTCCCCACCTAAAATCTTGAAACCATTTTGCTCTATCTCGAACACCTTTCGCGTGGCGCCCCCTTCAAGTTTGTTTTTATGCTGATTTCATCAAAGTATGGATAATCCGAGGAGTGCGAAATTGCCATATAGCTTATATGACGTTATATTGTTCCTGGAATGTTCCGGAGCACGTTTTGCACCTAAGGTCATAATTCTAGACCTTTGACCTTTAAAGTCCACAAAGGTCAAATTTTCAAAGTTGTGGGAATCGAAAGGGTTTTCGACCTTCTTCAACGAACTAACTCCAATAAGCCATAGCACATTTCCTGTTTCCTTATTTTAATGTCCACAACATTGTTTTGTGACCTTTAAAGGTTATGCAAAGGTCAAATTTTGAAAGTTGTTGAACGAAACCGGATTTTCAACATTTTGCAACGAATAACTTGTCACTCGTACCACATCATGTTGATCATTTTTATAACTTGGTCAAAAATTATCATTGTCTCGTCCTTGACTTCTGAAACAATCTACATCGTCAAATACCGCTCGTGAACCATCGTCGTCTCCAGACTTGTATTCTAATAATTCCTCGATTTCTTATGCGTATTTGTAGTAAACACAATGCCCCAATCCAGTCGTCGTTTGCGAGAAAGAAGGAACGGACTGTGTGGTTGTTTGAAAGTTTTTTTATATCTTTATTTTTGCACGTACGGCCACGCACTCGTGTAAATAAATACACATTTTGCGGACATAATAAATAGATGCATCTCGAAAGACTCGGTAATATGAAAACCAGATTTTAGTTTCTGCCTGTGACACATTCCGAGCGAAAATATCTCATTAAAAAAGCGAAAGCACAACCAGTGCCATGGCGATGGGGCGCCCCTCAAGCTTGTTTAGCCCAACACGGAATGATGATGGACCCAGAAAGTTTACATGGATGTGAAACGAAACCTTTCGACGTGTTTATTCTCCTTGCAAGATGAGCCAACGATTAAAAGGAACTTTTATTACTGCGTGATGATAACTGTTTCAATGTAAAGCACTTCTTCGTGAACGGCCACAATTGTTCCCACGTTCTTGTCGGGTCGGTCGGTCGGTCGGTCGGTCGGTGGAAGGTTGGCACTCATCTATTCACGAACCGGCTGGCCAGGCCTGCCGTTCGATTGCGGTTGGGGCAGGAAGTTGAGGTCAATCGAAAGCACAAATCTCCGTTTTTATTGTATAATGTGCTCATACACCACCCAAAACCTTCAATGCGACCGTGAAAAGAAAGGCCAGCGGGAGGAAAATAGAAAGGAATAAAGACGATGTCGAGAAAAGTTCGTGCGTTTCGTCACTTCCGTGTTGTACCGTGACGTGTTGCAGTTACGTCATGGAGGCGCGGCAATGGGCGTGGTTTTGCAATGGGCGTGGTTTTGCAACGGGCGTGGTTTTGCAATGGGCGTGGTTTTCACTCGGTTCGCTCGAGAGTCGCCTCGTCCATTCAGACGGCGCAAAGGAAATATTCGAGGATGGAGAGCTCGCTGAGGGAGCGACTGGCGGCGGCGGGACAAGATCACGTCCTGAGGTACTGGGAAGAGCTCGAGCGTTCGCAGCGCGAAGCTTTCATCAAGCAGCTCTCCAGCCTCGACTTGACGACTCTGCGCCAGGATTTCGAATGCTTCACAGCGCCTCATGACGACTGGGGGCCCAGTCGTTCCCCCGTGGACCTGGAACCTCCACTCGAGAACTTGTTGGGCAGCGTGTCCAGTTCAGATCCCGAATGTGTTCAAAGTTGGAGACAACGAGGTTTGTTTTACTCGAGAATACTGTACGTTTAAAATCTCGGGTCGTCCAAATCAGTTAAATACTTATAACGTGTGTATATGTATATATATATATATATATATATATATATATATATATATATATATATATATATATATATATAATTAGTATGCAGTAGTTGGTTAAGTAGTGTCCGACTTGTGGTGACATTCGTGATCAGATTTCTCCAAACATTCCTATCCTGCGCTGCTTCCCGAAGCTCTGGCAGACACAGCTTGGTTGCTGCCAACCAACCCCGTCCATCCAGCACGTTCAAGGTCTGCCTCTTCCACTTCTCCCCTCAACCCGACCCAGCATGGTTGCTGCCAACTAACCCCGTCCATCCAGCACGTTCAAGGTCTGCCTCTTCCACTTCTCCCCTCAACCTGACCCAGCATGGTTGCTGCCAACTAACCCCGTCCCTCCAGCACATTCAAGGTCTGCCTCTTCCACTTCTCCCCTCAACCTGACCCAGCATGGTTGCTGCCAACTAACCCCGTCCCTCCAGCACATTCAAGGTCTGCCTCTTCCACTTCTCCCCTCAACCTGACCCAGCATGGTTGCTGCCAACTAACCCCGTCCATCCAGCACGTTCAAGGTCTGCCTCTTCCACTTCTCCCCTCAACCCGACCCAGCATGGTTGCTGCCAACTAACCCCGTCCATCCAGCACGTTCAAGGTCTGCCACTTCCACTTCTCCCCTCAACCTGACCCAGCATGGTTGCTGCCAACTAACCCCGTCCCTCCAGCACATTCAAGGTCTGCCACTTCCACTTCTCCCCTCAACCTGACCCAGCATGGTTGCTGCCAACTAACCCCGTCCATCCAGCACGTTCAAGGTCTGCCTCTTCCACTTCTCCCCTCAACCTGACCCAGCATGGTTGCTGCCAACTAACCCCGTCCATCCAGCACGTTCAAGGTCTGCCTCTTCCACTTCTCCCCTCAACCTGACCCAGCATGGTTGCTGCCAACTAACCCCGTCCATCCAGCACGTTCAAGGTCTGCCTCTTCCACTTCTCCCCTCAACCTGATCCAGCATGGTTGCTGCCAACTAACCCCGTCCATCCAGCACGTTCAAGGTCTGCCACTTCCACTTCTCCCCTCAACCTGACCCAGCACGGTTGACTTCTCCAGGTGTTCGTTTTCTCCACACCTGATGTGTCCAAAAGTATGACAGTTTCTGTTTTAGTATCGGTCCTTCTCATGTACATGGTGGTTTAATTTTTTCAAATACTGATTTGTTTGTTCTCTTTGCAGTCCTTGGAACTCAACCATTCATCTTCAAAACTGTCAATCTTCTTCCTTAATTGCTTTTTCACTGTCCATGACTCACAGTCATGTGATTACATTGTAACTGGAAATACCAGATCATTCACTACTAACCAGCCTCCTCTTGGTTTGTGTTGTTACATCACAATTGTCTTTCGAGATCTCTGTTAATTAATCCTGACAATGCTGTTCTCCCCAACACGAACCGTCTATTAAAATTTGTCCTTTACATTCTCTACTCACTTTAATCTTAGAACCAGAAAGATGAAACTTTCCATTGTTTCCACATGATCAGTCCCCCATCTCAACACGTTGATCTTCTCGGTTCACAAGATTTTAGTCTTTTTTTTTGAGGTTTAAATAAAGACCAGCTTTTGTCACTTTCCTTGTTCAGTCTGCAGCTGTTTCATCAAGTCCCCTTTACTTTCTGACAACAAAGTGATATTGTTGATGCATCTTCCTCAAATCCTGACTCCGAGCCTCTCTGTCATCCAAGTTTGATTTTCTCATGATGTACCCACGATACAGGTTGAACAAGTAAGGGGTGAGATGAACACCCTGTCTGACTCCTTTTCCATTTCTGAACCATTCTGTCTCTCTATACTCTGTACTTACTGTAGCTTGTTTAATGTGCAGGCTTCTCATCAGATATATTGTTGTGGGCCGGGATTTGGTGGTGATAAACGACCACAAGGTGGAGCAGTGGAGTCGTCTCCCACTGGACACCCGGAATTTAGGTCGTGACTCTCGGATAAGTCCGAGAGTTCACGGGTCCCTCAGCGGACCGTGGTCGCTAATATTTTGACGGCGTAGGGGAGGGTTAATTGCGTAATTTCAATATACTTAAGTACCCACGTCGTCCAACTACCGGGGAAAACCACACCCTCAGGCGGAACGGACCATTTACTGAGCCCGATCCGGGTGTAAACCGAGCGGGGATGACCAAGATCCGTCGGTCCAAATGAACAATTTACGGCACGAACGGCCTTACTATTTCTCAAGCTCGCACCGTGCTGGGTCAATGGAAGAAACAACAGGTTACGAACTGGAACATTTCACACAGGGGTTTATTTTACAATAGGCAATAATCGGGAAGGGAGACACAGAGCAGAGTTATCACAAATAAAGAAATGTAATGTACAATGAACTAGTCACTTAACTTACAGATTCTACTTACAGACGGGGCCCACGGACACTCACACACACACACACACACACACACACACACACACACACACACACACACACACACACACACACACACACACACACACACACACACACACACACACACACACACACACACACACACACACACACACAAAACTGGACCCCGTGGGTCTTTATTCGGTAGAGCCGGGCCGGGGTACCTTCCCGCCTCGTGCGGTCACACCGAGTCCAAACCACCACAGTGGGACTCGAACCCACGACCCGAAGTCCACGGCCCACGAACGAGACCAAGGCACCAAGACGGCAGGCGCTCGGCAATCGCCACCAAGACCGCAGGCGCTTGGCAACCGCCACCAAGACCGCAGGCGCTTGGCAACCGCCACCAAGACCGCAGGCGCTCGGCAACCGCCACCAAGACCGCAGGCGCTCGGCAACCGCCACCAAGACCGCAGGCGCTCAGCAACCTCCACGATCACCCTCTCCTCTTTTTAGGTGGGAGCGGTTTCTTTTTCCTCCCACTCGCCTCTTGATTGGACGGTTCCATCACGCGATCCGCTGGCCGTTCCTCATTGGACAGGCCCACAGGAGGTAGGGCAACTCCCACCTTTCTGGGGCGGAGTCGGATCGCAGGCGATGGAGGCTCCGCCCACGTCTTCAGCCAAAAACACGTGGGCAATGGCGACCGGGTTGAGTCAGGGATGGTGCCGTTGTTGTTGTTGTAGATGTAATAAACCTGACTATAAAATAACTCGCAGCGCACACACAAAATCCCCATAAGACAGAAGGAACGGGACCCTGACTAGAAACACATAGTTATCAAAATAACTAAGCTTAGCGACTGCTATCTTTCTGTGTGCAAATGACTTCCATATTCGTAAGGTGCTCTGATGTCCATTTCTCTCAGCATAATCCACATCAATTCATGATCAACATAATCAAAAGCTTTGCTATAATCTACAAAACAGATATACACCTTCCTTTGATATTCCCTTGCCTTTTCCATGATCCACCTTGGATTTGTGATTTGATCTCGAGTAACTCTTCCTCCTCTGAAACCTGCTCACTCAACGGGAATTTCTCACTTGATGAAGTCTTCGATTCTATGTTGAATGATCATGCGTAATATTGTTGTCGTCACACGAGTCATTACAGTTACCTGGTATTTGTCCGACGAGTCACCTCAGTGCGACCACAACGGTAAGCTGGGTCACTGACTTTTCCCCTTGTGATACCATAACCATGGGACCATTGAACCAGCCAAGCATTACACTAGTTGGTACCGTAATTCCAGCTGAGCGATGCCCAAAGGTGCACAGTACTGTCTTGATATGCGGTGTTAATTACTGCTGTCAATTAACCCTCAACAGACTTCCCTTAATTACTGTAAAAAAAATCAGTCTTGCAGGAGAATCCAGTCCCAGCTTGCTTGGACAGGGACAACCGGCTCCCGCTTTCGCCACCTGGGCTCTTGAGGAGAGGACATGGCATGGATCTCGTCGGACCAGAGAAATGCAGCTTTTCCTCAGTCAATTCTGAGTGACTCCTCCTCTTCCCCTCAGCACACTGTCACCGTTATCGCCGAGGGCACATGAGTCATCAATGATGTACTGCACCCCTCCCCTCACCATTGCACGAGGGGGTGGAGCAATTCTTCACCCCTTCGGTCTGGTAGACTTGGCCGAAGGCTAAAGGCGCGTATACATTTCTCCCACTAAAACTAGCTCCGATGGCCTAGTGAATGCTTAAAAGAGATTAAAACACAGACAAGTCTGGAGACGGCAATGGTTCACGAGCGGTATTTGACTATGTAGATTGTTTCAGAAGTCAAGGATGAGACAATGTGATAATTTTTGCACAAGTTATAAAAATGATCAACATGATGTGGTACGAGTGACGGGTTATTTGCTGCAAAATGTCGAAAACCCGGTTTCGTTCAACAACTTTCAAAATTTGACCTTTGTGTAACCTTTAAAGGTCACAAAACAATGTTGTGGACATTAAAATAAGGAAACAGGATACGTGCTACAGCTTATTGGAGTTAGTTCGTCGAAGGTCGAAAACCCAGTTCGATTCCCACAACTTTGAAAAGTTGACCTTTGTGAACTTTAAAGGTCAAGAATTATGACCTTTGGTGCAAAACTTCCTCTGGAACATTCCAGGAACAATATAACGTCATATAGGTCAGGTCAGGTATGGGAGCATGTGCCAGAACAGCGCGTCGCTGCGTCCACTTTCCGCCGGTACTCCAGGGGCCTCCGTCTGGCCATTCCCCAGGCAGATGCCAGGCCCATCCCCATCTCCTTGAGATGATGGTCAACCTGCTGCAACCACGAGGCACGTGGTCGGCCCACTGGCCTCCTCCACTCATGAGACTCCCTCGTTGAGAGAACCTATTGAGGAAGGTCTGAGAGAATCTATTGAGGAATCAGCGTCAGGAAAACGAGCCACATGTCCATACAGCCGCAATTGACGCTCACGGACTATGCAGGTAACAAATCTCATCCGAGTCTCTCTCAGCAACCGCTCGTTGGACACAAAATCCGACCAGCGATAGCCAAGGATTCTCCGAAGAGACCTGGTACCAAAGGAATTAAGTCTCCGTCTCAGATCCTTGGTCAGAGTCCAAGTCTCGCATCCATAGAGCAAGACTGGAAGTACCAAGGACCTGAAGACTCGGACTTTCGTCCTCCAGCACAGGTACCGGCAGCGCCACACCCCATGATCCAGTGAATCCATGACTCCCCAGGCCCGACCCAGACGTCTATTGACCTCTGACTCGCAGCCAGCAGAGACATGAATATCACTGCCAAGGTAAGTGAATCTCTCCACGACCTCAACATCCTCACCACAAACAGACACAGACAGGACAGCAGCATCCAAGATGTCACCGAAAGCCTGGATCTTAGTTTTGACCCAAGAAACCCGTAATCCCAGCGGCTCCGACTCCTCATTCAGCACCTCGAGGGCCCCCAAAAGGATGTCTAAAGTCTCCGCAAAGATGACTGCATCATATGCAAAATCAAGGTCCGAGATCTTGACATTCCCAAACGATGCACCGCAACTTGATCTCTCCGACATCCTCCCTAAAATCCAGTCCATACAAGTGCTGAAAAGTGTGCGGGCCAGTACACATCCCTGACGAACCCCAGTAACAACTGGAAATAAGTCAGAGATGGTACCACCACACTTCACAGCACTCTCAGTACTAGAGTAGAGTTCAGACATCAGATCGATCAGTTTTGGTGGCACCCCACGAAGACCAAGAATCCTCCAGAGGACATCCCGATTCACTGAATCGAACGCTTTACAGAGATTAACATAGGCTGCAAGCAGCCCCTGCTGAAACTCTCGTCTGCGTTCGGTGAGGACACGAAGGGCAAGGATACGGTCAATCGTTGACCTCTTTGGTGTAAAGCCTGACTGCTCTGGACGCTGGTGCTCAAGCAGATGGTGGCGAACCCTATCAAGAATTATCCGAGCAAAGACCTTGCCCAGCACCGAGAGCAGCGTCACCCCTCGGTAGTTGTTGCAGTCTTGGCGATCACCCTTCCCTTT
This sequence comes from Eptatretus burgeri, assembly GCF_056783735.1. Lineage (NCBI taxonomy): Eukaryota > Metazoa > Chordata > Myxini > Myxiniformes > Myxinidae > Eptatretus > Eptatretus burgeri. The sequence continues at coordinate 51,439,582 of NC_140974.1, forward strand.
CCAGAGAGGGACAACAAGGCCCCTCTTCCAGTCAGTTGGGATGATGCCTGTGTTCCAGGCAGAGCACAAAACTGCATGCAACGACATGAGTGCAGCATTTCCACCATCCTTGAGAAGTTCGGCATGGATGCCACAGATCCCTGGAGCTTTGCCCCGTTTCAACTGGTTCACCGCAGCCCGTGTTTCCACAAGCGAAGGTGGACCACAGTTGATTCGAGGGTCAGCAACAGGGATTGTAACACCCTTGACGTCCAACTCGACAGCTGGGGGATCAGCCTGGTACAACCGCTCAAAGTAACCGGCCCAGCGGGCCTTCACTTCAGACTCCTCTGTCAAGAGCCTACCACTCTCTGCTCGAACTGCAGTGCTCCGAGGGATGGGCTTGGATGAATGTAATGCGCGAATTCCCCTGTAAGCGGGACGAGAATCACCTGTCCACAGTTGATGCTCTACCCCCTCACAGATTCCTCGCACATAAGCCTCCTTGTCCACCCTCAGTGCACGTACAGTTTTACGCCTCAGCTCCCTGAACAGCTCAGCTCTGCCATTCAGCCTGGCCCTGCGACTCTGGTCAATGGTATCCAGTGTCCCTTGAGAGACAAAATTCTTCTTTGCCCTGCGGTGAGCTCCAAGACATCCACCGGCAACATCAAGGACTGTGGTCTTGAAGGCGCTACACAACTCTTCAGGACCCCCCAAAGCACCCAGACCCCCCAAGTGTCCACTCAGCCTGTTCGCAAACTCCTCAGCTACTCTCTCATCCCTGAGCTTGCCAACATCCAGTCTAGGCTGGGATGGTACCATTCTCCAGGATTTAAGGTGCAGCTTTAGAGCTGCTACAACAAGCCTGTGGTCAGTATTGAGGAACTGAGCACTCCGGTAGACCCTGCAGTTCTGGATCATCCTCCAACGACCGTCAATGAGGACATGGTCAATCTCCTTTGCCACACCGCCAGCGTTGGAATACCAAGTCCAGCGATGAGCTTGTGGGCGCTGAAACCATGAACCAGCCACCCTAAGTCCATGACTTCTTGCAAAGTCAAGGAACTTAGTGCTATTCTGGTTCATAGTTCCTGACCCATGGGGACCAACACACACCTCATAACCATTCCTATCAGTTCCAGTCGATGCATTGAAATCCCCCAAGACTCGAAGTGTATCTCGTCTGGGGCACTGATCAACCACAGACTCGAGTGTGGCGTAGAATGCATCCTTCACGGTGAGATCACTCGCCTCAGTCGGAGCATAAACAGAGACCAGGGAAATTACACCGAAGTAGTGACGAATCCTTAATCTCATAATAAGCTCGTTGACCGGTGTTACCTCAATTATCATTGGGGTCAGCTTATTGGACTCAGCTTATTATGGCATTTCGCACTCCTCGGATTATATTATCCATAATTTGATGAAATCAGCGTAAAAACAAACTTGAAGGGGGTGCCACGGGCAAGGTGTTCGAGATAGACCAAAATGGTTTCAAGACTTTCGGTGGGGAATGACCTCAAGATTATTCATAAAAAATATTGTCATCCTAGCTTTCAAAGTTTGGGCAGTCGTATGATTATGTCAAAATTCGCAATTTTCTAAGTTCGTGACCTTGTGACCTTGACCTTGGGACGAAAATGAAAAATCGAGCTCCGTGGGGCTATGCAGGTGCCATTGGACTAACCAAATACCGAAACCCCTGCCAGATTCGACAAATCCCCTCGGAGAAGATGTAAATTGAAATCGGCTACCCCCTAAAAACACGTTTTTTGGGCGTAGCTCCGCCCATAAAGGGGGCACCACGCCCATTCTCAGGAAACCACAACCAGATCATGACATAAACCTCCCACCCAAATTTTATCGGGATCGGATCAAAACCCACGGAGCTATGCTCGGGACAGACAGACAGACAGACAGACACACACCAATAACGAATATAGTGGTTACTTACTGACTCGTGAACCAATTCCAGAGGTTAAAAACATTAAACATAGACTTGCAGGAATGGGGATTTTTACACAGACATTAGGATAGGTCGACTTCTATATTATAAAAATGAATTTGTATGCAGTGTATATATATATATATATATATATATATATATATATATATATATATATATATATATATATATATATATATATATATATATATATATATATATATATATATATATATATATATATATATATATATATATATATATATATTTGTTTGTTGTACCCCACGTATGTTAAGTGAAAAGCGGGATTAAGCAATTGCTTCATGTCTGTCTGTCTTATCAGTTTATGATCGAGGGACAACTTATTTGAATTGAATGTTGTATTTTGCACACAAATCGGAACAAACTTGCTGTTCAACAGTACTCTGTCTCTGAATTAATCCCGAGACAAGTGCGGAGAGGAGCGAGATGATATTTTTTTGTTCTGTCTGCCTGTGTAGCAGTCAAACAAAATTGAAAATCATTCCAAACAGGAAACTTACTGTTTTAAAGGACATATACAGCAAGCATGAATAACTAATGTAACGTGTTGGATACGGTAATGTAGCCTAACATACACTTCTGCCTTTTAAACCTAAATATATACACTTACTTGTACCTGGAATTAATTTTCTGTATTTCTGTATGTGTCTCGAAAAATATCAAGATGTCTGATAGGGTAACAGGTGTGAGGTGATTGGACATCTTGGCGGTGAAAATAAATTAAATGGTGTCAGATTGTTTGTTTGTGACTGGACTTATTTAATGAATGAGAATGAGTCACTCAACCTCATGGTGCCTGGAGCGCGTTTCTGGTGTGGACTTTGATATATCAGTGCAATTTTTATTATTTTAGGAGAGCATGATGGATATTTTTCTATAACCAAGCTGTCGGATGGTCTACAGGGCTGCTACAGATAGCGACAGGTGCAGTCGCAGTCTTACTGCTCGCTGGTGGGCAAGGAACCCGACTCGGTGTACCATATCCAAAAGGCATGTACAAGTTGGGGCTTCCCTCTGGAAAGTCTCTGTACCAGCTACAGGCTGAACAAATTCTTCATCTACAGCATCTTACAGATAAACTGCACAACACGACTTGCCAAGTACCCTGGTGGGTTTCCTGTCCATCATTTTGACTTAACCTGATGTTGTAACATAAAGTTGCTCTTTGTTTTTCTTTGTATATCGGACATTAATTGAGTATATTATTTATCAAAAGGCTGTGGGTTTGCAGTGAAAAGGCCACAGGCCCCATGCCTAAGTCTCCTGTCAGGAAAGGTTTTGTCAACACTTCCTGAATGACAACATTCAGTCCAAGGCAGCGAGCGGTTAATGACCTTTTCATGTATACTCATCCTCTTTCCCTTCCCATGCATGCTTTCTAATCGTGTCTAAAACGTCACACATGCACACCTACCTGTTCCTTGCAATTTTATCAATCGCTCTTCCAATACCTTCTACCTGTCGAAAGAATAAATCCAAATAAAACTCCCAATTGTTAAACGTGAAAGGGTCGTTTAGATCCTAAGCTCCTCCATGATGAACACTGTGACTTGGATTTCCTGTCTTTCTTGTGCAACCAATGAGTTGACCTTGTGCCCCCTGCCAGGTATATCATGACCAGCCATCACACCAAAGAGCCCACAAGAGAATTCTTTGCCCAGCACAACTACTTTGGCTTGCGACCCGACAACGTGTTGCTGTTTGAGCAAGGCATGCTGCCAGCCCTCACGTTTGATGGAAAGCTCATTCTGAAAGACAAGGGGGAGCTTGCCATGGCTCCAGGTAAGTTGTGCTTGCATAGTTCACATTCGCTCATGTGGACTTTGTGCCTCATCTTCTGATGAGATAGATATGGTCCCATCTACATATTATGAATGTGGTGGGCTGTGGTTTTGTGTGAAAGAAAAGGGAGGCAAGAGAAAATGATGGGGAGGTAAAGAAGGGTTTGCAAGTAAAGGGAAAAATATTGAACTTGTGAAGAAAAACGGTCGGTCGGCTGAGATGAATTTTTCACCAATTATATGGACATTGAAGGTTGGAGACTATCCAAAGCCAAAGGAAGCACATCATGCTGCTTTGTCTGACAGATGGCAATGGTGGCTTGTATAAGGCACTGGACACGAGCGGTGTGCTGCAAGACATGGAAAAACGAGGTATATGCAATGTCCATGTCTATTGTGTGGACAACGTGCTTGTGCGGGTTGCAGATCCAGTTTTCATCGGCTTCTGTATCGCCACGGGAGCAGATTGTGGTGCCAAGGTGTGAAAAGATTTGGATTAATTTATTTTTGTTTTTTAATGATTTTATTTTGAAAAGTCAACCTGGGTTAGCCTGGTTCACATTCTCATCTAAACAGATGGCTAATGTTCAGAACACCCAAATTCAAATCTTCTCCACTACTTGTCCATTGTCTACTAATGTATGTCATATTAAAATACAGCAATCGTCATAAAGTCAAACGAGAAATATACCACTGACCAATCAAGCTTCATCTCATTAGGTGGCTAACGACGTGAGATTCTCATTGGTGGTGGGCTGGAGCACTGTTGATTCATGATCCCATGACTATTTTGCTCTCGACCACCAGCGTGTGGCCAGAAGCAAATCCGATTATTGACAGGGCTTCATTTAATTTGTGTCGTGTGCCACTTTATTTTGAACTTATAAACCCATAAGAGATTAAATGAATGGCAAGTATTTTCCTCAAACCAACTATCGTTTTCATCGCACGCATTTCTTGGCAATGTCATTGTGCGGTGCACTGGGCTGTATGGCAAGCACTGTGCCTCGTCTATCTCTCTTTATTATCGACTTCGTGTCTCAACTCTTTCGGTGGGGAATGACCTCAAGCGTATCCGTGCTCGCAGCGTGCTCGCAGGATGCTCGCAGCGTATCCGTATGGAACACGTGTATTAAGTGTTGGCAGCATCTGCAGAGTAGATTGATAGACATGATGTAATAAAGAGCAGTACAAACAACACTTATTGCATTAGTGTAGTGCAAATCAGCAAGTCCAGCAATCATATTTATGGAGATATGCATGGTATGATATTTGAATTTATAACTTATTATTGGATGAAAGGAATGGAAATAAACACACACTCAAGTGACAAATTCATCATTTTCATTTGCTGCATAAGATATCGTTCTATTGTAATGTGAGCAGAACTGTAGCCAGCTGTACCTGTCAACACAGCTTGGATTGCAATCATGCATCCCCCAAGCGATCAATTTACAATCACTTGATGCATTAGAAACTTATCCTGGACCTGGCAAATTTTTGCCAAAATTACCAAGCCGGATCCGAACCGAGTTTTTCCGATTTCAGCTACAAAGGCCTAAACCATTGCCATCCAAATTTGTCTCAAAATTATTATAATTTCCCCTCTTCCACCCCCCCCTTAGTTTCCATATATATTATTTTATTTTTTTCATGACTGAAAGATCACAATGGAGTTTATACGTCATGGAAGACATCGGTATACTTTTCCATTAATTGCAAGGACATTCGTCAATGACCGATAAACACGTGGTGCACATGATTTCAACCTGGGTTTCCAAAATTGTGAGCCAGTGTCCGACATGTCTTTTCTGCAAAGTTCCATTAAGCCGCTGTCACACCTTGACATTTTAGCCAGCGTATGGCAACATATCTAAATGTATTTAAAACGCTGGCGTACGCTGAACTAGTGATGGTTTTTTTTTCCAGTTTTGGGCATATTCATAACGAGTTGGACGTATGCATAACTTATTAGTAACATACATAGAGCCTTTCGATAACATATAGATAACTTATACCAACGAATGCTTAGCGTGTTGTCGGCGTTCACAACCTATGCCCAACGATAGTCTAACTTATGCATAGCGCGGCAGCATATCGCCGACGATCACGTGGCGTAGCCTATTAAAAGGCTGCGGCTCGACGACTCAAATCATAACCGCACTAGACATCGAAGTGTCAAGCCGCTGTCACACCTTGACGTTTTAGCCAGCGTATGCCGATGTATGAAAAATTTGCCGAATACGCTGGCACATGTCGAATACGTTATGGGTAAGTTTTGTAGACGTTAAGAGCACGCTGAAGCACGCTGGCATACATCGTAGTACGCCGAGTATGTCGACAAATTTTAAGCATGCTGAAAATTTTTCGACATATGCCAGAGTATGACGCACACGTTCCGCATACGCTGGCCATAAGTTGTAGGCACGTTATGCGATCATTGACACACATCGACACACGTTACTTTTAAGTTACTCTTAAGTCGAAACACGTCGAGGTAATGTTTAGCTTACCCGAAACTTATTTCTAACCTATGAGTAACGTGCTTTGAACCTATGTGTAACATATCTCCAACACATATTGACGTATGTAGACGTATTTGATGTCTTCCGGATGACCACAGAACTTACTGAACATGTTACTAACTTACAGCTACCGTATAATGGCGTATTGGCAGCGTTTAGGGGAATTGGTATATAAAAATGGGCTTCACACAGGAGGAACCCGTCAGTGTTCCAGACTCCATGGTTTAAAAAAAAAAAAAAAAATTTTCTTCGGCATGACGGTGATGTTGACACTTCGATTTCTAGTGCGGTTATGATTTAAATCGTTGAGCGGCAGCCTATTAATTATATTATATGATAACCGCACTAGAAATCGAAGTGTCAACATCACCGTCTTGCCGAAGAAAAAAACCATGGAGTCTGGAACACTGACGCTAAACATTACCACGACGTGTTTCGACTTATGAGTAACTTACAAGTAACGTGTGTCAACGATCGCGTAACATGCCTACAACATGTTACTCATAGGTTAGAGATAAGTTTCGGGTATGCTAAACATTACCTCGACGTGTTTCGACTTATGAGTAACTTACAAGTAACGTGTGTCAACGATCGCGTAACGTGCCTACAACTTATGGCCAGCGTATGCGGAACGTGTGGGTCATACGCTGGCATACGTCAAAAAATTGAGCATGTTAAAATTTGTCTGAGCTCGGCGTACTACGATGTATGCCAGCGTACTACGACGTATGCCAGCGTACTACGACGTATACAAAACTTACCCATAACGTATTCGACGTGTGCCAGTGTTTGACACATTTTTCATACGTCGGCATACGCTGGCTAAATCGTCAAGGTGTGATCGTCGTCAAATTTATCGTTAAATCGTCAAGCTTTAAGAGCCTGAGGTGAATGTAAAAATGGAATTTTACAAAAATACAGCCCCAACGATTGCAAAAAAGACAAAATAAAAATATAAGAAGAAATATCAACAGATATATATTGACAACTGTGAGAAACACAAAAGAGAAGGGAAATGTATATATCAAAAAGTTGGACAGATTGGGGATAGACAAAGAAGGATCACTGGAATAGCGAAGAAGAGGTGAACTGAATTGGGATGGAGAATGAATCATTATAAATGACCAAGACGAAGGACACTACACCAATGGCTTTAAAAAGATGGTGGGACTGAGTCGATTGAACAAGTGTGAGTTCTACAAAGTATAAACAGAAAGCACGAGTCACCTCTAATTGGGATGTAAAAAGCTCATGTCAGAACAGCTGTACAAACAAAGGCCTAACAAGGTATGTAGAGTAATCCACTGGCACATCTACAAGTTTCTATCCCAGTTCCAGAAAACTCATGGAAACATGAACCAAAAACAATCATTGCAAACAAGGACATAAAGCTCACATACGACCTGATGATCCCATCAAGCGTGAACGTACAAAACAAAGCACTGCAACTGGACACAGTACTCGGATGCAAAAAGGAAAAGAAGGCAAGTTGCTAACTCAGCATTCACTACCCAGTGATTTTGGTCGAAACACTAAATAACATGGGAATTACGAAAATGACCAAATATCAAGATCTCAAGAATGAAGTAAAAATATTTTGGAAGCTGAAGAGCACCGAAATTGTACCAGTGATAATTGGAGCAACAGGAATGATGAACAACCTCACAAAGCTCCTACAAATCATCCCAGGGACATTACCACAAACAAACTACAGTTGGAGGCTGTCCGGGGCTCAATGACTATCCTGAAAAGAGCCCTTGGAACAAAACTCTGAAAACAACACAACTTCACAATTTCGCCCATGAATCACGATTCTTCACCAAAATGAAGGTGGATACTTTGACTTCTGGGAGGACACTGTTCCACCTTCTGAAACTCTAATTATAGAGATGACAACCAACAACATAAATGGGCCAACGGTGGTGGATACTTTGAGACCTGTTACTTCTCTGCTCCACCTCCTGAAACCCACCCACGTGTGGAGATTGTGTGTGTGCGCGTGCGAGAGGCTTACACACACACACACACACACACACACACACACACACACACACACACACACACACACACACACACACACACACACACACACACACACACACACACACACACACACACACACACACCAGCAGGTTTATAAACTATCAGAGAATTTGGTGGTTGTGTGGACATATAAAATCGGGAATAACATAAAAATAAACCATCTTGCCAAAAGGTGACCGTGTGACTTCTTTAAGGTCACACTGAGGTGAACAGAGCTGCTATCCACCAGGAGCGATTCCTTGAGGAATATCTACCTATGAGAGATTCCGATGAGAATCGTTCTAGAGTAACCATGAAAAATATGCGTTTGCCTCATAACGTCACAATGTCTCAAGCTTGACATATCTAGAAAGCACTCATCGAGGTGTTCAATTTGAGGTACTACACGATATGGTTCCTCAAACTTGAAAATTTGACCTTGGGGTCAAATATGTTTGACCTTAGGTGCGAACCATGAAGGTCAAGGCCAATCGCCACCACAAATTAATCAGCTGAGCACCAGACCATGAACTATATTCCCATGAAGTTTGAAGACGATCCGATCAAAATTACTCAAAAAATAAGGGTTTCGTCGACTTCCCTAATTTGTGACAGTGACCTTGACCTTTGACCTTCAAAATTTTATGCACTGAAAGGGACCTCTATAGGCCTCTGATATGTGAAGTTACAAAGATTTCCAATGATAACTGTGCTCTGCAGAATTATTTATACGTGATTACAGACAAACAAAAAAAACAAAACAAAAAAAAACATACAAGCTGACTAACATATCTTGCAAAAACTTCGTTTTGGCAAGATAACAAGGAACAATGACCCAGAAAAGAACAGAATAGGAAAGAACCAGCATGTGGAAAAGGTCATAGGTGTTAATGAGGTCGTGAAGTGCAGCACACTTGAAAGATTGAATGAGGAGAACAAGGCAATAGACACAGGCAGGAAGATGATTCCACAATCGGGAGAATAAGGTGACAAATACAGGTTGGCAAACAGCCTGGGCTTATGGAAGATGAGTAAGTAAGGGTTTCTTGAGGAATGCGTATGATCTGGGGTGGTGAGGAGAGGGCAGGAGATGAACAACACCAGATGTAAGGTTGTATGAAGTGAAGAGCCCACCAACTTGCTGCCGGAGGGAGAGTGACAGTCCCTCGGGATCAGCTGCCTGTGTTGAGATTCCATTGCTGCAGAAATCGTTGTTTGTTGCTGCCTCGAGAGGATCAAGTCTGGAAGCATGAGCACCAGCCCAGAGTGGAGAGCCACACTCAATGGAACTCCAACTATAAGCCTTGTACATCATGATGAGCTGTGTGCAGGAATGCCTTTGCTCTTCAGAGAATATCCAGATGGCAGTGAGTCTTTAATGCTAGCTTGGTGATTCTCCACAAAAGGTTATGTCAGATAATAAAGCCAAGGAGTTCCAGGAACTGCACCTCTTCCAGTGGCTGTTGTGATTAGTGGATTGGATAGTTTTATGGCAGATAGTGTCCTTATCTTGGCAGATAGATTGTTTGAGGAAAGAATCGTACGCCTCCTTCGACATGGAATGGGAAAGGGAAAGTCATACACCCTCTTGTGATTTTGTTGTGCGATTGTGATTAACAGGTTGTGGAGAAAGTGTTGCCAAACGAGTCTGTAGGGGTGGTGTGTCGAGTTGGTGGACGGAACCAGGTCAGAGAGTACAGTGAGTTGAGTCCTGAGGATACAACTCGGCGTGATCCAGATGGGCGACTCACCTTTCGTGCTGCAAATATCTGCAACCACCTGTTCCATATTGACTTCCTCAAGAGGGTTGTAACGTGAGAATCCCACACTAATGATCACAACAGAACTGAAAAGTGCATGACTCTAATTGATGCTTGTTTCAATATCAGAAATGGATTTTGTGCCATGATGGTTGATCTACATAATGTATGCAACAATAGCAAAAACTTTTGATCGTACTCCCCCCCCACCCCTTCTTGCAACCATTCCTGCTTTGTATCCTTCCTTGTACCTCCCTGCATGGTACAACCTTTCTCTCTCCTGTTGTGACACCGTCGGGCTATGTTTCTTCACCAAAAATGATGCCTTCATGATAAAGAAGTTGCTTTACTTACACTGGGTAGCAGAGAGTATAAATAAATCCAAATTGGTGGTAAAATGAGCCAGGAACCAGATACCACACAATGAGGTATTACCGTGACGTTGAGAGCAATTCAGTGAGGAGATTAGTCACGGGTGGCAGGATAGCTAAGAGGTATTTGCACTTACCTTTGTGTTATCCAGCATGTGTTTGAATCTCAGCCCAGCTATAAACCGTCATTGTGGTGTTTTTCAGGGGTGGGGCGGGGGGGGCATGCCCTTGTAATTCCTGTTTCATCGTCCTGAGAGAGACACACACACACACACAATTTGTCGTCTCATCCATTAAGACGTTGATCCAGAGGACCCAGTCTGCTGTCGTGGGTTTGTGGACTTTAAAGATCCCTCAGTGCCTTTTTCAAAGAGGAGGTGGGTTATCACCACACCTTGGCCAAATTCCAGCTATCTTTTAAGGGGCACTGTATCAGTGGCAGAGCCATGCACCCAGCAATAATGCAAATTGGCAGCCAAGCACTGTATATGAATGAATGGTTATAACAGAAAGCTGATGTAACTTGCATTATGTTGCCCCCATCTCTCTCTTCCTTCCACAGAGAACACTTGGCCAAATTGCCATATCATGTAGCAAAGAAGAAGGTTCCTTACATCGACGATGTAGGGAAGCTGGTGAAGCCAAACCAACCGAATGCTGTGAAGCTGGAGAAGTTTGTCTTTGACGTTTTCCCCTTATCCGAGTACGTTTCCCGAGCTACTGTGTTTCTTTTCATGTTGCTGCCCTTGTAACCAGAGCGGTGTTCGATCAAAATGTTTTTTTTTTGCCAAGTTATGTGAGCGAGGTGCTGCTGCCTTTACTTACCACATTAGGCAGTTTGTGGTCCTTGAGGTGATCCGCCAGGACGAGTTTGCACCACTGAAAAATGCCGATGGTGCAGCCACCGATACACCGAGCACAGCATGCCGTTTGCTGTTGTCTCTGCATCAGCGCTGGTTGGAAAATGCCGGTGCGATCCTCCGACCGATGCGCTCTCAGAGGTGTGTACAATTACCTTGAAATAGCCATGACGATTGTGGAGGTTGTTGAATTCTAGAATTTCTTATGTTTCCAATATTTCCAACAGCCTTTATCCTGTGGTATTAGTAACACAACAGCCTCTTATTAAAAAAAAATATGCAGAAAACTAAATGAGGCTCATGGAAGAGCAACATTCCAAAGACTGAGGCTCATAGAAGTGTTACAAATCATAATTTGCTATCTGAAGTTCACGGCCATGGTGTTCCGTTCTTTTTCCCTGCAGTGACACCATGCTCGCCGATCCAGTGATCCAGTGTGAAGTTTCTTCTCTGGTCTCGTATGCAGGCGAGGTAAGCTATGGCAAAGCCTCATGACCATACAGGAACTAAAGGTTGAATTGAGGGTCGTCTTTTGTATGCAGCATGAATATGTGGGGGATCACCACTGGCACAAGTCGCAGCTGTGCCGCTAATGCAATGCCTTCAAGGTTAGGGCAGGCATTTGTAATTTGTTCAGGGTGCCGGCAATAGCTTACCTACTCTTTGTGTTTAACATCCATCCGAGGGACGGCACACACATTGATGTCAAGTCCTGCCTGCGAAATACCGGCATGACAGGTTTTTAGCTATGTCGACATTCAGACCCAGACAGATGAGAGGTGAGTGTGCATGCCTCAAGGCCATCCTACCAATGCAGAATTAAAAAATTTTTTACACCTCTCATACCTGTGTCACCATGATAAGCAGACAGCACTGTCAGGAAGCCATTTGTAAAACTATTAGGGTTTCAGGTTTCATTAATAACAGGATAAATTATAAATCAAGAGGTAGTGTTAGATCTGTTGATTAATTTAGTGAGGCTTCATCTTGAGTATTGTGTCCAGTTTTGGTTACCATGTGGGAGGAAGGACATGCAGTAGTTGCCACAGAAAGTGTACAGCTTAGAGCAACAAGATTGATCCCGGGCCTAGCCAGACAAAGCTTGTGAGGAGCGTCTGAAATAGACGTGACTTTTTACATTAGAAAGGAATTGCTTGCAAGGGGATCTGGTAGACATGTTTAAGATAATGGAAGATAGAGTTTTTCAGCAGAATGGACACTGGATAGTGACAGGACCAGTGGGCCACAGACAAGAGTAAAGGAGTTGTGATGGTAGTAAGGTGGGGATCCATCTCTGAGTGGTGAATGCATGGAATGATCTCACTGCAAAGGTAGTTGCAGCAGTCAGCGAGTTATTTTAAAAGCAGGAATAAACAGGCTTGATGGGCCTCGGAGCCTCCTCCTGCATCGAAGTTCCTTGTATTATAACGATAATCTACTGCAATGATAATCTGGTCTGAAAGGATCGAAACCTCGATGAAAAACTATGCCCTGCTGATGATCCCAGCAGTTGAGAAATCGGTAAATTGCTTACAACTTAAGGTCATAACTTCAACCAAGATAGCTTTTGTAAGTATTTACCAGTACATAATACAGGGTGAGCCATGAAAATGGTTATTTTAACACTCGTGTAAAGGTAATAAAAAGTTGTATTTCAAAACTAATTCTTACAAGAAAGTGAAGTACATAACATGCCATTTATTTGTGGAAAAGAATATCTAATGTATGAGATGCACACCACTTCGTCTTACACGTTCCTCCCATCTTGGACGCCAATTATTCATGACGTTCTGCAACATGGCCACGTCAATATCATTGATTTCACGTCCGATGTTTTCCTTAAGTTCATGAGTTTGCGGACGGTTAACATACACTTTGTCCTTTTGATATGACCGAACTGTTTGAGAAATTATTAAAGCTGATGCATGCTTTCGGCTGGAGCAATGCGGACTTCTCAAAACTGGCTCCCTTACACGCTCAATGTTTTGTGCCGTTCTTACTGATTTGGGTGCTCCCAAATCTCCCAAATCCCTAACCCTAACAGCTTCAGGAGAAACAGCTTGGTTTCTCTTTTAAAGTTGAACCGGTCCTCTCAAACTTCTGAACTCATAACTTGATAGTACGAACAGACGGCACACTTCCATGACGTTGAACATTGAAATGGAGTTTGAATTGACCTTGTGCAGCAACTGCATTAAAATTATTCTTGTAAAAGGCTTTGATAGCGAAAGCGCGTTCTTCACCCGACCAGTTCCACATGGTCATTCAAGTGTTTTGCCTGCAAAAAATAAAACTAAAAATAATAAAAATGCATGTTATGTACTTCAATATCATGAATGAATTTATTTTGAAATACAATTTTTTTATTTCCTTCACACAAATTTCAAAAATGACCGTGTGTGTGTGTGTGTGTGGCTTCCTTCTTGGGATGATGATGTAGTCATTGTTCTTTATTTTGAGTGTATATTGTTATGGATCCGCCTCGGGGTGGATTATAAGGGGGGCTCTTGCAATCGATTCCCAGATCATGGTCCTGAAGCCGCTGTTCAGTGAATAATTCCACGGAACAACGGGTTGCTAAGCAACCACAGACACCATCTGAGATGTTTAATTTAAGTGGAGTCCAGCATCCAAATCCCACTTTACTTTCCTGGCAAACTAAATACCCCAGATGGGGAAATGTGCCTCCAACACGCCACCGAGATCAAGATACACCCAAGCAATCCCGTAAAAGTATGCGTTTGTTTCCGAATGATCACAACAGACTAGCAGGAAAGAACTCCCTATTTTCAACACTATATTTAACCAATGGACACTGACAACTTCACAATTTGAAAGGGTGTATAATTTAGCAAAAAGGCACGTATGTATAGTACAAGCAGTGTCACAAATAGAAAACCTGACCACGTAAGGCCCTTTTCGAATCGTTTTATCAGATATATGGGTGTCACTCTTCCAGGAAAAAGAGATAAGTAAGAGAACAGATATATAGAGATGATGGGGTTTAGTTTGACTCTGCGCTCACCCACATGTCAACAGGCTGGTTCATGTGTGCCTGAATGGGGGAGGGAGGGTATGACAATAGGCGGTCAGGCCCTCGAGGCCAATGGTTGATGGGCGTGACGTCAGAAGCTAGCGGAAGAGGCAGAAGCCACGCCTTCCCGGGTTTCGTGCAAGCAGGCCATGCTCTGAAGGCGGAAGATTTAGGCATGACACCTGAGGAGGAAGAGGGTGTGGGGGAGCATCATATTGAATAGGACGAGAGAGCGGAAAAACGCACGCACGGTCAGTGTGAGGAACGCACGAGGAAGAGTTTATTTCGGAAGAGAATCGGGGAAGGGAGTTCAGGGTTGCGCGTTTTTGGAGAGCCATGATCGGAGCGGAGGCACGAGGCGCATCATTTGGAGAGGCGAGGGCGGAGTGAGCACACGCATCGAGGACGACGGCACGATCCTTGTATTCGTGTTGAGGCAATTTGGCCTGTGCGGTGAAGCAAGATGCTGACCTTTGGCTCTTGATTAGGTCGAGAACGATCGGTGCACAAAGCCTTTACACTGGGGCTCTGGGCCTTGGTGTGGAGTGCCGCTTGCGGATTGTCTGGCGTGTGTCGCACTACGAGAGAAGCACCATTTTGTGCGAGTCTGAACATGCAAATCAGAGCGCCTCGATTCCAAGTTCCACAAGGACCAGTTCTGAGCCAAGTTAAGTTCAAGAATAGTTGAAAGGAAGGGTTTTCTTTTTGTTTTGTGTTTCCTTTATCTGTATTGAGTCTGTGCCTTGACTTTAAGATTTCTTATCATTACCCTTTTGAATTAATATCCTTTCTAAATATTTTTCATTAAATGTATTCCTTTTAAGATGCTCTATCCATGTATTTGTTGTGGGGTTCAAATGTAAATCCCCCTTGCGCTGTGCTCCTCTGCTCCTCTGCTCCTCTACCATTGCGCCCCCCCCTTCCCGCATGCGCATTAATCTCTGAGTCTCGGTTGTAGGCCTTGAAGGGAGAAGCTTTGCCATCCGTTCAGGTTGGGGTTAGACCCACTGGACACGACAATACATTGTCTGCTGTTCATCAGTTGTGTACCGTTATTGTTGAATTTTGTTAATTTGTGGTTTTGCATCCTCATTAATGCGGTGTGTTGTCACCACCAGGGCTTGAGTGAGCTGGTGAACGGTCGGGAGCTCGTATCACCATTTGTCTTGGAGCCGAGTGACGTATGCGTAGCGCCAAAATAAAGAACCTTGATTTTTGTGGGGCATGGTGCATATGTACCCCCTCCCCCCCCACCCCCCCCCCCCACATTGGATAAGTTGGTGAGAAAGGTGTGGTCGTATGTGATTTCCAATGTTAAATGCAATTACCTTCATGGGGTGGGTGGAATGAGGAAGAAATTCACTGTGGTGAGGATACATGTCTAATGGTCCTGGGTAAGTCTTTCAATCAAGATTAATGAAAAGATGGGAAGTATTATCCATCTCACCTGAGACTTTGTTTACAAATCACAAAATAGTCTCAGAGATACCATCAGGGTAATCAAGCCAATGGGGTAGGGGTTGGTTGTAGCAATATGGATCAGGGCTATTTAAGCTCAAATAATTTTCCAAATTAAAAATGTATTTCAGCATTTGGAAAAACAAACTTTGACCTGTGTATGCAATTCCAGAATGATTCATTTTTTTTCCCCCTTTTCAAATAAAGAAACACCACTTGATTTCCAAAGTTTGTCATAATTCCATGTAGTTACCATCTAGATTCTAGACTGATAACCAGTACAGTGAAATGCTGCTCTGTTTTTCTTTTGCACCTCCTTTTTCCACTTCCTGGTTTCTTTTGAAAAGTCAGCTGCCAGGATGGTGCAGATGTAGCACGCTTCCCTCTGAGCTGTCTAGATGGCGTTCGATTCCCAACCCCACTAAACTGTGGGTTATGTGTTTCATCAACATATACGCATTCCTTCGATTGGATGTTAAGCTCGTCCCGTCAGCATTAGTTGGTGAACGTTGGAGGCCCTGGTACAATTTTTGAAGAGTGGGTGAGTTATTTCTGACCCATTGAACAAAGTACAGCTAAAGTCAGCCCCCAAATGTTAGCAGCTGATTTGTGAAAGGCTCCCTCACAAGAATGGTCAATTCATTGTGGCCATACTAGTGAGTTTAGTATATCATGAAGTTAGTGTGTGCCAATTGTGAAGTTTGATGTACGGTACATGAACATTTCTCGTCACGAACCATGCAATGAATATCTGGTAAGATGGCGAGAAATACAGGTCTGAAAAAGCCATCACAAATCCCCACATAAAGCAAAATTAAAAGGTGGCAAAGAGGTCCACCAGGAATAATCCACTATCAGAAGTAAAAATCTTGTCTTGACTCCAATGAAGTCCCTACTGTCTGGGGCATGAACCAAGGCTAAAATCCAAAAAGGTGTTATGTATTTCATGTCTCCAAATGTTGATTGCATTTACAGTTCCATTAAAAAAATAAAGGTTTAAAATGTGCCAGTAATTGCATTTCTTGATATTGGACCTTTTGGCCCTACTCTAGGGGGCAGGGCCAAGTGATACTGCTTTCGCACATTTTTGCCACGTCGTGATCATAACTACAGAGTTTGAATTTCTGTACAACCATTCAGGACAAACACCACTGTGCTGTTAAAAAAAACACACACACACACACACACACACACACACACACACACTGGGACAACTTGCTCAATACGTCAGAATATGTTTAATTCAAGAAATATACACATACACGATTGCGCAAAAAGAAAACTCTTCACCACCACCTGTATGTATTACAAAACTAAATAACAGGTGGTTCCACAAATCAGATTTTCCGAGTTATACAAAATAATAATAATAATAATAATAATAAAATAAAAAAACAACCACCAGCAACACACTGGTGGCTTTGCAGAATTGCATCTAAACTGCATTTTACAACAAATTTCTCTTTTACAGATTCTTATTTGCCTCCTTTTCCTGTCCACCCCCATCCCAAATTTACAAAGTGCAACTGACAGCACAATTGCAAGCTGTTATCAATTACATTCTCAAAGATATCATTGCTAGTCCAGACGAACCACACAGAGAGATAGCCCTTCCACATAGACGTCAAAGTTTTTGTCCCGAGTTAAACAAACGTTGATTTTTTCCCGAAGGAATGTGTGTTCACATCCATGTAGCAAAATAAAAATCATGAAAATTACTGACCAACATATGGCAAACTGAAATATATCTTAACAATAAAAAAAGAGGATCAGGGTTTTTGTTGTGTCGCCTCCTTGCGTGCAGCATCCTGCAGCAGTTGGGTGTCCACCTCGTCGGCGGGTAGCTGCACGTAACGCACGACTGAACCGCGAATGAAGCAGTTCTTGACTGACAACTGCATGGCACAGGTCAATAGTTCAGTATATCCTCTCCACACGGAGAGACAGTTTATTACAATTTTACTTCTCTCAAAAAGTGTGCCCTGCAACGGACAAATGAAGATGCCTTATCGATTGATGTGGCTCAAATCTAATGCTCTGCTCACCTGAGTGACCTTCAATAACCACTGATCAGACTGTACACTTGACCACTAAATATACCTCTCTGGGGAAGTTTAAGGATCTCATCGTACCATTCTTTTTGTACATGCAGATGGATCAATCCAAATATGCCACAGGATTGATGCATCGAAGGCCCAGCAAAAATACAATGAATCAACTGGAACAAGCCCAACAGGTTAGTCCTACAAAACTAGAACCGACAAAAGGCATTCAAAACGAGGAGGAAATCCGCATCCTCGTAGCTGAAATAGTGGTGGCGGGGTTGACAGGATTCAGTCACAAGGGTTTCCACAATTTTCCATGGGATTGGAACACTAATCCTAGACACCAATGTCATAATCCAATACAAGCTTACTCGTTCATCAGTAGGAGGGGAAAAAAAGAAAAATATTTTATGAAACCAGCAAAGACTAAAGCTGAAGAACACCACAGATGCAAGGGTGGTAAAACCCCAGAATTACTTTTTTTTTTTTAGAGAATTGATAGAACATCTTACTCCCCCAGTCTTAAGAAAAAGGACATGGGAATTTTTTTTTTTCCAACTCTTGCTTTGCATTTTGCACTATAACGACACTGGGTGCCACCATATTAATCAATGTAACAGTTACTCTGCTCTTAAAGCAGGAGATGGCATGAATATTTTGTCCAGTTAGAGCTAAACAGGTTTTTGGAAATGCCAAGAGAGTGATTTGTGTCCTCCAGTATTCAAGCATATAATTCAATTGAAATTAAAAAAAAAATACACCCGTGCGGGAGTGACGGTCATCTCTGCGAGAAACTAGACTAATTACATAAAACATTTTATGTAGATTGCGCATTTAGCACATCTATTTGACTGCTCGATATTCGAGCATTACATATTTTCAGTTTTGACTGTCAAAGATACGTGCTTCCACGTAATAACAAATGAAATCAATATTAATGTCAGGTACGGTTACGTCTCGTTGATACACGAGATAAAATCTGTTTGGGCTTTCGCACTGAATTTTAAGTGACAAATAAGCTATGCTGCAACATATTCCAGTTCGCACACCCAAACCGAGGTTTTGAAAACTCTGAACCAAGATTTTGGTTCGGGGGATGTTTTAAAAAATTGTGTTTGTACATGTACAAGAGTCCAGTAGCAGCAGTAGGAAGGAGTTTGACTGTGAACTTGAGCATCACGTTGTCCATCATTACTTTCCTACCTAACCATCACATGCTTCCCACTGATTAATTTGCTCTATAGTCAGTTATTGTAGAGTGTCTAACATGCATTCTGTAGAAGTTTGCTTAGTCCTAGTCAATAGAATTGGTCGATTTTGAGGGATGAGATGTTTGACCTGAACCAAAGAACCGAGGTAATCACCCCAACCGAACAGGAAAATAACCAAACCACACATCCTTATTAATAGTGAAATAGCAAATCCAAGAAAAGCTCTCCAATACACCTTATTCCTCGTCCGAGTTCGGAACATCTGAGCATGCGCAGTGCATTTTCAGCCTTAAATTTTGGTCAATTTCTCATCTATCACTAGCTCAAAGTTTCTGAAACTCAGCAATCTGTACTAAAAAATAATTCTCTACAAGGTAAAACCAAAACTAGCCTTCCAGCTGTTAAAATAAAAAAGTGTTGCGGTGTTCCGAACGAGAGCCGAATAGGGTCTATTTCCTGACTTACCACACAGCTGTAGCTGTCTACTGGACAACAATCACCAAATTTATATACTATACTCTCCTCTGCACTAATGCCAACGAGCCCGTCAAATAATGTCCAGTAGGTAGATGGCCAAGAGTCCGTAGAAGTAGGTGGTATAATCACCATCACTCTATGTAGTAGAGTAGGTAGGTACAGTAGCAAATGGCAGACAGACAACTACGACACAAACCAGTTAGTCAGTGGATTTGATGGGTAGATACGTAGGCCTAGCCTTTTTGTTTTCCAATCTCTTATAAAAAGTGCAACAACAACACTGACGACACCACACTACTCACTCTTACTATCCACAGTTCTGTTCGTTCAGTTCAGAATATTCCAGTGGACTCCACTGGACCAACCGATGACTAAGACAACCGATGACTAAGACAACCGATGACTAAGACAATCGATGACTAAGACAATCGATGACTGTGCACTATATGCAGGAATAATGTTTATATGTGTACGATATAAGATAAACGCGGAAGGAAACCGGAAATATCGCAATCGCACATGGCGATTATTTGACGAAGCAGTGCTAAACACCGGAAGTATCAAAAACACAACACCGTAAAAACTTCATATGACTGGACACCTGTCCCGTCGTGTCGGCTGCCAATCAATATTCGTGTCAAAAGAAGGATGGCGTATATCAAAGTGCTGGAAAACAATGGAGATCTCTATTGTTTTTCCAGCACTTTAACGTATATTAAACACATAACGATATGCCATCTGATATTTTTCGATTCTGATAGCTTCTATGACCTAGGCCTATGGCGATTTGCCGATATGGTGGGGACATTTGGCTATGAGTGGGGGTACCTAAAAAGCTATGCTATGGACAGGCAGGCGGGCAGGCAGGCAGATTATATAATAGGAGTCACACCGAGAGTTAACGAATACCAAGCACGAGAACGACCTTTACAAGCATGAGTTCCTGTTACTAGGGTGTTGTGTACTCGGGTCAGGAGGGATTTTTGGCCAACTTTGAAGTCACGTGACGCGAAAACGAAAGCGAATATCAAAAATCCAGCCGGACCAAAAACTAGATATTGTCCCATAGATTCATATGCCACAATCAAATTCAAGATAACTTAAGAAATGTAGGAGGAGACAGATTTTGAAAATCGTCATTTTGCAACTACATGAAGCAGTTTTTGCAAAATTCAGTCACGTGATGTGTACGTATTCGAAGATATCGGTATTCTTTCGAATGGACATGAAAGACAACGTCAGCTGCTATGCAATGACATCATTCACGAACTTTTACCATGCCCAGTAGAGAATATATAGCCTCCTGAAGGTAGGGCAGTTTTTGCAAACTTTGAAGTCACGTGGCGCGAAAACGAAAGCGAAATTCGAAAATCCATCCTGACCAAATTTAGATATTGTCCCATACATTCATATGCCACAATCAAATTCAAGATCGCTTGAGAAATGTAGGAAGAGATAGATTTTGAAAATCGTCATTTTCGCATTTTTTGCCAACTTTGAAGTCATGTGACACGAAAACGAAAGCGAATATCGAAAATCCGGCCTGAGCAAATTTCGATATTGTCCCATAGATTCATATGCTACAATCAAATTCAAGATCGCTTGAGAAATGGCGGAGAAGATAGAATTTGAAAATCATCATTTTCGCAACTTCAAAGGCCTCGTGACCTTGACCTTCGGTGACCTTGAACGTCATACCATCGTGTACGTCTCATCGACCTCTATCAGGATCACTAATGACCAGATCTCCCGCTTCAACTTCATTGTGAACGGACGGACCGTCACCTCTCCTCTCAACACCCACATTATTAGGTCATGCTCGAAGAAATGACCTAAAAAGGCTTTAAAGGCCATAGAAAAAGAAACGAAAAAGAAAAAGACAAGTCTGGAGATGGCAATGGTTCACGAGCGGTATTGGACGATGCAGATTGTTTCAGAAGTCAAGGATGAGACAATGTGATAATTTTTGACCAAGTTATAAAAATGATCAACATGATGTGGTACGAGTGACGGGTTATTCGTTGCAAAATGTCGAAAACCCGGTTTTGTTCAACAAGTTTCAAAATTTGACCTTTGTGAACTTTAAAGGTCAAAGGTCAAGGATTATGACCTTTGGTGCAAAACTTCCTCTGGAACATTCCAAGAACAATATAACGTCATATAGGCGATATGGCATTTCAGACTCCTCGGATTATCCATACTTTGATGAAATCAGCGTAAAAACAAACTTGAAGGGGGCGCCACGGGAAAGGTGTGAGATAGAGCAAAATGGTTTCAAGACTTTAGGTGGGGAATGACCAAGATTATGCATAAAAAAATAGTGTCATCCTAGCTCTCAAAGTT
This sequence comes from Eptatretus burgeri, assembly GCF_056783735.1. Taxonomy (NCBI): domain Eukaryota; kingdom Metazoa; phylum Chordata; class Myxini; order Myxiniformes; family Myxinidae; genus Eptatretus; species Eptatretus burgeri. The sequence continues at coordinate 51,461,438 of NC_140974.1, forward strand.
TGGGCGGTCGTACGATTTTTATGTCAAAATTCGCAATTTTCTAAGTTCGTGACCTTGACCTTGGGACGAAAATGGAAAAAAAAATATCGAGCTCCGTGGGGCTATGCAGGTGCCATTGGGCTAACCAAATACCGAAACCCCTGCCAGATTTGATAAACCCCCCCGGGGAAGATGTAAATTGAAATCGGCTACCCCCTAAAAACATGTTTTTTTGGGCGTAGCTCCGCCCATAAAGGGCGCACCATGCCCATTCTCAGGAAACCACAACTAGATCATGACATAAACCTCCCACCCAAATTTTATCGGGATCGGATAAAAACCCACGGAGCTATGCTTGGGACAGACAGACAGACACACCAATAACGAATATAGTGGTCACTTACTGACTCGTGAACCAAAAGCCCTTTTTTGGAGGTTTATGGCCGTTGATGCAGCGTCTGTCGCACTACCTTATTTAACACGTTACATTCGTTGTCTGTGTCCTTTTGTTTTACTAGTATGTGCCTGTACGTGCGTGGCCATATGTGCAAACCCCCCCCCCCCCCCCAAAAAAAAAACTTTCAAACAAACACACAGTCCATTCCTTCGCTCTCGTAAATAACGAATGGATTGGGGCATTGTGTTTATCTCTAAATGCGCATAAGAAATCAAGAAATTATTACAATACAGTAAGTCATCACTATCCGGAAGTGGTGCGTGCCCGTACGGAATGTTCACATGCATTCCACGAATTATCGCTTGCATTGAAGTAACAACTGCTGTGATACTTCCACACACAGAGTTAATTAAAATTAAAATCGAGTTTACCTCCCTGTCTTTGCTTGCCATGACATTCGCTGCCATTGACCATTGCCACTCCTACGCCACGGTAACTCAGGCGCCCTTTCCCCAACGGCCACGCCTACGCAGCAATGTGTCTTGTCATTAGTTTGGTAAATAAATGGCCATAACTTGGGAAGCACTTGTCCGATAAATATCAAACCTTTAAAAGGCACATGCACAGGTCCCCAGCAATATACCTGGCAAGTTTCAATTAGATCGGACCAGTGGTTGTCGAGAAACAGCGGTCACAGACACAGACACACAGACACAGAGATTGCTGGAATTATAGATAGATAACGTCGCTAAAAACAGTAGATTTCCTGTTTGGAATGATTTTCAATTTTGTTTTACTGCCAGACAGGCAGAGTGAAAAGGAATTACCTCACTTGTGTTCCGATTCATGTTCCACATAGTGTTCAAAATATTTGATTCAATTGAAATGAAGTTCCTCGATTGCAGACTGACGTCTCGAGACAGACAAATAAAACTGAACCAGTTGCTTCAACTCGATTTTTGCTTTGTGGGTGTAGGGTAAAAATTATGGTAAAGATAAGAAAAAAAAAAAAGAAGTAGAACGAAAGAACAGGATTAGCACAGGAGAGAGAAGTAAAATAAAAGGCCATCTATGTTTGGATGAATGTTTTTACCATCCATCCACATCATCAACCTAAAAGAATGGTCCACCACCAGCAAGGAAAAGAAAAAAAAGAAAAGACGGCACTCAGTAGAACGCATACCTCCGCCAGGCTGAACAGTTTACCTTTTTTGTATCACACCGATAGGCCGGATCTGCACGTCGACATTAACCAAAATGTAATCAACTTGTTCTTGGCATCTGCCCAACTCATCCACTAAGTTTTTGTCTCAATCCATCCAGAACTTTTTTTTACATATCATGCTATATATATATAGTTTTTGGCCCTATCTTTCAATGGTGAAGAAACACTTAAAAAATTATCGTATTCTGATCCGTATCTTCACCAAAACCCAAATGATTCATCCTTGTCACACACCCAACCTATCCACCAAGTTTTGTCCAGATCTGTCCGTAACTTTTTGAGATGTCCTGCTCACACTCTGACAGACAGGGGTGAAAAACATAACCTCCGTCCACCTTCGGTGGCAGAGGTAATGAATAAGCCATCATACCATGTGCGGATACTTCTCCGGGTCTGTGACGCTGATATCAGTCAGCTTGATGTTCAAATACTGCGCATATCAAGAAACATGCATGTCATTGTACTTTGTCACAACAAACTGGAGAAGTTGCATGAAACTTACATGAGGGAGGAAACAAAACAAAAACGAGATTATTTCAATGAATGCAGATGCTTACTGTATCGTAAACAAAACTATCTAAATATGGCAGTCGCATCCCAATCGAGAATGTCCCCAATGTAGTTTTTGCCGTCCCCCCCCCCCTTTCCCCATAGTCTTGCTGGTGAAGGCTAGATCTACGTCAGAGGAGAGGTAGAACAATGGATGGCATCAACAGCATGTTGATCGAGGTATGCTAACCATCATGGGAATGAAGGAGGAGGTGATGTTTTGGGTGTTAACCCTTTGCTAAGCATTCATCCTCTTTTGCTTCAACAAACGGTTAGCATCCAAAATGTCAGCTTCCCCTTGTGAGATGTTCTGATTCCATCCATTGTATACCAATCAAATTCCTCTGATTCTGATAGCAGGTTTCCAACACCTCACAGGTCTTACTGCTTTAGCAAGTACACCTGTGCACCTGAACCCTTGGATTTAACCCATGGGTTAGGTCTACCACAGGTACACCACAACACGTATGCATGTTCATGCAGAAAAGGTACTTTGGATTGAACCCCAACTTTTGAGAGGTTGTGTGTGTGTGTATTTCTGCAGACGTGTGCGCAGTTGACATCGAAGCTTTGGATGGATTAACCAATCTGTGACAATGTCATTGCAGTAGTCCAGATTAAAAGTGTGAACAATGCATAAACATTTACTCCCACACAACTCACAATCCATGGGTTAGTTTCGACGCTATCTCTGAAGATGTAGTTTGGGGCAATGGTAATCATGCGATCGACAGCCATGCCATCTCACAAACCCAACTAACTAGTCTACCTGCCACCGGAGTCAAATTAAATTTCACGTTAATGGCAAAACTTTTACTTCGGATCTGTATTTGTCAACAATTTAGAAATCACTTTGGTTTATCTGTGCAAACACCAAGTGACAGAAGCCTGGTGTTGGCTTAACAGCTAAGGGGGCTGGCTTAAGATCTTAGAATCCCGAGTCAAAGCCACTGTCCTACCATTGAATCAACACCAGGTGGGTTGACTCAGCAGGTCGGCAAAATGAGTACAGGCTTACTGGAAACGGGGAACTGCATGAGCGGCACAGCCTTGCCCTCAGAAAATGATGCAGCCAAGCAGTCACAGGCTGCATATGAATAAATAAATAACCAAGTGACAGTTCGGTTACAGCACTAAACAGAGATGGAAATTGCCTAAAAACAATTGTTGTGCTGGTTTTTCCAACAATTTATTGAAAACTTCAAATTTGGACGAAGCACACCCGGTTCATAAACTGAGCTTTGCACACCCACGTCATGACCCAAAGGTCAGGGTTGTGTGCTGGAGAATCTGATAAGATTTATATGGGGTCCAACTCGACCATGAACAATTTGCGATGGAAGCAAAACACCGCATAAAAGGTTTTGCTGTTTATAATCATCAACTCCTAGAAACACTGAAAAAAAAACAAAAAAAAGAAGCGTATCATCCCTCTCAGATGAACTTCAATGCTCTGGAGTTCATAATGGCATGCGTACAACACGAGGACATGCTCACGAATCTGTGTGTAGGTCGATTCAAACGCCCACAGGTGTGTACGACAAAAGTGTGCGTGAATGCGTGCACCCGGTGGCTTAATCCCACACGCGGGAGGATAAAAGCATATGTTGTGCAGCAAAACGAACACACCTGGTCGACGGAGTGCAACGTCCCACAGATGCTGAAAAACAAAATCAACAAAAGGTACTTGCATAAAATGGTTTGATTTTGCACATTCTCAATAAAAAATAACTTTTTAAGGTTTGTTTGTTTATTTTAAAATCACCGGTGGTAAGGATGGTCATTTACCTGGAACCGTACTGGATAGAGTGCATACCTCATCCAGGCTTAGTTTACGTTTTGTATCCCACCGATAGGCCGGATCCGGATCCAGAACTGAACCAAAATTGAATCCGCTTGTTCTTGTCAACTACCAAACTCGTCCGCCTCATTTTGTCATCGCTTTGAAGTGTCATGCTCCATATTGTTTTGGCCAAATCTCTCCATTATGAAAAATAACTTGAATATTAATATATATATATATATATATATATATATATATATGTATGTATGTAAATATATCATGGTGGGGGAGGTAAGGGGTATGAAGGAGAATGAGGAGAGTTAGAATGGGAGGGGGGAGGGAGTAAGAGGGATGAATGAGTGTGAGAAGAGTGAGGATCGTTGAGGTGGGTGTGGGAGGTGAGGGGAATGAAGGATAACGAACAGAGTTAGGATTGTGGGGGGGGCAGGGGGGAGTAAGAGGGATGAATGAGTGTGAGAAGAGTGAGGATCATTGAGGTGGGTGTGGGAGGTGAGGGGTATGAAGGATAACGAGGAGAGTTAGGATTGTGGGGGGGGGGGGCAGGGGGGAGTAAGAGGGATGAATGAGTGTGAGAAGAGTGAGGATCATTGAGGTGGGTGTGGGAGGTGAGGGGTATGAAGGATAACGAGGAGAGTTAGGATTGTGGGGGGGGCAGGGGGGAGTAAGAGGGATGAATGAGTGTGAGAAGAGTGAGGATCATTGAGGTGGGTGTGGGAGGTGAGGGGTATGAAGGATAACGAGGAGAGTTAGGATTGTGGGGGGGGCAGGGGGAGTAAGAGGGATGAATGAGTGTGAGAAGAGTGAGGATCATTGAGGTGGGTGTGGGAGGTGAGGGGTATGAAGGATAACGAGGAGAGTTAGGATTGTGGGGGGCAGGGGGAGTAAGAGGGATGAATGAGTGTGAGAAGAGTGAGGATCATTGAGGTGGGTGTGGGAGGTGAGGGGTATGAAGGATAACGAGGAGAGTTAGGATGGGAGGGGGGGGTAAGAGGGATGAATGAGTGTGTGAGAAGAGTGAGGATCGTTGAGGTGGGTGTGGGAGGTGAGGGGTATGAAGTAGTGCGAAGAGAGAGAGAGTCACAACAATCCCAACCTGAGGTCGTTCTTGAGTTCTACAACCACATCTTTACCCACCAGGGACTTGAAGAACGAATAGAAAAGCTAAACAAGAGCAGAGATCAAAACGTTAATGATGTACAAGAGGACAAGTGAGGTGGACAGAAGAAAACAAGCAAGAGGCAAATCCCAAATCCCAAATCCCAAATCCCAAATCCCAAATCCCACATCCTCATTTCATGTCTTGTTCAAGTCACGAGAGAAATCACTCATGTACGATCAGACCCCCAACAAGTGTGGCCTGCTGGAGAATTGTCCTGGTCATTGGGGGTTATACACGGGGTTGTGCTGGTTAAGCTGTTGCATTGGATTGTGACAGTAACCAGAATAACACAGTGTGGTTAACAAGCAGCTGTTAGTTTAAAAAACACGGCAACCTAATTCATCGTTGTGCGTTTCTCTGTGAGGAGAGAACTCACACGTAACTCGGTTACACAAGAAAAAGGACAAACATGATTCCACAATTCCCAATCAAAACAATTATAAAAGCTGCACTGAGTCTGGGTACTGTACTGTACTGTACGTACTGTACGCTTTATCACGAACGTGCTGAAACGTGCACCGGTGTAAAAACACAAATCAAAAGACTGCACAGCAAAGGTAGAAGAAAAAACAACAACTGTAATGGGCTGAGAGAGGGTTCAAACACCATGAAGGGATGAAACGTGTGAAGAAAACTACTCACCATGTTGGAAACGGCGCGAAACTCCCGGATCTCGCGAGACTGCTTTGTTGTTGTTGTTGTTGTTGTTGTTGTTGTTGTTGTTGTTGTTGTTGTTGTTGTTGTTGTTGTTTAAATGTTTAAATACCCATGATAAATATCGATCGTATCGACATTTATCACAACCGTAAATCCTGAACCGCGTATCGAAACTCCTTAATCCAATGAAACATTCTAGAATTTCGATAAATTTGTTTCCTTTACAAACGGATGAATTTCTGGGTTTTATCACATTTTGTTGACGAGAGAACTCAAAATTTACTTTTCCCGCTTCATTTACTTTAGAAACAGCACGAAACAAACAAAAAAAAAACAACCCCCAAGATCGATTCGAACGAAATAAAATGATTTGTTTTGTTTTTTTTTACACACTGCAAGCAAACAGCGATTGGGACATTAAACGTGGTGATGAAAGATGTTAAGAGCAGGACAAGATGAAGCACTCATCCGAACTCCCACACAAAACGGTGAAGGCCGCTCTGGGGGGTGGAAGGTCCACATTTCGGTGAGTAACTTCTCCGTCACTCTCCATGGCCCTTGTGTCACTCGACGGTCACATTGAGGGTCTTCCTTCTCTTTTTACTTGTTACTATGAAGGGAACATCAATTTAAAGGTCGAATTTTTCTTTCTCGCTGCTTTCCTGTGTAAATGAATGTGATTAACCGCATTCTGAGTGAAATGTTTTTTATTTTTACCTCAGCGACGATGCCGCCGCAATGACGGTGTTTGTGTAACAAGAAAGGAATTAAAAATAACAAAACAAAACCATTGGGTATAAACTAAAACGTGCACATCTCCTCAGGCTGTTGACTTGTCACGTGGTGATGTTTATTATTTTTTATTTATTTAATTTCAATATTTTCGCGGAGCGAGCGCTGCTCATAGACGGCCTTCTTCTTCTTCTTCTTCTTCTTCTTCTTCTTCTTCTTCTTCTTCTTCTTCTTCTTCTTCTACCTTAATCTCGAGGACTCGGCTCTTGTATATACAAGATCCGGATCTCCTTAAATACTGAGCACATGTACACATCCTCACATAGACGGTGCCTTGTGAGAGCGTCTATCATGAACTTTTAAATTTATCCGGACATTTGCTTTAAAGTTTCGAAAAGTTCACGTTACTATTTAAAGATTATTCCATTTATCGTATTGTAATTTCGTAAATACATTATTTATTTCGTAAATACCCGATATATCGTAAATACGTAAAGACATTATGACGCGTTTCGCTATTGGCTTAATCAAGGCACGTGACGAAATATCGGAAGTTGTTGTTTTAAAAAAATTTTTTTTAAATATATATTTTTTTTTAGCCGACAAAATCTTTAGAACGCTGCTCGTGGACACATTTGTCCTTGTTTTTTTGAGGGGAGGGATGGGTTAGGGGTCAGAGGTTAAAATATATGGCAATAGTCTATAGTAGCCGAAACCCCGTCACAGACTGATTCCGTTCATTCAACCACCCTCACCAGCTCACCCACACTCGAGGGACATGGACTGGACAGGGCGTGCTTGCCCCACCTACTCATCCCCCGCTCCAGCCCCGCCTCTTCACTCCCCGCCCCCCCGTCTCTTGATTCCTCGCCCTACTTGCCCTCGCCCCCCTATCAACCCCCTCACACTCAACCCCGCCCCATCCCCCCCCGTCTCCCACTTTCAATTTGCTCACCCCCGCCCAAAAACTTGCTTACCTTGCCCCCCGCCTCTTCACTCCCTGCCCCCGTCTCTTCATCCCCCCGACCCCGCCTCTTCACTCTTCACCCCCGTCTCAACGAAAAGTGTTTATTCTGCTTCAGAGTTGAAGGTTGACTATTGCCACTATGTGCGATGCACTCTTACGGGTACAAAGTTTCTTTCAGTCCAGGTCACAGTACCGAGAAAAACGTGACGCGACCACGAGGAGGAGCACAAAATTGGTCCTTCAGTATTAATATATAGATTCCCCTTTCTTTTGTATTCGTATTTATAGTCAAGGCGAGGGGTGAAAAAATTGTTCAGATTGTGATAAAAGCATGAATCTTTGCACAAATGTTCAACACAACATTTTTCGAAACGTTTTCAGGGGTGGAGCCAATGTGAACTGCATATAGCATAGCAAGTCGCTAGGCAATATATTTTCCTAAGCAACCAGCACATAGGATGACTGTGGACCAATTTTATTAAACTAGTACGTGCCCGTAAAAAAAAAAAATAATAATAATAAATAAATAAACCACACAGGCCATTTCTTCGCTCTCACGTGCCCGTACGTGCGTGACCCGGAAGTTCGATATTCTTCGCAGTTCCAATTATTCGCACTTTATTTTTAATACCCAATTATTCAATTAGCGCCAACGTATTTTACCTTTTCGCAATGTCGTGGCAAGGAAAAACAAAAAGAGAAGAGAAGAGAGAGAAAAAATTTACTTCCTGGTTCGGAGCACTCTGATGATACCAGCACTCTGATGTTCCCGAAATTTATACACCGTCTAATATGAAAACGATCATAACTTGGGCCATTGTGTTTATCTATAAATGCACATAAGAAATCGAGAAATTATTAGAATACATGAAGTCATCACTCTCCGGAAGCCCGTACGTTGTAACCCGTAATGGGGAACGCGGCTGAGCTTCCCTTCCCCATCGGCCACACCCACGCAACAACGTGTCTTGTCATTGGTTTGGTAAATAAATGGCCATAACTTGGGAAGCACTTGTCCGATTAATATCAAACCTTAAAAAGGCACATCCTCAAGTCCCCAGCAATATACCTGGCAAGTTTCAATTAGATCGGACCAGCGGTTGTCGAGAAACAGCGGTCTCACACACACACACACACACACACACACACACACACACACACACACACACACACACACACACACACACACACACACACACACACACACACACACACACACACACACACACACACACACACACACACACACACACATTGCTGGAATTATAGATAGATGATTATGATGTATTTTAATATCTACAACTTCAATTTTCAGATAAACATCAATTTGGAGCAATTGTCAACAACACAAGGCTTAATTTCAGTTGCTAGGCAACATATTTTCCTTAGCAACCAGCACAAAAGATGCCTGCAGACCAATTTTACTTGTCAATTACAACACATTTTATTATCTATAACTTTACCCATCATATTTACATCACTCCAGAGCAATTGTCAACTGCAAAAGGCTTAAAATGGTTGCTCGGCAACATATTTTCCTTAGCAACCAGTATATAGGATGTCTGCATTCTAATTTTTCAAAATAATCATCATGTATGTTAATATCTAAAATTTTACTCCTTATGCTAACATTACTCTGGAGCAATTGTTCACTGCAGAAGGCTTCATAACCTTTGCTTGGCAACATATTTCCCTGTTTGTATCACCATCTGAGCATTCCCCTCTCGCATATTTTTGCCTATTTGTAGAGGAAAATTCTAAAAAAAAAAAAAAACAATGAATGCATGCTCCTGTTGATTATTTATTCAATCATATCCCTGAATTTTGTTTTTTTTCTGTGCAGGTATGTATAGCTTCTATTTGGTGGTGGAAGATGTGGTAATGGTCAACTAACCTACCCTGCATGCTTAAAAATGGCAAGCCCCTTGCCTTCAGATACCCTGACAACTGACTGGTCTAAATGTGTCCTTTTGTCAGGTAGACAGCAAAGAACAATTGACATGTCTCACTGATGCAGGTTATAAAACCATAGCTGAGAACATCCTTCAATTTAATGAACTCCACTGCATGCCAGTACAAATAGATGTCACACGATTGGACCATGGAAATGGTGTGGAGTCCACATTTAAGGAACAGAATGCAAAGTGGCATAAATCCTGTTACTTGAAGTTTGGTAAAAGTAAACTGGAACGTGCCAAGGAGCGGAGGCGCAAATCTTATGAAGAAGCAACAACTTCTAAGCGGATTTTCACACGAAGCAATACTGGAGAAGCACATACCTACATACCTGTAGACAGCAAAAGTCCTGTGTGCTTCTTTTGTTCCAAACCGGAAACAAATGAGAAACTTCATGAAGTCTCCACATTTCAAGTAGATTTCCGTGTGCGGAAGTGTGCACATGAGCTCCAAGATGAGGATCTTCTGGCAAAATTAAGTGCAGGAGACCTTATTGCCCTTGAGGCAAAGTATCATACAAGATGCCTCATGAACTTGTACAACAGAGCACGTGGAATAGTCCCGCAGGAGCCAGGTACCTCAAGTGATCAAACATGCAAAGGCATCGCATGAGCTGATATCCTACATAGAGGAGAGGAGACAAGATGAGGACATTAAGGTGTTCACGCTTGCTGATCTTACCAAGCTATACACCGAAAGGCTGGATCAGCTTGGAGTGGCTGTTACCTCACGAGTAAATAGTACGCACCTTAAAGACCGAATTTTCATGCATCTCCCAGGTATGAAAGCCTACAAGGAAGGGAGGGATGTGTTCATGGCCTATGAGGATGATGTCGGCACTGTCCTGCGACAAGGATATCAGACTGATCGAGATGAACAGTGTCATGATGACTCAAATTGCCGCTACGATCCGACGTGACATTTTTACGCAAAAGGTAAAATTCTCAGGGTCGTTTGACCAGACCAGTCAAGTGGAATCAGTGCTGCAGTCGCTTTTGTCAGTAGTCAGCATGCTCATCAATGGGTTAAATATTAAGGATCAAACAAGCAACACAAACCTCAGTCAACCAGTGCTCACCATTGCTCAGCTGTTTGTGTTCAGCTGCATCAAGAGGCGCCGGGACTATGGGAAAGTACCGCAAGTTTATCACAGCAAAGATCGGGAGACGCCACGACCAGTCCACTTGGGAAGTTAGGAAGCTTCTATTCATACGCAAAGGGCGTCAGATGTCAGCCCTTCCTCCCACCAAGGCTGCCCTACAGCAACATATCAGGAGGGCAGTATTGCAAGGTGGGCACTACTGGGGGCATACTACCATGCCGTATCGCCAGTTATCCTCTCCTGCTGAGTGGGGATGGACTTGCCCAGAACAGTGGAAGCCCCTGTGGACAAATTTGCCAGAAGCCAGTGAGTGCATCCTGCCCAGAGCTGCTGAAGTGTGCATGTAGGAGCAGGTGTAGAGACTGCAAATGTGCACGAGCGCACTTACAATGCACTGTTTACTGCACATGCAGGAGAGATTGTGACAATGCTTAAAGCTATGGCGAAGGTCCAAAGAAATTCCAAGGTGACAACATAATTGACAGTTGCTAGTTGCGAGTTGCTGGTTGCTACCGTGAATGTATTGTGTAGCAACAATGTTTTGATTTGATGTATGGTGTAAAATACCATTGCTTTCATTATATTTCCAGGAAGAAGGTCTTCTTTTGATAACAAGACTCTTATGTTTAAGTTGAGTTAATGAGTTAAGTGAATCCCGTGTTCACAGGTAGTCTTCTATGTGTACTCAGATGGTTGCCATGGTAAATAGGTTGCTAAGCAACTAAATATTTAATGTTTTGTTACTTTTTGATAACAATTATGACAACCTGTATAGATTATTTACCCAAAAACATTCCTCTTCTGTAGGCCATTAGGCAATGTGAAGTAGAAGCATCATTTACAAATAGAGGATAAATATATACACAGACAGTTGGTATTGTTTATCCATTACCTAGCAACAAAACAAATGCTAATTTGTTTTGTGGTGACACTAATTATTGTGTTGTTTTGTTTTCTGATGACACTAACTGTAATGTCGTGGCAGAGGTGCAAGCAGGCAGACACGAGCCGGAGGGTAACACAACTCCGCTTTATTGCCTCGAGCGAGAGGGTGGGCGTCGGATGCCCGTAGCTCCCGCTTTATTACGTACTCGATGCACTCTACAGGCACACGACCTACAGGACACTGCTAATGACAGCACATGCTGCTTCTGACGCTACTGGTGCTACAAGTCCCTAGTGGGCGAGTCGTGACATATGAAGCCACAACCACGTGACCACCACCAACCGTGACTCGGGCTCCGCCCATATAGTACACGCTACGCCCATACACGACACTAATTGTCTTTATAACATGTCTACTGATAGTTCTGATGTTCTGTAACATAGCACCAACCTTTCTGAATGTAGGAAATAGGCTTAAAAAGCCCGTTGCTAGGGTAAATTTGTTCCCTAGCAACCGTTGCTAAGGAACATGCTGTATTCAATGGCTCCACCCTTGAAAATAAACAGTATGGGTTGAAGAATAATTGTGCCAAGTCTCATGCTTTTATCACTTACTGAGCAATTCTAGCTGTATTTTGCACCCATCACCTAGACTAATTGAGACTTGTGGTGTTCATAGATATCTCACACACACACACACACACACACACACACACACACACACACACACACACACACACACACACACACACACACACACACACGAATGTACACAACACAAGCCAAAACGTTCAGTCTTTGCAGTTCATTTACATAATCGAGATTACATCCACATCAATCTTCTCTCGCATTCCTTACTCGCACAACCTTGGCAGGCTTTTCTGTCTTCAGTCTTACATTTACAAAATACCACCATACACAACACCATCACTTTCAATGACTATATCATTTTATTTACTATACTGACAACTTTTTCAGAGTGTACAGGTCACCACCGATCTTCTCTGAGTCATCCATGGAAGACCGAGACTGAAAAAAAGGACTTGTAAAATCTCCACAACGTATCCTTTAATCGCAAGCATCAATTTTACAGCTTCTATTGATACAAACAAAACTACAAGGGCACTCGGTAGAGTGCATAACTCCGCCCTGTAATGCCTGATCCATGAGAACATATCGGGCCCAATACTTTTTTGAAATATCATGCTATACATAGTACTATATAGTTTTTGGCCCTATCTCTCAATGGTGAAAGATCACTTTAAAAATTAAGTAATTCTCGTATCCAGATCTGGATCCGGATCTTCACCAAAATTGAATCAATTCATCCTTGTCACACACCCAATATTGTTGTGGGCCGGGGTTCGGTGGCGATAAACGACCACTAGGTGGAGCAGTAGAGTCGTTTCCACCGAACACCCCGGAATTTAGGTCGTGACTCTCGGATAAGTCCGAAAGGTCACGGGTCCCTTAGCGGACCGTGGTCGCCAATATTTCGATGGCGTGGGGTAGGGTTAATTGTCAAATTTCAATATACCTAAATACCCATGTCGTCCAACTACCGGGGAAAACCACACCCTCGACCGACTTTGTCCGAATCGAGTCGCTATCACCGACTCGGATCCGGCGTAACCAAGCGGAAGTTACCAAAGCCGCACCGGACCAAATGAACAATCCACGGTACGAACGGCCCTACCAATTCACAACACGCACCATGCTAGGCCAATGGAGGAAAGCACGGAAATTGTGCTGGTACATTTAACAGGGGTTTATTTTACACGATAATCGGGGAGGGGGAGACACAGAGCAGAGTTAAACCGACTAAAAGCAATGCAGGTATGTACAAGGCACTTAAACAATTCTACTTAATGGACTGGCGCCACACACACGCACGCACGCACACACACACACACACACACACACACACACACACACACACACACACACACACACACACACACACACACACACACACACACACACACACACACACGAACTGGGCCGGCCGGCCTTTATTGAGGTCTCCAGCTCGGAAGGAAAGGCGAGCCGAAGGCCAGGATCTGGCGTGCACCTGTCCGCCTCGTGCGGTGTACAACGATCTGGTCGTGTGGCGGGACTCAAACCCACAGCTTTCACGCAGCGCCAAGTACCAGGGACCGTGCTCTCCAACCGGCCATGCACCAATGAACCAAGACCAAGGAGAAGATCAGAGACGAGGATGATCCAGGACCAGATGAACCAGCCAGCACCAAGACCCGTGACCCACAAGACGACCAACCTCCCCAGGCTGGCGTTCCTTTATATCTTTCTTGTCCGGGGGGAGAAGATCGACATCTGAGGCAGTCTCCACCCTCATTGGCCGGGGTGTCGTGGGAACGTCGCCCTGTGTGTGATTGGACAAAGGGTGGAGTTGGAGCTGAGGCGATGAAAATCTCCACCCATGTACGTGGTCGAACTCAAACACACGTACGTGGGCATTGGCGTTGGTGTGCGAAGTGAAGTGAAGGAGATTTGTTGTAAAAAAAACTAACTATAAATAAAGTTAGCAGCACACACATGTAATTCCTGTTAGACACAGGTCGGGGACCCTAACTATAAACACATACTTATCGAGATAACTAAACTTGGGGACTGCTGTCTGTTTGTGTGAAAATGGCTTCCAAATCCGTAACAATACATCCACCAAGTTTCATCCGAAACCGTGCACAACTTTTTGAGATATCTCGGTATATATCGTTTTTGGCCCTATCTCTCAATGGTGAAGAATCACTTAAAAATTCTCATGGTCGGATCCAGATCCGGATCTTCACCAAATCAGTTGATCTTGTTCGTCCTTATCACAGACCGAATCTGTCCACAAAATTTCATCTGGATCCATGTACAACTTTTTGAGATATCTTGCACACAAACAGACAGAAATGGGTGAAAACATAACCTCCTTCACCTTCGGTGGCGGAGGTAATAAAGTGGTGGGGGTGGTATTGCATTGGTTTTGCCACGGTTGCTGTGGCTCTCAAGATGGGTTTCTTTCTTCCTTATTTTTAGATCCTCATCAGAGGATCTTTAAAGTCTTACGTTGTTGTTCTTGTTCTTCTTCTTGTGGACTTTTTTGTTTCACAGCCTACAGTTTTCATCGAAACTTCCTGAAACTTGGCATATATATGTGAAAATACCCTGCGCAGACAGTAACAATCTCCGATTGTGAAAATTCATCATAGAAAAAAAGTTATGACGTCATAATGTCTCCGCTAATGGAAATCACCCCAAAAAATTATCTCTGAAACTCGGAAAGCTTTTTGAATTCTGTTTGCGCGAATGGAACGGGGCATTAGCAGAGATAATTTAACGCACAAATAATACATCATTATGACGTCATATCCGTTTTTGTGACGTCATTCCTATTTTTTCACATTTTTTGTTTCACAGTCCAGAGTTTTCATTGGATCTTCGTGAAAAGTGGCATGTATATGCATAAAGTCCATGTGCAGGCAGTAACCATCTCTGATCTAGAAAATTCTTCCTAGAAAAAAAATTATGACCATATCACTGCTGATGGAAATCGCCTATACCATTATCTCCGAAACTCGGGAAGCTTTTTGAATTCTGTTTGCGGGAATCAAACGGGGCATTTGCACAGATGATTTGACGCAAATCTGATACATCACAATGACGTCATATTCGTTTTATGACATCACTATTTTCTGAAATTTTTTGTTTCACAACCAAGAGTTTTCATCAGAACATCTTGAAACTTGACAGGTTCATGCAGAAAGCTCACACGCAGACAGTAACCATTTCAGATTGAGGAAATTCTTCCAAGAAAAAAGTTATGACGTCATAATATCGCAATGGAAATCGCATAAACAATTATCTCCGAAACAACGCAAGCTTTTTGAATACTTCAGATGGAATCGAATCGGGCATGAGAGATAATTTACCGCACACCTGATACATAACTGATAACTATGACGTCATCACTAAGAGGACGAGGATCTAAGCTCGTTTGAGCTCGTTTTCTTTTCTTCAGATTGCAACTGAGCCGGTTTGCCAACTTGATGTTTTTAGTTATCATCCCAGCTCTTTCTTTTAAACAATATTGCTGCCGAATTACATGACAGATGACATCATCAACATTTTTTCTGGAGACCATTTTATCCCGAGACAACCCTCAAAAATGTTCATACTGATCAGATGTAGCGTTCTACATATGCAATTATGATGTCATTAAAAAAAATCCCACATGAAGAATAGTTGCCGTGTGCCAAGTTTTAATTTTTTTCCTTGGTGCGGTTTCAGATACAGAGGTCCAAAGTTTTTCCATTTTTCCAACATGGCTGCCACACCACGTGACCTATGATGTCATAATTATGATTAAATCGTTCTACGTGAGTAGTCACATCAATGGTGAAAATTTAGTCTCAATTCGACAAGGGGTTGCAGAGAAAAACACGAAAGTTCTGTCCGGACAAAAAAACAAAGACTGAGACAGACAGACAGACAAACGGCGAGGGTAAGAAACCTCCGATATACAGGATCAACACATAATTGCAATCACAGTCAAATAAATAATTCACAGAGAAGATATGCAAATGGGATTGGGGAGGGAAAGGGGAAGGGGTGGGTGGAACAAACTCCCCACAAACACACAAAGTGATTAAAATGCATTTATTTTGCATTTCAAAACACAAGTTTATGTAATGCGGTCCGATGACATTACAAACTGTCTCTTCAGGTGACAGCAGCCATGAGCTTTCAATAACGGGGTGAAACAATCCCCTATTGTTAAATGTACATCACAGGAAGTCTTTTATACAAAGTGTACAGGGAGGAGGATTAACCTTTCAGAACCTGTTACGACCACGAAGGTACTCGTACAGCATGGGGTACACGACCCTCCCCTGATATTAGACGCTAAAAGTATCCAAAACCGACCACATTCAAATAGTTATCAATGGTTGTGTCATGAGCAATTTCAGACAGTAGACCGTAAAATATTATATCAACACCACAATCAGCTTTATATTATATTAATTATATAATACAATAAAATACATAAAACTGTACATCACCCAGTTACAAATAAACTACAGATGCTGGCAGTTTTTACATCAGTGATTCAAACATGCTGAAAGACTGCATAGTGTGTTCACAGGGATCGGGGTACCCTGACCGGCTTCGTCTTGCTCTCATAGTCCACAGGCACATGTGCAGAAGGCCGAGGATTATTACACACGACATGGCAGCCCATTGATCTGAAATGCTTTTAAAGCCAAGTTCTTCCGGTGAGGTCATCACCAACGATGCGTATCAAACGACACACGTTTCAAGAATGAAGGCTGACTTCGGTGAGTGCTGCGATAAAGCCAACCAGCACCAGTTCAAAAGGTCTCTGAGGTCTTCCATTGTAGAGTTGTGGAATCCACATTCTACAGTGCAGAGATCACAGTATGACGGCGGTCTTTAAGTCCTCCATTCTTTTTCACCCCCGGAGTGCTGAGGGTCGTCGTGGCTTGGTCACTGACCCGAGGGGGGGTTTGGTAATGCCAACGGAGGCCCGTTGACACCTGGATGATAGAACGCGCAGTTGCTCTCGTAGCGACAGTGGCCTTTTCCCATGAAGTGCCTGCAGATGGGTCGGTTGGACATGTCTGCATTGGGAAGGGTAGGAGAGGAGGGATGACAAATCAACATAAATTTGAGAAATGAACGGGGGGGGGCGTAGGAGGGACAAGGGTGAGGGTGGTTGGGGGAAAATAAACCCCCCCAAAAACATGGCACATTTGTTGCAACAACAAAAGTCCAAGTCAAGATTCGAATTGTTTACAAATAAAACAAGATCACAAGCGTTCGTTCTATCTGTATCTGTGGAAACTAAGGTCAGGTCAGGTATCGGAGCATGCGCGGTTGCTGCGTCCACTTTCCACCAGTACTCTCGGGTCCTCCGTCTGGCCATCCATCTCCTTGAGATGCTGATCAACTTGCTGCAATCACGAGGCACATGGTCAGCCCATTGGCCTCCTCCACTCACGAGGCTCCCTCGCTGAGAGAATCTGGTGAGCAGGATCAGCGTCAGGAAAATGAGCAACATGGCCATACAGCCACAGCTGATGGTCACGGAATATGCAGGTAACAAATCTCATTCGAGTGTCTCTCAGCAACTACTCGGACACAAAGCCCGACCAACGATAGCCAAGGATTCTCCGAAGAGACGTGGTAACAAAGGAATGAAGTCGCCGTCTCAGATCCCTGGTCAGAGTCCAAGTCTCACATCCATAGAGCAAGACTGGAAGCACCAAGGACCTGAAGACTCAGACTTTCGTCCTCCCGCACCGGTAAGCGCCACACCCCATGAACCAGTGAATCCATGAGTTCCCAGGCCTGACGCAGACGTCTGTTGACCTCTGGCTCACAGTCAGCAGAGACATGAATATCACTGCCAAGGTAAGTGAATCTCTCCGTGACATCAACATCCTCGCCACAAATGGGTACAGTCAAGATAGCAGCATCCAAGATGTCATCTATGGTCTAGATGTCATAGATAAATTTGACTGAATCATCTGCGAAATCAAGGTCAGAGATCTTGATATTCCCAAACGATGCACTGCAGCTAGATCTCTCTGACATCTTCCAAAGAACCCAGTCCATACAAGTGCTTAAAAGTGTGGGGGCCAGTACACACCCTGATGAACTCCGGTAACAACTGGAAATAAGTTAGAGATGGTATCACCACATCTCACAGCACTCTCAGTACCAGAGTATAGCTCAGACATCAGATCGATCAGTTTTGGTGGCACCCCACGCAGACCAAGAATCCTCTCGAGGGCATCCCAATTCACTGAATTAAACGCTTTACAGAGATCAACATAGGCTGCAAGCAGCCCCTGCCGAAACTCTCGTCTGCGTTTGGTGAGGACCCGAAGAGCAAGGATACAGTCAATCGCTGACCTCTTTGATGTAAAGCCGACTGCTCTGGACACTGGTTCTGAAGCAGATGGTGGTGAACCCTATCAAGATTTTTTTTTTGTATACCTTGTCGAGGCTCAGATGAGAGCTAACACACAATGCATAGCAAGAGACAAGAGGGGCGGGAGTGGGAAGGACAAAACAGTGGGGAACAGAGACATTAGGCGATCTGTGGAAGGGAGAACGATGGGGGAATTATCCGAGCAAAGACCTTGTCCGGCACTGAGAGCAGGGTCACCCCTCGGTCGTTGTTGCAGTCCTGGCGATCACCCTTCCCTTTCCAGAGAGGGATAACAAGGCCCCTCTTTCAGTCAGTTGGAATGATGCCTGCGTTCCAAGCAGAGCACAGAACTGCATGCAACAACACAATCACAGCATTTCCACCAGCCTTGAATTCAGCATGGATGCCACAGATACCAAGAGCTTTATCACATTTCAACCAGCTCACCGCAGCCTGATTCTCCACAAACAAAGGTGGATCACAGTTGATTGGAGGGTCAGCAATAGGGATAGTAACACCCCTGACATCCAACTCGACAGCTGGTGGATTAGCCTGGTGCAGCCGCTCAAAGTAACCGGCCCAGCGGGCCATCACTTTGGACTCCTCTGTCAAGAGCCCACCACCCTGCACACTAACTGCAGTACACCAAGGGACGGGCTTGGAGGAAAGCAATGCACAAATTCCCCTGTAAGCAGGACGAGAATCACTTGACCACAGGTGATGCTCTACCTCCCTCACAAATTCCTCGCACATAGGCCTCCTTGTCCACCCTTAGTGCACGTACAGTTTTATGCCTCAGATTCCTGAACATCTCAGCTATGCCATAAAGCTTGGCCCTACGACTCTCGTCAATGGTATCCAGTGTCCCTTGAGAGACAAAATTCTTCTTCGCTCTACAGTGAGTTCCAAGACATCCACCGGCAACATGAAAGACGGTGGTCTTGAAGGCACTCCACAACTCTTCAGGATCCCCCAAAGCACCCAGACCCCCCAAAATCCCCACTCAGCCTGTTCGCAAACTCCCCAACTACCCTCTCATCCTTGAGCTTGCCAACATCCAGCCTTGGCTGGGATGGTACCATTCTCCCAGATTTAGGCTGCAACTTCAGAGTTGCTACAACATGCCAGTGGTCATTATTGATGAACTGAGCACTCCAGTAGACCCTGCAGTTCTGGGTCATCCTGCAGCGACCATCAACGAGCACATGGTCAATCTCCTTTGCCACACCACCAGCATTGGAATAGCAAGTCCAGCGATGAGCATGTGGGCACTGAAACCATGAACCAGCCACCCTAAGTCCATGACTTCTCGCAAAGTGAAGGAACTTAGTGCTATTCTGGTTCACAGTTCCAGACCCATGGGGACCAACACACGTCTCCCAACCATCCATATCAGTTCCAGGTGATTTGCATCCCCCAAGACTGGAAGAGTATCTCGCCTGGGGCACTGATCAACCACAGACTCGAGCGTGGCACAAAATGCGTCCTTCATGGTGAGATCACTCACCTCAGTCGGAGCATATCCAGAGACCAGGGAAATGACAACTAAGGAGTGACAAATCCATCCACCCATTGGGATCATACTCTGGGCAGAGCGTTGGTACTGCCTCAGCAGTCTCTTTGGCTATTGGGGACAATCCTGGACAGTTCGTCACTCTGACACAGGATACCAGCAAGCTGACACTAATTTTGCTGACTTCGGAAGGACGACAGGCAGAGTCAACCCCACCTGGTAGTAATTCAACAGCTGAGCGAGATTTGAACTCAGGATCCTTGGATCCCAAGCCCACCACCTGAACCATTAAGCCAACACCAGGCATCCAGTGACAAATTCCTTTTCTCATAATACACTCGTTGACCACTGTTACCTCAATTATCATTGGAGTGATCTTCTTGGACAGCGACAGCAACTCCTTGGGCATGGTAACCATCAGAGCGACCAGACCAATAGTAGGTGTAACCACCCGCCATGATCCCGCCGCAATCCGGTCTCCAAAGCTCAGAGAGTGCTGCAATACCGATGTCCAAACGCTTGAGCTCAGATGATAACAGAGACAGGTGATCATCCTTGCTTAGGGAAAGGACATTCCAGGCACTCACCCGAAGGGACCGCCTCAGGTTAACCCAAGGAGACCGCCGTCTGGCGTTCGACACCTCAGCACCACCTCGACACACACTACTGCAATCTGACCCAGGAAGGTTACCCCACGGTTTTCCTATCATCAAAGATTGGGGGTCCCGAAGGCTTTGCCACAATCCCGTTATCCAGTGAGCTGTGTGGAAGTGAAAATAATTAATTTCATCTTGTGAAATATGAACATGGACATTTTGGTAATAGAAAGCTCTCTGGATCACATGACTATTGCAAAGCACTGGTGTTTCTCTATTAAATCACACTGAAACAAATATTTTTCATATTGAGATGTGTTCTTTTTCTACAAGTTATGTACTCATTTCTCTTAATGTTTGCTTTCAAACAATATGGAAGTATAAAATCTGTTGTAAAGTATAGGTCACTTTATCACAATATAAGGAATGGTTCACCAGGAAACATCGTCTGCAAAGGCACTGAGATAGACTTCAATTGTCTGGGATAATTATGCTTATCAGGTCTCTCACAATGACAAGGTCAGAGCTCATTAAATTTGCAGAGTCAATGCTGACAGCCCATGGGTGGATGGAATATAATCTTGGTTCACTATACTATGGTCTTGTTAATTCCCTATAAACTGATATATCTTTCCATATTAAACCTGAGGTTCACCAATTAACCAATATAATAAAAACGAATATATAATCCCCATACTGACCCAAATGCATCTGGGCCTGGTAAGAGATCTTGTTTGTCCATGTTTAGTTTGAGGAAATATGTACCCATCTGTTATGTTTGTTACTCTAAAATATATTTGATAAATAATTGCAAATGAAGGTTGTTTTATGAATAAATAGATACAGTATGTTAGTTAACTATGTAACAATATAATTATACATTTTCCACTTGGTTGGCAAATTGGGGAGAATTACTTTGGTGATGCTGGAGAGTCTGGTCCCAAGAGGCATGAGTCTCATTAACTCTGGCCTCCCGTTCAATTGCAAAGTTGTACAAACACAAACTCTGTCTTCCCATTGTCCTTTTATCAACAGGAGTCTCATCGACTGCAGAGGTCATTGCCCTCTAATTGTTCCACAAAAGCTGTGCAAACCAGATGCTCCATCTGCATGCTGAGATAAATGCTTATCATTGTCGAAAGTAAATGAAGGTTTTCTGTGCATAGACGCCCTGAAGGAAGACATTCTTTCACAATACAATCTGCCTAATCATGCACAAAATTGCTGTCTCTTTGCTTAAAGGACCTCCTGTGCAAACAAAGCTTTCTTGTAGTCTGATTGGCCAAGTTCCCTGTGATGTTCTGACCCCTCCTGATTTCCAATTGTATAAAAGGCCATATATTCTGGCTCAGAGGCAGAGATCTGCTTGGACTCTTGAGACCAGCTCTTCTTTCCACATATATGTGTTTTTGTTTTATAAATGATCTGTTAAATTATATAGGGTTTTCTCTTTTGGTTGGAAATCACCACAGCTGCCCTGCGGAGGGCAGTTGCACAGGAGGTACTCCCACGGAGTGGGTTTTCAATTTTTTTTTGTGCTTTTGTATGCTTTGCGGAATTAAGGGTTTTATGGTGGCCGGAGTGCAAATCCTGTCACCAACCTCCAGATAAAAATTAACCCGACTGCAGAACGACGTCCACACACAGTTGGGCACTAGATATGGATGGCCATTGGCTCACAAGGAGCTCCACTACCCTTTGACAGGTTTTGTTTTTAATTCAGCTGGGTGCCCATATCATGCACCCTTTCTCACCAGGAAATTTGGTGGGGGAGACGGTTTAGTCACTGACAACCTGACCTATGAAACAGGTCAGTACAGGTTTACATGGTACCTGTAGCAAGTCACAGATCTAATCTGACCTGACCACACATCCCTGACATCCAACTCAGAGCTCAGATGATAACAGAGACAGGTGATGATTATGTGGGTGCTGAAACCATGAACTAGCCACCCTAAATCCATGACTTCTTGCAAAGTCAAGGAACTTAGTGCTATTCTGATTCACAGTTCCAGACCCATGGGGACCAACACATGTCTCATAACCATCCCTTCCAGTTTCAGTTGGTGCATTGAAATCCCCCAAGACGAGAAGAGTATCTCGCCAGGGGCACTGATCAACCACAGACTCAAGCGTGGCGTAGAATGCGTCCTTCATGGTGAGATCACTCACCTCAGTGATAACAGACAGGTGATGTGGCATCGGGAAGGGCATCCCGTTCCGGGACATCATAGAAACTAATGCCTTCAAAATATTTGGCATTTCCCAAAATGAAGCCAAATCTCTGGGGCTGAGGCTTTAGCATCAGCCAGGTTGGTGGCCTCACTGTCTTCTAACACCTCCTTTCTACTAACTCCTCACGTTGCCATTGTTAAAAACGTGAATAAAAATCCCGTGCTGTCTTCATTCTTAAGGAAAACTGCAGAGCACGTGACCAATAACATGATGGTTGTGTATGAGCATAAACTTGGGAGTCCCGAATGAAATAATGCACAATCTCTCGCAAGAACCTTAAGCGCTGTTTAACCAAAAATAGAGAGTTTAGAAACAGCCTCACTAAATTGTGAATTGCCAAAAGGAGTGCCTCATCCACAATTACCATGGCCGTGACCTCTCATGTTATATCCCTGCAGCATGTTGGGAGGTGGCCCCCGACACCGATCCGCTGGGCCAGGCCCTCCCCAGTATTCGTCAACTGGGCGAGGTGGCATTGGTGGAGGTGGCGGTCTCATCATCCTGGGGGGTCCTGTGATGCCAAAAGTATCAGGAGCAGTGTTGATTTTCACATTATGGGTCAAAAGAGCCATAAAAAGTGTTTCAAGCAAAAATATTCAAAATTCACTGCTGCAATCGAGTCCTTATCACAGCAAAAGTAGAACCATCATGATACCATGATATTTGTTTATTCCCTTATTTGAAGGGAGCACCTTATTCATTTGAAGACCTTACAACTTGATCATTGTTCTTAGTTGCATGCTTTCTGAATCAAAAATGAAACAAAACACTGAATATGTGGTTCTCCGCCTTTAAATTAAGGAAGCCTGGTGTTGGCTTAGTGGTTAGGGTGGCGGCTTGGGATCCCAGGGTCCTGAGTTCAAGCCCCGTTGGCTGCTGAATTAACACCAGGGGGTTGACTCAGCCTGTCATCCATCTGAGGTCGGCGAAGTGAGTACCAGTGTACTGGTCCCGATGTATGCCCCGGTTAGAATAGGTGTACCATATCCCTGTGTGTCGTAAGAGGCGACCAGGGTTGGCATCAGGAAGGGCATCTGGCCAGCCTAACCTAACCCCTGCACAAGAAAAAGCCTAACCCCTGCACAGCAGGGAAAAATGGCTGTAAAAACGTTTTTTTTTTCCCCCCCTTTAAATTAAGGGCAATACACTTGGATCAGTATCTGCTTGTACTTCAACGCCGATGAGCTGCCGGTACTTTTTAGCGGTTTGCGGTACATTCACCAATATGATTGACACTAATGGCCACGTGACTATTACCTGTGGCTTTTGAATTCAATGGACAGTTTGTTTACATGCAACCGCAGAACGAAGAACTAATCTAGCTGGTGAAGGCCAGCGTCGATCTGTCGGTGGACAGGTAGAACAATGGTTGTAATTAACAGGACATCGATCAAAGTAGGCTAATCGCTGTGCGAAGCAAGGAGAAGCAGACATTTCCGGCGCTTGTGCTGTATCACGTGATTGGGTTTTTGAATATCATGACTCGCCCACAAGGGGTGGCAGGAATGTACATCAGGACGCGCAATAAAGCGGAGTTGCTGCTAACACTCTTGCTTCTCATGTTCCACTGCACCTCGTACACCATAGTTGGCTGACGAGGATGGTTGAAAACGGACATGTGCCGATCTTGCTCGGCTCGCTTTCGACACAGCATGATCGACTACTGAGTGATTTGGTGGCGCCGGACAAGCCCCGTGATGACGGGCTGTCGTTTCGGGACATTGTGCAGAAGATGAACGCACACATGGCGCCAGAGAAGTCATTACAGCTCGCTCGATACCAGTTCGATCGCCTCTCGAAAGGTGCAGAGGAGCGCGTCGCTGATTTCGTGGCGCGAGTGAAGCATTTTTTTTTTCTTCTTTTTTTGTATACCTTGGTCGAGGCTCGTATGAGAGCTAACACACAACTCACAGCAAGGAGGCATGAGACAAGAGGGGCGGGAGTGGAAGGGACAAAACATTGGGGAACAGACACAGGTGAACTGTGGAAGGGAGAGGGATGGGGATGGGACGGGGAACATGGCGAGGGGAAGATGGACATTAAAGGGACTTTCAGGAAGGAAAGCAGGAGAATTGAAGGAAGTGGGCTTGGGTGGATTATCGGGGGTAGAAAAGATCGAGGATTTGGATGGGGGAAGATAAGAGGTGGTGGTGAACAGCTGTTTTGAAAGCCTGAAGGGAAGAATGGGAAAGAATAGAGTGAGGAAGTTTATTCCAAAGGCGGGAAAAAGAGGAATGAAAGAGTGAAGATGAGCAGTGATTCGTGATTTTGGTAGTTTTACCAGAAGGGGGTTGTTGGCGGACCTTGAGCGCCCTGTGGAAATGTGGTTGGGACAAATCGCAGAGAGAGCAGGGGGGGCAAGGCTGGAGAGGAGTCGGTAGAAGACAGAAAGACCACCGACCAACCTGCGGTGATTGAGTGAGAGGCCCAAAGACTCAGCTTCATTGCGGGAGATGCCAATGATCTTAAAAGCCCTGGTTTCGACAGCGTGAAGTCGAGAAAGGTGGGAGGCAGGAGCACCAGCCCAGAGGGGAGAGCAGTACTCCATCAGGCTACGGACAAAAGCTTTGTAAGTGGTCAGGAGCTCAAGAGGGCCGAGGAAGGACTTTGCACGACGGAGGATTCCCAGTCGGCGACTGGCTTTTGAGGCAAGGTTGGAAATGTGACTTTCCCAGGAAAGGTCATGGCAGATAGTGAGACCCAGAAGCTTGAAAGAAAAGACTTCTTCCAGAGGATTGTTGAGAAAGTGGATGGGGGGTTTTGTAAACGGTCCTTTCGAAGAGACATAGTGAGAGTGTGAGATTTGTCTGGATTGAAAGACATGTTCCACGTGTTGGACCAGTTTGTGATTTTATCCAGATCTGCAGTGAGCGAAGAAGCTGCTGCTTGCCGGTCTGAGGGATGACAGATGGTACGGCAGAGGGTGGAGTCGTCGGCAAAGAGAAATAGAGGATTTTCCAGAGAGTCCGAGAGATCATTGATGAAAACCAGAAAAAGAACAGGGCCCAGAACGCTACCTTGAGGAACTCCAGCCTGCACAGGAAGAGGGGATGAAAGAACTCCATTTAGGGCCACACGTTGACTGCGACAGGAGAGGAAGTCTGCGAGCCATGAGTGGAGATGGCCTTGAATACCATGGGAAGAGAGTTTGGTGAGTAGGGCAGGGTGCCAGACTGTGTCAAAAGCACGTGATATGTCCAGGGATACGGCTCGGATTTCCTGTCTGGCATTGAGGACCTCCATCCATTGATGGGAGAGCAGTAGCAGCATATCTAGGGTAGAGTGACCTGGTCTGAAACCAAATTGATGATTGGAAATCAAGCCATTGGAGAAGAGGAAGGATTTCATGTCTGAAGCGATGATGGATTCCATAACCTTGCTGATGATTGGGAGAAGGCTGATTGGTCTATAGTTACTTTGCATTCTTCCGTGGCATGCAAGTTCACGGCGGAGGAGCGTCCAGCTCGGCTCAGAGATCGTTTTATTGCTGGTTTACAAGATGCGAAGATGGTTTCGGCGGTTCTATGGCTGAAGGGTGAAGCCATTACATTCGACTCGGCGGTCAGCACGGCTACAGCGTTCGAAGAGACTCGCGGGGATGCTCGGGCCATCACCGGCCACGCGGGGTCGCAAGCACCCCGGGACACGCGCACGACCTTCGGTGCGGGTCGGACGTCGCCGCGCGACCGCACGTGCGGCGAGGTGACCCCGCGGACGTGTTTGGGATGCGGAGGTCGACACCTGCGCCGTACGTGCCCGTACAAAGGCACCGTGTGTTTAAATTGTCACAAGGTGGGTCATCTGAAGCGTCTGCCGTGGGGCGCCGGCCACCGTTAAGGTCATGGACGGCGATGTGCGAGGCGACCTCGGCGACCCGGGGCGGAACCGGCGGCCGTTGTTGAGCCTGTTTTCAATTGGCCCGGCGGCGGCGCACCCGATGACAGTGGAAATCGAAATGAACAAAACGCCGATCACGTTTCAGGTTGATACGGGAGCGGCTGTGTCGATCATCGGCGAACAGACCGCGCGTAGACTCAACGGCCTGAAGCTTATCAGGTCAAACCTCACGCTGTTCACGTACACCCGTGAGAAGATAACGCCAGTCGGGATGGCAGACGTGCGGTACCAAGGCCAGGTCGCCGCGCTTCCGTTGTACGTCGTGCGGGGGAGGGGACCGTCTCTCCTCGGCCGAGACTGGCTGTCCCGCATCAGGCTAGACTGGGCCGCAGTTCACCTTGTGCAACCCGTGCCGAGCCGGTGGGAGGATCAGTTGGAGAAGATTCTTCAAAGACATCAAGGTTTGTTTTGCGACGACCTTGGGAAACTCAAGGGCGTGAAGGCAAAGCTCTTCCTGAAGGAGGGGGTGGTTCCTCGTTTTTGTAAACCACGACCGGTGCCGTATGCCCTGCGGGACAAGGTCAAGGGTGAACTGGATAGGCTGGAGGCCTGTGGAGTGATTGAACGGGTGTCGTACTCAGATTGGGCCACCCTGGTTGTCCCGGTGCTGAAACGGAATGGAGACGTCCGATTGTGCGGGGACTTCAAGTCCACGGTTAACCCGGGGCTTAGCTTGGAGCAATATCCACTGCCGTCAATCGATGAAATATATGCACGATTGGTGGGGAGTCGATACTTCACGAAGCTAGACCTGCGTGATGCATATTTTCACCTGGCGATGGATCCCGGGAGTAGCAAGCTTTTGACAATCAACACGTGTCAAGGGCTCTATCGATATACCCGACTCTGTTTTGGGATTGCTTCGGCCCCAGCCTTGTGGCAGAAAGCCATGGATCAGGTTTGCATTGGCCTGCCCGCTCAGACCTACCTGGACGATGTGCTCATTGCGGGGAAAACGGCGGACGAGCACCTTGCGAATATTGCCCAAGTGCTGACAAAGCTAGAAGCGTGCGGCCTGCGCTTGAACAGGGACAAGTGCGCGTTCTTCAAGCAGTGCTTGGAATACCTCGGGCACATCATCACGCTGGAGTGGCTGTTGAAAGGTCCTCGGAAGGTGGAGGCGATTCAACACATGCCACCGCCTCGCGACAAGACGCAGCTGCGCTCGTTCATTGGTATGGCCCAGTATTACCAAAGGTTCGTGCACGGGCTCAGCTCACAACTTGCGCCGTTAACACGGTTGCTCAGGAAGGGAAGAGCGCTGGGCCTGGGGGCCTGCACACCAGGTGTCGTTCAACCGCGTCAAGCGGCTGCTCACAGAGGATATGGTCCTCGTGCACTCCGAGCCTGCGTGTCCGCTCTTATTGGCATGCGACAGTTCTGCATATGGCATCGGGGCAGTGCTCTCCCACAGGATGGACGATGGTTCCGAGCGGCCTGCTTGTTTTGCATCCCGGACCCTGTCTACAGCAGAGCGGGAATATGCCCAGATCGAGCGCGAGGCTCTCAGCCTCGTCTGGGGTGTGCAGAGGTTTCATCAATACCTGCTGGGGCGACATTTCACTTTGCAGACGGATCACAAACCGCTTCAATTCATCCTGAGACCTGAACGCGGCGTACCGGTGGTAGCGGCCGCGCGAATACAGCGGTGGTGTCTGTTTCTTGCTGCTTACGATTATGATATTCAGTTCCGAAGCACCAAGAAGCATGCCAACTGCGACGGGCTCTCACACTTGCCGTGTGCGGAGGGTCCAGCTGCGTCTGAGTCGGCCGACCGGGTCGATGTGTTCGCGCTGGGCCAGGTCCAAAGCGGGCCGATCACGGCCAGACAGGTCGAGGTGGAATCGGCTCATGATCCAGTGCTCGCCCGTGTCGTCCAGGCGATTTCTACGGGGAATTGGAGTGATCTACCTTCGACACCGGCATTTCAACCTTTCACGTCGCGCGCATCGGAGCTGTCGTTGGTCCAACGGTGCGTTATGTGAGGAATGAGGACGGTGATTCCGCCGAAGTTCAGGCAGCGTTGTTTGGAAGAACTGCATGTCAGTCACCTTGGCATCGTGAAGACCAAGAGTCTTGCTCGTCGCCTGTTGTGGTGGCCGGGGTTGGACAAAGACATTGAGCAGTTGGTTAAGCGTTGCGCCACATGTCAAACAGATGCTGATAACCTGCGTCGAGCCTCGGGGCTATGGCCGACCCCAGACAGAGCCTGGCAGAGGGTCCATGTATATTTTGTGGGGTCGGTTAATGGCAAAATGTTTTTGATTGTGATCGATGCATTCTCCAAATGGCCAGAGGTTGTAGTAATGCAGCATACATCAGCAAACATTACAGTAGAGAAACTGCGGACGATCTTTGCTAATAAAGGATTACCGGAGATCCTGGTCTCTGATAACGGTCCGCAGTTCATCGCAGGTGTGTTTGATGAGTTTATGCGTCAAAATGGTATTCGACATCTGAGACGAATGGGCAGGCTGAGTCGTTTGTTAAGATGTTGAAACGGGCTTTGCGCAGGGGGGGGTGTTGCACCTGTGCAGACGGTGGTCGATGTCTTTTTGCTCCATTACAGGAACGCGATTTATCCTGTCACGGGTGATTCGCCTGCCATTTGTCTCTATGGACGGGCATTGCGGTCCAGACTGGATTTGCTGCGACCTGGAGGGTCGGGAAGTGGGGCAGTGTCGCGTCCGACGCTGCTGCGCGGTTTCGATGTGGGACAGCGGGTAATGGTGCGCGATTATTTCCACGGTTCCAAATTGGTGCCGGCTGTGGTCTCCGTGGTACTGGGGCCGGCGAATTGCATGGTGCGGACTGATGGTGGGGAGGTGTGGAAGCGGCACGTGGACCAAATGCATGATCGCTGTTCAGCGTCACCCTCCCCCCCACACCCCCCCCCCACACCCCCCCGGGCCGAACGATGTGGGACCCCCACCTGTAATGTCGCCGTGGCCAGACGTTGTATCGCCAGGGCCGGATGTGTCGACGCCCACAGGGTCTTCACCTGATTCAGTCCTGCCCGGGGGACGTCAGGCAGGCTGGTCGGCCGGGGGCGGTTGTTATTGAGGATGGCGCGAGTCCGGCGAGGGTGTCACCTCGACCGAGCCGGGAGGCATCTGAGCCTGGGCTGTCTGGCGGCGCTGCCCGTCCGAGGCGGGTCAGGGTGCGGCCGCGGTACTTGGAGGATTATGAGTGTTGATTGGTTTCGGTTGGTCATGTTATGATATTCCTTTCATCATTTGACTTGTCATTTTACGAGGGGAGGAGTGTGTTGTATCACATGATTGGGTTTTCGTATATCATGACTCGCCCACAAGGGGTGGCAGGAATGTACATCAGGACGCGCAATAAAGCGGAGTTGCTGCTAACACTCTTGCTTCTCGTGTTCCACTGCACCTCGTACACTATAGCGCTCACCTTACATTTTTGCTCCAATGAAGGGTTAACGCCCAAAACATCAGCTTCCCCTTACTTCCTATGACAGTCTCCTTCCTCAATTGATGTCCTGCCGATTCCACCCAATAAGTGCAACAGTACTTTGGCGGAGGAGTTTAAAAAGTTTGAGGAAACTCTCCAATAGTTTCACATTTTCTATTTCTTGTCAAAATGAAGAAAACATTTTTACTTCAATGCTTCCTTCAGCTGCCCACTCTCCAAGGGATTTCTTCTTCCTCGAGGTTCATTCAGTAATTTTAATAATCTAACTGCACCTTATTCATGACAGCATTCCATGGGACATGCTGGCATTGCAAACATCGCACGTATACGTTAACTTGATGACCAAACACGTTTTGAAAGTGAAGACGTTCAACATGTATTATTTTGTCATTGTCATGCACATATTTTCATGATGTGGACCACAGGTTACCTGGGAATGGTGGCCGTGGTCCAGGGGGATAAGGCATCATACGTCCACCATGTGGCATCGGGAAGGGCATCCCATTCTGGGGCATCATAGGCAGGCCAGGCTGTGTGTGTCCTGGAGCTGGAGGCATGCCAAGATTAATCACTGGTAGAAAAGATGAAAACATTATGGTTATACCCCAACAGCCCACTGCAGCATCCAAGTTCTATCCAAAAATAGTGGCCATGTAGATAGATACAGGATACTGCAATGTGCTTCACGGAATTAAAAGGTACCTGGGGGTGGAGGTCCTTGCTGAAGAGGTGTCAACACCTGCTTTATCCTCTCCCCAAGATCTGGCTGCCTGATCATCTTCTCCACCAGCTGCCCACCCTGATTACACTGCAGGCAAAAGGTCAACTCAGTCATTAATACTTGTTATTTTAGAATGGCCTTCCCCCCTGTCAGGGCAAGTTCCAATATCTTGATTAATTCCATTGATGAGATATAACAGGAACTGTAAATATTGCCAACAAGACAACTCACAATGATGGTTGATAACAGTTCCTGGACATTCTTGAGTGTAGCACCGGATGCAAGATTGGCTGGCTCTGAGAAAGTATAACTGGCTGGCTACACACTAGATTGTGCTGGTTAAGCTGTTGCAATGGATTGTGCCCGTAACCAGCATAACATGGAGTGTGGTGAACAAGCAGCTGCAAGTGTAATAATCAGTGTGGAAGTGTAAACAATAACACACCCCATCTCTGAACTCCCTGGGTGACGCAATCCGAGGAAAATTGCGTTGAATAATTTGTCAATAGGGGCTTGGCGTCCCGGTGGGAATCGGATTTTGGAAATCCGAGCATTCAAATGTTTTGAAGGTCTTTGAGCCCCGCTGACTCAGTTATTGAACTGTAGGAATCAAAAGGTGCCTGCTGATTCTCAGTCGGTGTGTGTGAGCAAAGTGCCACATTAAGTTAACACTATTTGCACTGGACCATCGGGTCTGAGGGTGTTAACTAGTGTTTGGGTACTTAGCGTTGTAAGGCTCTGGGATCCTTGGAAAGAATGGGAAATAAACAAGGAAGACCACTATGGTTAGAAATACCGGAGAAGGGAACTTGTAGCCGATATATGTTTGACAAATGCGGACCAGAATCTGGAAGAGACCTGGACAAATGGACAAAAAACAAAAATGGACAAAAAATGAATGCACTTAGCATTCTGACAGATGGAACCTTTGATAAGGAAAGACTCGAAAATCTAAATAAAGGAAATGATTATGTGTTCAGGATGTTTGTGGAATGAAGTCTTTTTTTAATTTGTGTGTTTGTTCATTCTGCCTGCTCATTGTGAAACAGTTTTGCATTGTGACAACGTGGGTTGGAGTCCCACCGGTTGGATGTTTTATGTGTTGATAAAATGGTTTCGTGTACCACGTTCTGTTGTATATGGAGATATACGGTCAATGCTCTGGATGTTTTATTGTCAATATACTGAATGTTTTAAAGAATAGTTTGTGTTCGACGTTTCGGTGTGTACATGTGTGTGTCAAAAGTGTATTGTGAATTATACAAGCTTGAGAATGGAACTTGTGCTAAGTATATGAATGATAATTACAGACGATTGTGTTACAAATGCGAAGGGACTGGGGTGTAAACGCTCCGTGACCGATAAATCACTGGAGCACGAGCAGCGAAATGAAAATTTTTCCACGGGAACAAAGGTGCACCCGGCACGAACAGAGATGATAATACGTAGTGTTGAAACAGATACCAGAAAAAAAGAATTTATTGGACCAGGTGGAGGTAATGTATTATATAGACCTTGATAAATAATCTCAAACCTCCTCTTCTCTCGAACGCTCACCACACGTTGCTTTGGCTGTGGAAAATCGGGCTAGACGTGGGTCCAATGATCGCAGACAGACGGCCAAGCAGGGGTGGTGGCGTAACCTTTCTCTGCCTTTTGGTAGCGGAGGTAATTACGTAGCCATTGTTGCACACAGGAAAAGAAAAGTGTCATTCTGCACCCACAAATTTGCATGCATGGTGTATAGATGGACATCATTGCTTGTGCCGTTATTTTAACAGGCAATACAAGGCATCGGTGGTGTGTGTGTTCGTCCCTCAGATGGACGTTGGGTGGATGTCCCATCTGGTGACATGAGTTTGTGGATGTTGGGGATTCCAACTGTTTAATTAAAACAGAGCATCGCGATGGCCAGTGAGTGAGTGTGGATGCGATGTGATTACTGCCTAGTGCTCTGAATGTCAAAGTGAAGACTTCACAGAAACGCGGGTAAACGGCGGTAGTAACTATGGGGATCCCACGGTGTTATTCGCAAGCAGTAGGCAAGTTAAATCGCCAGCACCATGTAAAATTAATGATACGCAGGTTCCGCCAGATGAACCCTATTCGGTGGGGAATCGCAAGGTGTTTGGCACAAAGCTAGGCAAGCGATTAGTAGTCCAATGTGATTCTAGTTGTATATAAAAAGAAATACAACATATTGAATACACACCTGCTGGGGGACCTGCTGCATTGCTCCACAGTGTGTTTGATTTCAGGGACTTCAGGTTTTTCTCAGATATAAAACTTTTATGTTTGCAGAAGGTGGTTGGAGATTGGCAAGTAATTGACAATAAGCGCATTCTGCATTAACGTACGCACAAATGTGGAATAATATTTCAGCGATTTTTGTGCATCCAAATTCACATTTGAATAACCGCTTTGATTCAAATTCTACCTGCCAATGTCACACAACGGTGACCTTTATGCACATGGACAGGTCACAAAAGTCGGTCAATTTGTTTGGTTTTTACGTCCAAATTATTTCATCTTAGTTCCTGGAATGGAAATCCAATGAATTTTTATGTACACTGCATGTTTATTTTGATCAAGGAATGGATTTTATTACCTCTGCCACCGAAGGTGGAAGGAGGTTATGTTTTCACCTCTGTCTGTCTGTATGCAGGATATCTCAAAAAGTTGTAGATAGATTTGGACAAAACTTGGTGGACAGGTTGAGTGTGTGACAAGGACAAATTGATTCGATTTCGGTGAAGATCCGAATCCGGATCTGGATACGAGAGTTATTTAATTTTTTAAGTGATTCTTTACTATCGATAGGGCCAAAAACGATATGTGGCATATTTCAAAAATGTATTGAGCCTGATATGTTTTCATGGATCAGTCATTGCATGGCGGAGGTATGCGCTCCACCGAGTGCCCTTCTCATTTAAAGTGGGTTTAGGCAAGTGTTTCGATGGTCAGAGTAAATTGGATGGAATGTGCAATGTTTTGCTGTGGCAAAGGCAAGGGAAGTGGGTTTTCCTTTTTAAAAGATGGACAGCGAAGAGGTTTTAAATGTTGATGGATGGAACAATTCCGAATGGTAATAGGAAAGGTTGGTGACATAATTTTTGTGATGATATCGCTTGCTCGTCTGGCGCATGCTGTTGGCCATACGAGCAAAGGGGGGAAGGGACATGTTCCTCTATTATGAAGCAATGGGATGCCCAGGATTTAACCCAATTGCAGAACAATATCGAAGGATGTGACAAATTTGTCAAGAACATAATCCTGGGAAAAGACCTCAGATGGTTCCAGTGGCACACCCTCCACCCATGGATCCATTATTCAAACTGATTTTGTGCAGATGCCAAAATGTTGTGGGTATGAGTACATCCTAATAGTAGCAGATGTGTTTTCTAATGGGATTCTAAAAAATAATAATAAACTGGGAAAGAAAAATTTGCAGCCAGACAGGTTTAAAATGGCCAGATGCCTTACCTGAAGCTTTAATGGTAACGAGCATAACCCGCACTCTGCGCGACATGTTGGGGTGGGTGTGTTTGAGAAAGGAACTGATGCAGAGTATCAGTAGTAATTTTACTTTAATACAGTAAGTGGAATACGATTTCACTGTTTCAGAACCATTTTATTTACTTTTTTTGTACCATGCACCTCATATGGTCTTTGAGATAATGTAAGCCGAATATCACGTTATTCGAGCGCAGAACAAAGTCGAAGAGAGCGCGACACGAAACTACAAACTCGGAAATAATATATAAGATGAGATCAACAACTACCCGAAAACGGCTTATCCCCACATGAGATTATAATGGGAAGACCAATGAAGTTGACATTTTCAGCTCTATTTACTATAAAGAAGTGGATATCGACCAGGTAGATGACCATGTTTGCATTTTGTATTATTTTAAACCGTGTTGTCAAAGCTTCTGTTCCCAGGTGAGAAAGCATTGCCGGAGCCGGCTATTGCTGATTGTTGCGCACTCCAGCCGGGGAAGACGGGACCTCATTAGGTTTTACTGGCCGCCCACACAGCGGAGAAGGGCCGGGCAGCATGAATCCATTCCTCTCAGTGCAAGAAGGGCCATGGACCGTCATCTCACACTTGATCGGGTCTTGTTTTTCACCACATGCGGTGCTATGCTCTTTGTTTTAATTATGTTGCCAAGTTGTACTGTGAGTTTTAAATCAAGTGAGAAGCATGCAGATCTATGAGCTATTGCAAGCACTGTGATGCACACCAATGGCATGAATGCTTCACATTCACACACATGCATCATTGTTGTCAATCATACTTCCCAGCCACATAAATGTAGATGTAAAGGCATTACAATTAGCTGCTTAGAGGAGAGCACATTTGCATCCAGATGGCTTGCACAGAGTTAATTGACATGGAATTAATACATGCTTAGCCATCTCGCTACAATATGCCAGGAGTAAATAACAAAAGTAGTTACTGGATTTGTATCTACGTCCCATATGCAACACAAAGTAAAACAGATGAAAAATGGAATGATGAAGGTTAATTAGAGATGGGGGTGCTCCCATGGCCAGTAGAGCCAGGACATGTCACACATACTAATTCTTGTGGATATATTCATCAAGAACATGATTTCCACACACCTGCACCCACTCATCACATTACCCATTGTATGCATCACCCTCATGGCAATAGACGCAAGAGGGAAGCACTTTATAAGGATATTAGGATAAGGGAAAGACAACTAACACAGGCACCAGTTAACAATGATCCACGGGTTGTCAGAAAAAATGAGAGACAAAGGGGTCAGAACGTTTACTTGGCAATGTCAGATGATTATGCAGACCGGAAAAAAACACAAGTAGTTTATGGGAATGTACATATTGTTACGGTTTTGGAAAAATTACCCCAGGGGGAGAGGAAACATGAACACGTAGGTGACTTGAGGATCAGTTGCGCCTGGATGGGTTTGAGGGTAGTGGAGTAGCAGCTTAAACTCGAATCCTATCCAGGTTCCTCCTGATGACTCCATCTTTGCTCTTTACTTCTTCATGTTCCTTCTTGGTCTTCCGTTTCATCATTTCATCAGTCTTTGTATAGATAGTCCTTGGTCCCTTGTCAAAGGGCTTTTCGGGGGGCATGCATTGGCAAGGCTGTATTTTTCCACTGTAATGTCTATCCCCCTACCCCTTTGTTACTTTCAATCTTTCTTCATTCTGTTCAATCCCTCTGCTACCTTCAATCTTCCCTCTTTTAGCCCATCGGCCCGTTTCAACGGTCCACCAATAATCTCCCCTCCATCAAACATCCTTTCAACAGTCCCTCCTTCACCTCATCGGTCTTACCTTCAATCCCACGGTCGTTTGGCTGTCCTCCATCCACGCATTGTTTAGTAACCCATTGGGTGCTGTCACGTGCATGTTCATGGTGCTTGGTGCTCGTTGGGGCTTGAGGGGTGCGGTGCTTCTCGCAGGCGTGGTACAGTGCGGAACAATGCGAGTGGGCGTTTTGCACGTGCAGGAAGGGGGCTCAAGTTGTGGCTTTGGGTGCGAAGAGAGCGGGGCTGGGGATTCGTTGAAAGTTCTCTCAGAATGGCGTGGCAATTTCCACAAGTGACGTCACACACACACACACACACACACACACCTTCATCGGCTGCGGACCAATCTGTTCTTCCGTAAGGCAGCTTGGCTGGCGGGTAGCTATCATTTCTTGGAAGCGCAGATATGCCACTGATGCTGTGCCCCTCTACCAGTACACTGGTACTCATTTCACTGATCTCTGGATGACAGGCTGAGTCAACCCTGTCAAAGAAATTTCTTAGTCATCTGTACAATTTAACATTTATTTAACAAGCACCATAAACAAGTACAGACCAACACTCATATGCATATGGAGTGATCTGAATACTGATTTTCTCCAGATCTCTGAAATACATGGAGAATCTTAGTTCTTCTATAGTGTTCATTACGACAGTTTTTTTTTGTTTATCATTTTCAAGCCAAGCTTTCGCCGAGATCGGCGAAATGAGTGCCAGTGTACTGGTCCCGGTGTATGCCCCGGTTAGAATAGGTGTACCATATCCCTGTGTGTCGTAAGAGGCGACCAGGGTTGGCGTCAGGAAGGGCATCCGGCCATAAAACATTGCCTCACAAAAAGCCAAACCCCTGCACAGCAGGGAAAAATGGCTGTAAAAACGGTCATTTTCAAGCGCTGGCACAAGTTTGTCTGGTCTTGGTATTCCCAGGTGGAGCTCATCTTCAACCTTCGTGCAGCCGCCAGCTTGATTTGGTTATAGAATTGTGGCATATATTTCAAACCCATATGTGTACGTTCTCTCTCGGCACGGAATGACGCACAGAATGATAGAATGACGTCAAACACAACTCTTTTGGGTATTATGATAAATTTTGATAGTATGTCGGTCAAAAGTCAGTTTGCCTCTAACAGACTTTGATACTATCTATACTATAAGATACTATCTTCAAGAAACTATCTTGAAGCAATTTAGAGCTTAGTGAATACATCTGGACTTTCCTTAGAACCACATTCCAGTTGTACTGAAAATCATATTCCCTATCCAGCTTGCTGGTGCTTCATTTTATCATGTCATGAGATCCTTGAACATTTTCTTCAAATAATAGGAAATCTGAATCTGTCTCACTGGGAGTTCAACCAGCCCATCACAGCTTTACCAGTCTGGTGTTCCTTCCATACAAGGCCAAGATATATTTATGTTAATAGATACATGTTTAAGCATATAAAATCATATCATATGAGTACATTTTCCATTGATTTGTTTTATCATCCTCAAACCCATTATGCTAATTGTTGGAGAAATTGCATCTACAACCCCATGTGGACCAATGGGAGGGAAGGGGGGAGGCTTGTGGGAGGAGGGAAGAAAGCTGATGTGAAGAAAAAGCAGAAAGGCAGAAACGGAGGGACAGGTGTGGGTGAACAGGGATGAAAAGTGCTCCTGAGCAGACGGATCAGAAAGCAGAAAGGCTGAGAGAAGCAAAATGCAGAAAGCAGAAAGTAGACATAGAAGTCTGATGAAGCAGAAGCGAACGGGACAGGATTGCATGAGCAGAGGACTAAAATACTGAGAAGGCTCGTGAGGGAAGGAATAAAAGCGTGTGAGGGTAAAGGAAGGAAGGTTTCACGAGCAGTTGGTGTTGAGCTTTCTTGGAAAAAGAACACTCCTTCCACGAGTGTCATCCTGCCTTATTGATGCTGTCAGTCACCAAGGACAAGGAGTGTGAACGGCGGCACCTCATCGACAGGGGCTTGAGGAGGAAAAAACTGAGGCAGAGGGAAAGTTGCACATCCAGTTCGAATATCTGGAATGCTGGAGAGGACTTGCCTACTGGGTCTGAGCATCTCAGGGACGCAGCTGCGTGTCTGCATTGCTTCACGTCGCCACTGCCCATCTTCTCCGTCCATTTTCCTCTGCATTCTCTTGTATATTCGGGCTTTGTAAGGTGAGGAAAAGAAGGAAAGACTGCTTTCCTTTTATCTTATTTTTAAGACCTAGTTTTATTCTTCACCCCTTAGTGAATGATGGCCAAGTATTTCGTGCAAGTAAGATGGAATAAGAATACGTGTTGTGGTTTAATCTGCTCTTATGTTCCTTTTTGCTTTCTTGCTTATAAATACTTGCTTTTAAATGAGTGTTTGCTTGTGTGTTTGTAATAATTGTTTGTGTGATTTGCAATCTATATCGGTTGTCTTTTCCTATATTTGGCTGACAGTGAACAAGTATAGTTAGCCGGGAAGTTGTACCCCAATAATTTGCTTTGTTAGCCAGCACACACTCACTGCAATGCTCGGCAGTCATCCAAGTGTGCGCTGAGGGCACATGACACCAATTAGCCAGCCGTCCACAGGTAAGGCATCACGCAAAGTAGTGTAATCCTGCCCTGATTGGCCGTGCCATTTGGCGTTCGTGGTTGCCTAGCAACCTGCTGGTGCACGGAGTTATCTGTACCCAGCGGCCCCAGAACCGGGCATTCGGGAGGGACCCAAGTGCTCTCCGTCGTGACAGGCCTCAAACCCTGGATCCACGACAATATATACCACACTCATGAAAAACAGGGATTTCTTTAGCGGTATGGCCTTTGCAGGGCCGCGATCACTGTGGAATATTTAGAAAAACTATAGTTGATTATGTCGGGCATACAAGTAACCAAGAGGCAAATGATAAAAAATATCTCAAGACATTGAAGAGAAATGGGGAAAAAGTGGATATAATTGCACCAATTTTGCACATGGGTATTACCCTTCCTTTAGCATTCGGAAAAGACCTTCCCACTTTGAAATTATGGGTAAAACTAAACGATTCATTTATCTGGTTGATTAAAAAATACCCAACAGTCGACGAAGGAACTCCTAAGGCTGTTGCAATGGGAAACTCCACTTGTCAATGTTGCATAGAAGTAGGATGGCTCCAACCCTTAAATATTAAAGGGATTTCTGAATCAGAAAGGGGTGTAGTTGAGAAAATGAGACATCCTTTTAAAGAAGAAGTAGCATTGAATGGTATATATTACATCTGTGGATACAGGGCATACTCTTAGCTTCCATTAAATTGGACAGGATCTTGTTAGTTGGGATATGTAATGCCTAACATGAGCTTGACTACTCAGCCGCCCTTTGAAAATCCTCATCGAAAGAGACGACATATTTTTAAGCGAGAAGAAAGCTTCATGATAATGTGGCCATGGTATGGAATGGGGAAGACCATTTCAGAATTTGCCCTTATGGCAGACTCACTGGAGAAACTTGCTGATACCACGGATAGCCTAGACCTAGATGATGTTACAGCTGTAATGGTTGCTTTCAGTACAATGGCATTACAAAACCGCATGGCCTTAGACTTATTGCTGCCTGAAAAAGGAGGTACTTATGCAGTAATCCGGGCTCCAGATCCAAGAACTGATGTGTGACTCCAGGTTCAAAAATAAACTGAACCCACTTGAGTTTGCAGCATGGGAAGCATTTGTGTTGGTTGTGCAGAACTTTCTTGGGAACCATAGAGCTGAACAGTATGCGGAATTAGTGGACAACATGCTAAAGGCTCATCAGCGAATGGGCTGTAGGATGTCTCTTGAAATGCACTTCTTGCATCCTCATCTTGATTTCTTCCCATCTAATCTGGGTGAGGTAAGCGATGAGCATGGTGAAAGGTTCCACCAAGACATTTCGTTCATGAAAACTATGTATCAAGGCTGGTTCAACCGAAACATTATGGGTGATTACTGCTGGTTCCTACAACAGGAGACCAATTTCACACATAAACACTAGAGCAAGTGTCTCATACACTTCTGAACATGTCTGAACAGTGCCAACACTGACTATATTGAAAGGAAGAGTGTAAACTTTAAGTGTCGTTTCTGAATCACTCACAATGGGGCAGATTTCCCGATCAAGTTTACACCCTTCGTAAGATTACCATGTTGTAATGTTTTAATTTCATTTTCTGCAACTCGTTTATGTTCTTGGTTTGTTTACGACACATTACACACGGAGATCAATCATTGTTATCTAAATTTGATGTGAAAGCAATTACTAAGCACTGATATTAGATGTACAATGTGGCGATCTGCAATAATAAAGTATCTAATATAGCATGCTGTGTATCATTAATACATATACATATTTTGAAAACCTGACATGCTGGCTAAATTCTAACTACAGATTTGAAATTAGAGGACCAGATTTAGTCAAGAACACCTGCATTTCCCTTAGTAGCAGATGAAAAGTTTTTTTTTTGTTGCCCAGTATAATAGATCATCACATCCTGATGGTTGTTTTACAATCGGTAGATATAGTGTTCTAAATTACTGTGCAACAAATATAATCTTTTCTTTATTCCACTTGGTTGGGAAGTTAAATTAAATAAAACCCTGTCTGAAGGCAGCTGCCTTTGCTCGGCACCAGTGAGGCATGAGAATACTTAATTCTAATTCATGAATGCAGATAATATGCTGAATAACAATTTGTAAGGGAGTAAAACTTAAGGGATCTGTGGAAAATGAAGTAAAGTTAAACTTGTGTGCCTGAGTGGATTTAATAAATAATGCTAAGAAATGCTTCAACAAAGAATTGTCCACAGTGGTCAAGGACTTTTGGCAAATGTTGCATGCCTTTATCTTATATGTTTGAACAAAGTGCTACACTTTCTCACACATATCCTGACCAGAGGCCGTGATCTCACACTCACACATCCTGCCTCAGGGCACACCTGGCTAGAAATGGAGCCGTTTTTCCTTTCTGTTTCAATTAATTTTTGCTTTCCAAAGCTCTTTGTAGTTTGACATTGATTAATTATGCATGGTGTAAGCTCAATGGTTGGGGTGGTGGACTTGGGATCCTATGATCCTGAGTTCAAACCCCACTTGGCTGTTGAACAGGGTCAGCGTCATGAGGGGGCATTCGCGGGTCATGCCCCCCCCCAAATGAGCTATTGTGCCCTCCTCACCCACCCATAGGCCAAGCCTTTGGTGCCAAACGTTGCGTTTTATTAATTAATTTATATTTATCATTTTTATAGTGATAACCTTTTCGCAAAACGAAATGAAATAAAAACAAAAAGAGAACAAGAGATAAAGAGGTGGCTTACACGTAGGCTATATTTTGTGCAGTGTGGGTGCACAGTGGTGTGTGCGTGCGTGTGCGTGTGCGTGTGCGTGTGCAAGAGACTGCAGCATGTTTTTAAATTGGAACTGGGTTGGTGTGCTGGTTGTTGATGGCAAACTCTTATTATCAAGCATTTACCTCATATATTGAGTTCTCGAACGGCAGTTTGTGCCCCCCCCCACCTTCACGTTTACCCTAATGCCCCCTCCCCACAATTAGATTCGTTCTGACGCCGAGTCTCCTGTTGAATTAATACCAGGTGGGGTTGACTCTGCCTGTTATCTTTCTGAGATTTGCAAAATGAGTGCCAGCTTGCTGGTATACTGTGTCGGAGTGGCGACCCGTCCAGGATTGTGTCCAATAGCCAAGGAGTCTGCTTCGGCAGCACTAACGTATGGTTGGATGCACAGAGTATGGTTCCAATGGATGGATGGATTAGTTTTCTTGGAAATGATGCTTCTGGTATAGACCACACCTTTTTAGTAATATATAACTTAGTAGTAATCTGCCTATAGTTAGCGCTTGGAGATTTTACAACAGGCACTCCCTCCACACGTGTGTATTATTCAATAAACTATCATAAATGGACTAAGAAGTGTTTTCTGATTTATTGATATCCAAAATTTCCACGACAGATCACATGATATTATCGCACAACATCAAGGTTTCTGGAATACAGGGCATTGTTATGAAGCATGCATTATGCAAGAGTCGTGGAGGGGGAGGGCTGTGAATCAATGCAAATGTCTGACAGCATGAAAGGGCTCAAGGACAAACCATAGGAATTTGCTTCGATATGCTGAAACAAAGAGTCTTGACTGGATAACACATCTGTTGTTTACCCCGAAGGCAATATCACATCCTCAAAAAAGTCGTTCGACTTTCATCACAATGTGATCATCTGGAGTTGGTCAACTCGCTTGCACGTGAGCAGACCACCCCCTATTTTATTTACTCTACGCTACATAAGAAACTGGTTAAAACATCAAGCCAGAGAGATATCATGTTGAATTGATTATCT
The DNA here is from genome assembly GCF_056783735.1 of Eptatretus burgeri. Taxonomy (NCBI): domain Eukaryota; kingdom Metazoa; phylum Chordata; class Myxini; order Myxiniformes; family Myxinidae; genus Eptatretus; species Eptatretus burgeri. Next base: position 51,503,856 of record NC_140974.1, read on the forward strand.
CCTCCATGTGCATGTGTTATTAAATGATTCAACTCTCACTGTGACTGGTGGAACTTGATTGAGGCTTTGAGTTTTCCACCACAACAGCAATCCAATTCATCACTGTCTGTTTTTCTTTTCAGTAGAGAGCTCACACATAACTCGGTTACATTTCATGGTGTCAGAAGTGGGATAACTAACAGACTTTGTGTTTTTTTGTTTAAGATGGCAGAACTGGAGTAAGAGGACAGTGGTTGAACCCAAGATGGCTGGAGAAGAGTTGGGAGCTGGAAGCACAACTTCAAGACCTTCGGATATGGAAGACAGCATGGTTCTGCCACTGCCAGTACAACAGGCTCCATCCCCAATTATTAATGTAAAGGCACCTTCCAGGAAGAAATTAAGATTGTTTTTTGGTAAAGCAGAAAAAAGTGTGTTTGATTGGGTTGAAGATGTGAGAGAAGGTTATTCTCAGCATGGAATCTGGTGATGCCACCTGGTTTCTTATGCGTAATTTCGAAGGAGTTGCACGCGAAGAAATAAAGTTCTCAACAACGGGGTACGCCCCATTTTACTTGACGTTTGGCCGGGACGCTTGTTTAGGTTTAGGCCGAAATGAAAATGATAGTACAAACAATTGGGTTGAATGTCATCAGGAGCAGTTAAGACAGGCTTAACAAAAGCCTGAGGAGCACCATGATCTGGATCATGAAAAGAGGAAGATGCAATATGACCGGAAAGCTGGAAGTTCAGACATTCTATTTTGGCAGCGCGTTTCTGTCAAGAACCATTGTTCTGGGAGACAAAAGATCCAAGATGCTTTCAAGCCAGAGGTTAAAGCGAGTGATCATAAGGGAGACACACATGTGGTGGATCCAGTTGATGGAACCTCAGCAACGCAGAAGGTTGTCAGTCATACTGAACTTGAAGTCTGTGAGAAGCCAGTGGATGGACAAACCATGCATATCTCAAGGAAGACCCAGCAGTATGATCCACAAGTTGTTGAGACTCCACTTTCCGAAAAAGCAATGACGAAGGATTATGAGCCCTACGTAGAGATTGAGTGGAAGAATTAACCCGTTTAACCGGCGAGTACTAGTCCACCCACCAGGATGTGATTGTCACAGTAACAGAAAGCGTACAGACACAGCAATCTCACAAACTTGTTACATTCTGCAATTCCAGGTCATTCGGCAAATAGTATTATATGCTGAGGATGGCAGGTCCAAGGCTGGGGAATATGTGGCCAAGTGAGGAATAGTCCTGGTCATTTTGGGGGCACTTGACTCGTATTGTTGTTGTTGTCCGTATTTTGAGGGGCTGTTTTCCCCTTGGGTCAGATGTTGTAATTGCTCATGGCACAGAGGGCATGGTTGAGCATATGTCTGGACTTCTGGTGCATGGTTTTGGACAAGGGATCTTGTTTGGGTGCTCGTCGTCAAGATTTCCAGAGTTCGGAATGTACATGTGGTCTCCGGAAGTTAGACTGCAGACTGATGCGACCGCACGGATGGAGAGTTCTCTCGGGTTTCCTTGTGGTCTCGGACCATTCATAGCAAAGCTTTTTGGCCTTTAATTTTAAGGGGATTGACGGTCCTGGTAACACCATCGACCTCCAGACGCTGGTCGGGATTTGTCAGTGATAATCGCTATCGTGACTGCTAGTACTTGTACGCACCAGGAATCCAGTTTGTTGTGGTTATGTGGATTGGTATGGTTCAGACATCATTCCTCCATGCTAAGGATGGCTTACAGCCTGATGTGCCATCCAGGCGATACCACTGTCCTCTGTGGATGATTACTTGTTGGCACTGTATTGGCTCGGCAAACTTGTGGTTATACATGGGGATGTGCTGGTTAAGCTGTTTCATTGGATTGTGGCAGTACCCAGAATAACACAGAGTGTGGTGAGCAAGCAGCCATAAGTGTAATAAACACAGCAATCTAATTCACCGTTGTCTGTTTCTCTTTAAGTAGAAAGCTCACACGCAACTCGGTTACACAAGGAATTGGACAAACACGACTCCACAACTTCAAATAAAAACAATTTTAAAAGCTGCACTGAGCTTGTGTACTGTACACAATGGATACTTTATCACGAATGTGCTGAAACGTGCACGTCCTCACATGCGAATTGGATTTGCATACGATAGTGTGTGTGAATTAGCATCAGCATGAGGATGTTTACGTCGCTCGGTCCCATCTGATTGCTGATACAGTGCGATCGCACACGTGGTACATATTGGTCTCCCGAGAACGTCAATCAGGACCTTTGGAGCAATCGGCGGTACCCTGAGCCCTCTACCCAAGGGCTAGGTCGTAACAGCCTGCACGTCCTCACATTCTAACTCAAGGTCATCTTCACACTTCAGCTGGAGTTGTAAACACTGATAAAGGGATGGATCAGTCTCACTACCTCTATAATGTACTCTCGTAATAAAATAACATGAACACAGAGTGCAGTGTAAAAAAAAGGCCAAACGTCCCTTCCAGCCTTCCTCTGCAGCCTTCGATCCACAGAACCTACACGTTGTGTGCACTTGGCTAATACACCGCACAAAGCAACCGCTGAGACACACAAGTGAAAAAACAGGAAGTAATTAAACGAAATGGACAAGAAACAAACCACGAGCAATAGAAACAAACCTCTGATACACAGGCAGAGCAATAAATAAATAAACATCAGTCTTCAGAATCGATCAATGCTGAATTTCAATTATATTCCAAAGGAACTTTTGTTGCAGTTGGAATTGCTGTTAAGCTCAATTCCGCTGTTTAAATTTTGAAAATCGGTTTAGGTTAAGAGTTTGCATAGCATTTTATTAACGGTGTGTGGAAATTTAATAAATCGCACTCGGAAACATCCGGAGATCCGGAGACGCCCGGAGTTTAGGTGCGTGGTGTATATAGAGCCTGACGGCTCTGAAAATGCCATTAAAGGTCCAATGACACTCAAAAGTACTGAAATTGCATATCTTCTTCTTATTCTTCTTCTTTCGGCTGCTCCCGTTAGGGGTCGCCACAGCAGATCATCCGTATGATCCGCATAGTGATTTGGCACATGTTTTACGCCGGATACCCTTCCTGACGCAACCCTGGTGGCCTCTTACGACACAGGGATATGGTACACCTATTTTTTAACCGGGGTATACACCGGCCCAGTATACTGGTACTCATTTCGCCGACCTCGGAAGGATGACAGGCTGAGTCAACCCCCTGGTGTATTAATTCAGTGGCTCAACAGGGCTTGAACTCAGGACCTCTTGGATCCCAAGCCGCTGCCCTAACCACTGCGCCAACACCAGGCTCACTGAAATTGCATATATATATATATATATATATATATATATATATATATATATATATATATATATATATATATATATATATATATATATATATATATATATATATATATATGCTTTTGGAGTTTTTCATCGTGATTTCTGATCTGACTGTTTTTTCAGAATACTCATTCTGTAAAATGTAAAATTAAAAAAACAAACCTCTTAGGGAACGCCCCTAAAAATTCTGCCGAAATCTACTGAACGACGCGTAACCCACATGACGTCATCTCCAGATCAACAAAGGCTGCACGTTAATTACTCGGGTTGGTGGTCAACGTGATTGTATTGGCTTTCTGTGTGTTTCCACATTTGATTGGTCGACTCAAACGCTTCGTTCATGTCTGCTTTAAAAAAAATCATACATTTGGTTTTGAATAATGGATGACATGGACTTTGATTTGTCTGGTAGTGACAGTGAGTGTGAGAGAAATGAAGGATTTTGGTCTGAATCAGATGGAGAATTGTCGGATGACGTAGTCGCGGGAGGTGAAGTTCAGGCAGCTGGAAATGGAATACGGCCTTAGCGGTTCGAGCCGGAAGCAGGACAAGCAGAGGAAACTGACGATGAAATTCCCGGCGTTCATGATGATCGGGAGGACATCGAAGGAAGACTTGGCAATAACAACTGGTTAGACTAAATCCTATTCGTAATTCAATAATGTAAATTCCACTTGCATACTGCTCGATATCAGAAATATTTTAGTGAGGTGACGTGACCAGCGCAGCGCAGTGGGCATGTTGTTCCGCGGCGAATGAATCGCAAGCAAGGCCAGCCCATGTCATCGGCCGTATCTCTCCGCGCATAAAACGAAGCATTCTCGCTGTCCGGATACGATGAAAACTTGTGTGCAGAACACACCTTGCGACACAATTATCTCGAGTAGTCCGATAAATCTGATGTTCTGTTGCATTTTTATTTATTTTATTCCTACTGTCGTCATGTAGCGCCAGTAGAAAACAATGAAGAAAAGAGAATAATAAAAGAAAGCTACAGCACGTCAGATTTATCGGACTAGTCGAACGGACGACGGATTTATCGGACTAGTCGACTCTAGAGTTGACAAGTAACTTGTATTAGCATGCACACAATGTATAAGTCAATGTGCAAGAGTCCCGAGGCTATGAGGCCATGTAATAGGACAGATAAATTTGTCTTTCATAGTTGTGCCAACATATTTTTCCCTGTTCATTTATTACAGCATTTTGGCTAAATGTTAATGAATAGCAAGCCAATGGAAGCAGTACCTTCACTTAAGAATAAACCCATGTATGTCGAGTATATATATATATATATATACCCATACCATACCATACCATACCTCAACCCATACCTGGCTTGCGTGTATGTGGAATCGTACCTATCCCAGCAGGCTGGTTTCAACGAACAATTCAATAAGCTGCAAAATGTGGGTGCAGGTTTTTTACATTGTTCGATTTTAAAATTATCTCCTTGCACCTTGAAATGATGCAATATTAATCTTTAGTATTTTACTTGTATGTCCCTGTAAGTTTATTTTTTTAATGGAAAGGTTCAACAGTCACATTTAATATTTTGTGGACATGGTATCGCCCTTTATTGTGCATACATGTATTGGATTTGTACACGACTACGACAAGGTAGTAAAGGGATAAACAATTGCCTCGTGATTGTTGTGCATACACGGCTCAGAAGCAGAATTTCTTTTCCGTGAAACAATCACAGGAATTAAGACGATCAGTGCGATAGCAAACAAATGTGCACAATGCATTTGTACGTACTTTATACGGTGGGCGACGTCTAATCAATCGACTCCGAGTGAGTCACGTTCTGGAGATGACGTCAATGGTCACGTGACCTGCGGTTCGCTTAACTCCACTTTTTTGAGGGGCGGGGCATAGCAAGTTGTGAAAAGCACTACAAATGTTCGAAATATTGGTATAATTAGCCCATTGTTGATTTTAAAAAAGAAACATGGGTGATTTCTTCACTAGGAAGGTTAAGTTAATACATAAATAACCAGAAACTTTTGAGTGTCATGGGACCTTTAAACACCAAAGAAGAACACTTGGTCTCACATCAAAAGAATAATTATTCACAATCGCAAGAGTCCAACAACTGAACACCCACCTCAAAACATGTGGTGCGGTTATGTAAAACCGGCAGTCCTCCAAGGAAATGGCACACAACATCTTGCTATCCTAAGACAGTTATTTCATGAGTATTTGTTAAGTTTGTCCTTTCCATATGTCTCATGGGTAAATGGGAAAGATGTGTTGCGTCAGGCTTTCAGTCAAGTCTTCAATCCTCTATTCTTTTAAAAAATATTTCACCCCTTCACTTTATCTCTTACACAAACCACGCAGAATAGTAACAATGCCAAGAATGCGAGAATGCACAGCAAGGTTCATTTGCTTACACGCACCATTTTCTGTTCAAATGGCACGCCAGAACCCAACTGATGCCTCACCTCAAACCCTTATTATGCTCGCAACGCTGCAACGCTTACCATAACCGCTCCACACATCTTTTAGAAATCCCCACAACAACCTACTTCCACACTTTCACCAAAAACGCCACAACCACAATCAACCCCAACCTCTTCGCTGCAACATCACGTCCATGATCACTTATCCCAATCTCTTCACCACAAATGCCACAACGTTTCTCTCACCTCCCTATAACTGCCACAACTGCCATCAACCTCTTGGATGCTCAACACTGTCTCGGAGGATGCCAAAGGAGCAAGGATAATGAGAATTGGGGTGTTTCAGCATGCAACTCGAAGCGCAAGCATATGCTGGGGTTCATTTGAAGACGTGTGGATAGCTCTGGGGTTTCCCCTGAATAACCATGCTTAAATGGAGTCCAGCGCACGTTCAGGGCCAGAGAGCACTTCCGAAGAGTCTCTCCCCATGTTAAGTACAGAGTTCCAACACGTGGCAAGGTTCACGAGCTATTTTCGATTCCGAAGCCTAGCGGGGCATAGCTACGGCATGGGGCGACTGCTATGCGCCAATGAGGAAGCTCGGAAATGCCTACAGCATCGTTTGATCCAATTCTTGGATCCTCCCCTCGCTCAAGGCCCATAAAAGGAGCAATGTGGCTCACAATCTGTTACGCTCTTCACTTCTCGGCTCTCTTTTGTCCTGGCTCCAAGAGGCGGTCACCTGAGAACTCTCCAGCATCCAAGCTAAATCTCGCCACAAGCCAGCCTGACCAAGAGATTGGGTTGGAGCAAGCATTTGCCAAAATGGACCGGGACCACACCCGGGTCACAGAGGCTCAGTTTCGGCTGCATCCAGCAGCTGACATTCACATTTACAGACCTTACACAACTCCGTTTAAGTCTATCACGCATCTACATCTCGTCCACTGTGGACGCACAAGAGCAATCGGCGAGGGCAAGTCCAGAACAACCATTCTTTTCAGAGCGACCTAACTGACTTGCACCTTTCACACCACGCCATACAACACACTGCACAGCATTCGCACTGCTCACTCCCACACCATAGACACCTTCAGTTTCCCTCCCTCCTCCCCCTTCCTAAGCAATTGGGTTGTGTTCGTCCACTGACTGTGTCAGGTCCCACGAGGTCACTACTCAACTGCCTCTCCTCTTTCTGGGCTATCTCTAATTTTCCTCGGGTGTGTGTGTTATGGCACCTGCCATGTACAATGTAATTTAAGACTGTATAAGTTATTTGGGGTAACTCTGCACTGTCTTCTTTTGTGAATGGAGCATTTCTTTTGTCACACCCACAAATTCTTGCTTTCCCCTGCTGTACATCTGTGAATAAATCCGTTACTGTGCCACATAATTTTCCTCATTTTGTTAAAATTAATCTGCTTTGTTATAAATGTACCCAGCTCGTTTTTTTTTCTTTTCCTCCATTGGTCAAGCATGGTCCACACCTTAGCATGGTCGGGAAGTTACACACCCAAAATCTGCTCATTAGCTGTGCATACTTGGCAGCTCCACTCGGCTGCACCTGATATGGTAAGTAACACAAGTACGCATCGAGGGCACGATTCCCCGATAAGGTGACTGTGTGTTCCCATTTAAATGGTAGTCAGACGGAGGACACAGAGTCACGTGGTAAAATTATTGGCGTTCGCGGTCGATAAAGTGACCCGCCGCGACAAGCTTATTCGTGTGCAATGGCCTGCGATTCCCGTCGAGTCCGGGAAGAAACCAGGGATATCCCCTCCCTCGCAGTACCCCCACGATCGCAACACAAGTTTCCAGCCGGCATCATTGCTCGTGCACAGAAGAAGGGGTGGATAAATGAGAGACTTGTAGTGGTGACTATCTTTTTACATGCATCATTTTCTTTATGAACATCTGATGCAGGAATAATTAATCCACCAAGCTTGTTCCTTACATGCTGACGCTATACAAGCAATTGCTGAATAGCAGGTGTGGTTTAAAACGAGGAGCAACCAATCAACCATGGAGTACTTTTCTACACGAGGGCAGGAAATGGATTTGAAAGGAAGAAGAAGAATCTCACAAGAGCAAGGAGCTGTGGTGTCGTGGCCGAGGTGCTAACAGGCAGACACGAGCCGGAGGGTAACACAACTCCGCTTTATTGCCTCGAGCGAGAGGGTGGGCGTAGGATGCCCGTAACTCTGCTTTAGTACGCACTCGATGCACCCTACAGGCACACGACATACAAGCCACTGCTAATGATACCACATGCTGCTAACTGGTGCTACAAGTCCCTAGCGGGCGAGTCGGGAAATATGAAGCCAGAACCACGTGACCACCACCATCCGTGACTCGGGGCTCCGCCCATACAATACATGCTCCGCCCATACACCACAGGAGCCACGTGGGATGGTGAAGCTTTAAGAAGTACCAGTGCTGCTCGGTTCTTCTGGTTTCCTTTGATTCTCTTCATTCTTCCCGGTTCTCTTTGTTTTCCCTCGTTTCTATCAGTGGTTCCTAACTTGCTTCCTGCGGATTACTCACGTCGACCAGGCAAACTTTCTTACTTTGCAGGCCTTTGTATTTGACCTTGGTTTTGAGGAACATTAGCTGCATCTCGGTGTAACCACCACAGATGAACTTTCCTTTTTCTGGGACTTGTTGATTTTTTTTCAATTGATGAAAATACTATTTCATGATGTCTTTCCCGCCGGGATCTTCGACCCGGATTCTGGGGAGCATTGGCCATGTGCATATTGGTTGACCTTTCATTATTACTCCCGTTGCCATGTTGGCTGAGCATTATGTTGACTGGGAGACTGCCGGCGTTCATCAGGAGGATGAGAAAGGTTGACATTCTGATGATCTGCGGCTGGATCGTCAAGGTGTGGGAGGAGATAACATCAGACATCATCAAGCGAGCATTTCTGAAATGCTGCATCTCCAACAACATGGACGGCACAGACAACATCATTTGGGAGGAGGCTGCAAATGACGGTGACAGCGACGTGAACAGTGACGGGGACTTGGTCTATCCTGATTCGGACAAGGAGTTACGAGCTGTCTTTGACGAGGAAAACATCGACGAGGATTTCCTCGGGTTTAGCTGAAAAGCTTCATCAAACCCAAACGGCCCTTTTTAGGGCCACATATCCACAATAAATATGTATGCCACCAGTATGAATCCCTTTACTTCCTTTTTCTAGGAACAAAAAAAAATTCTCTAATATTAAGAACCCAGAAAGGAAAATAAAAATTTCTTAGTATCATCTCCTCTTTCTTCAATTCCTTGAAAATGAGAATGACATAAAATTAAGCAGACATGGGAGTCAGCATGTGGATACCTCAGTCACTTTGTTCCATACAAAGTTAATGCACAAACGTATTTAGATCTAGATCAGAAAATAAAATGATCAATATATTCATTTATTTTGAGGGTGAAAAACATGGGTGCAGTTAATACACAGCCATGGTTTCTACACTTGAAAATATGGTACATACTCAGATACACTACATGGGCAAAAGTATGTGGACACCGGCTCATCCAACATCTCATTTCAAAATCATTGGCGGCACTATAGTCCAGGAGCGCATAAGGTTTATTCAAATGAAAACCACCAGAACGTTTGACCTCATGGGATGATGGGATCATCCACCGACATCACAAAAATGTATTGCTGCCGGGAACTGGTCTGACCCGTGGCTTTCCCCCCGAAATCACTCAATCGGTGACGCCATTACCGAAAAAACCTTAATTTCCTCAATATCTAGCAAACTATGCATGATAATATCACAAATAAGGTGTCCATAACTATGTTTTCATGGTCAATCATTACCCTGATGCTATGCATATTGCTAGAAAATGTATAGTTTACCACGTAAATGCATGGTTCATCCACTCGATTAGCGACGCCATTACCGAAACCTCACTATCTGAAAAACTGTGCGTGATAATATCACAAATAAGGTGTCTATGCCGATATTTTTATGGTCAATCATTACCCAGACACCTGTGTTATTATTGGGAAATGTGTAGTTTACCAGATAAATGTGTAGCCCACCCGCTCATGAAGCGACGCCATTACCGAACAACGATATATGGAAAACTTGCAAATGTGCAGTTCACATAATTAACTTGATGTCCTCTTGGTATTACAAGTCTTCTCTATCACTTTCGTCACTCTCATCACTGTCCTCACTCCAAGCATTATCTGACTCTTCCTCATCTACTGAATTACAGAGATGCCAACTTTTGGAAATCAGAATTAGGGAGGATTTGCAACCGACATCAAATAATGTGCGCGAAGCGCACATCTCGAACGCGGAGCGCTCGACCCTTGCGGCGGAGTCCAGGGCCCGCCTTAGGGCCCTGGAAGCTCTGGGGTTCTAGACGCTCTCTAGTGCCCTCTGAGCCCTATTTTGGAGCATTTAACATGTTAAGAATTCCCACTTTTTGAACAAAAAAAGGGGAAAATTGTGCACTTTTTAATGTTACATGTATGTTAATATTAGTAAGTTAGGGGACAATCAAAGATTAACAAAAAGCACAAAAGAAGCAATATTTTTCTTACCTTACTGGCTGGTACTACTGCTGCTTGCTTTTTCCATGGCAGCTTTGCTGAGTGACAGCTGTGTGGCTCTTTTAGCCCTTCTGATTATGTCTTTGCTGTATTCTCTCTGGTAGCAAGGGGTGCTATGAGCTAGTTTTTCAATTAAGAGAGCTTCCAGGGTTTTGACACTCAAATTGGGACGAAATTCAGTATGATTCTTCCGTACAAGACTGAGTGCCCGCTCACATGATGCGTTCGAATGAGGAATGACCAAGATTCCCTTCATCACTTTGCTCAAATTAGGATACTTCTTGGCACCAGTGCAGGGATCTGTGAGCTGTGAAATCCGATGCCACTGCTCATCCACTCTCACTGTCTCAGTAGCCATTGTAGCTATGGAGGCGTCTGCCTGGTAGTGAGCGAATTCACTCTCAAGACTGTCTATGTCACTATCACCGCCATTGAACAGACAGGGGAATTTCTTGATGAAAAACTCCACACAGTCAAACCCCACTTCTTGGTGTAGCTTAACATCCAGCACCTGAGCATGCTTGGCTAATTCATCATCTAGCGGCCAGGTTTTGAAGATGTAATTGCAGGCTTTCACATAATATGAGCGAACTGCACTGAAGAAACCTTGGATGTCTGACTCACTCAGAGTGAAGGTGGATTTCTTGAGACTCCTTTGTTCCCTTATATACAGTTTGGCATCGTTCCCAATCATGAGGTCCTCATCATTCTTCTGATGATTTCTGTCAGAGAAGGGTACATTTACCAGAGGAACCGATGACACCGATGGTTTCAAAAACCGTACGAAGATATCTTTCAGAAGACCATTCAATTCAGAAGACCAGAAGACCAAGATCAGGAGATGAATACAGGGTTCGTCTCTTTGGAGCAGAGAAGATTCCCCTTCTCAAAAAGCTTGTTAGCATATCGAAGGAAGAAACAATAGAGTTTTGTTTGTGGAGACAAGAACATCCTGTTGACACGTTTTTCTCTAGATTCCTGCACAGTGTTTGAGGAAGATGTGCTTTTAGTTGTAGAACTCGTAGTACACTGAGCCGCAGGGCGATCACACTTGCGTTTACTGCCAGCAGAAGAGGTCAGACTCGTAGTACCAGATCCAATTTTACGTTTGAGGAGAGAGCTTGAGGTAGGTGCAGCCAAGGAAGAAGACCTCTGATTCGAAGGTTTTGCTGAGCTTCTATCAAGTGATTTGGCAAAAGCAGAACTTAACTTGGGTCCTTCTTTGCCTGTTGATGGGACTATCACAGTCTTTCTAGACTCTGAAGGGATCTGCTTTGTAGATGAACGTGATGAAGGGCCGGTGATGCTACCTGCTCTCAGCATTGGTTTTGGTGCTGTCCCTGCTGTCTTCTTCGCAGCAGATACTGCAGTGGTAGTGGTGAATGCTGCTCCACTAGTGCTTGATCCTGCAGTGCCAGTACTGGCAGTAGATACAGTGCCGTCCTTCTTGCTCATTGTTAGAGTCTTGGCTACAGTTGGTTGCATTTTTCTTCGTACTTCTTCTTTGAAGAAGAGGCGAAGTGGCTCCCACTGTTCAATCAGCCTGTCTAGGCACTGACCAAGGGACAGCCACCTTGTTGCGACATGCTTCAGAATCTTGTGTGTCGGGGCATCACAGAGTTCTTGCAGTGCTTTCACTCCTTTTACTACTACTTGGACAAAAGTAGTAAACGCGTCAATATCGATGAGAAAGTCATCTAATTCAATGGGTAAGGCCTGAGCCGCCTTCTTGGCCGTATTGTGCATCATATGGCAAGGGCATCCCATGATGTAGCACTCTGGATTTTGTTTGTGGATATAAGCAGCGACTCCTTTGTGCTTGCCCACCATGACAGAGGCATTATCAGCACAAAAGGAAACACAATTTCCCCACGGAATTTTCCTGTCACTGAACTCATGATCAAGCAGTTTGAAAATGTTTTCTCCAGTGGAATCTTGTTTGCACGCAGGCAAACTTAGCAAACCTTGCTTCACAATCCCAGCACTGTTGTCATAGTACGAAATCAGGACAGGATATAGCTGGGCCTCACCACTGTCATTGCTACCATCTGTAGCTAGGCTAAATGGAGCTAGTCTAGCAATATCGGCAATAGATGAAGCAGTAACATTTGACAACTCACCAATTACACTGGTCAACAACAAATTTGTTGTCTGCATTTTTTACGCTGATTTAGACGAATCTGATGCGCTGAATCCAAAACTCACATTAGTTTTGTTCAATCAGGTCAAGTTTTGAGATATGGCCACATGTCGTTTTTTACATTTTGTTCACATGTACGCATGTGTGGAGCATTTTAGAAGAAGTTGGTGGGGTAAAATGTCATGTCAAATAATTGTTTTGATTGGAAATAATTATTTTAATGACAAGAAGTATTCAGGTACGATAGTTCTAGGTGATTATGTCGAAAAGGGATCAGTTTGAAGTCATAAAACCTCAAAATCTTCCAAAAATTGGTGAGGCAAAGCATAAAGTTCGTGGATCAAAACTAAAGTTAATGGGGCAGATTTTGTAATAATGTGATACAAAAAAGTTGTATTTCTTGAAATAACGAACTCTGAAGAATGTACAATACCTACATGCGCCAATTTATGACATGCGCTTCTGCTCAAGCTTGGAGTGCCACAGTACGAACCCAAAGATTGGAGACTGTTCATTGACAGCAGCAAGCGATCACTGAAATGTGTTCTGCTACACAACGGCAACCAGTTTGCCTCTGTACCCATCGCTCACTCGACTACACTGAAGGAGAAGTATGAAGCGGTGAAGTACGTGCTGGAGAAAATTGGTTATGATCAGCATAAGTGGTTTATTTGTGTTGACCTGAAGATGGTGAACTTTTTGTTGGGACAACAGTCTGGCTTCACCAAGTACCCATGTTTTCTGTGCATGTGGGATAGTAGGGACCATGCTCAGCATTACACGAAGAAGGACTGGCCTGTGCGGGAGGAATTGGTGCCATGCAAAGAAAGGAACGTCATCAACGACCCTCTGGTGGACAGAGACAGAATACTCTTCCCACCGCTGCACATCAAGCTCGGCTTAATCAAGCAGTTCACCAAGGCTCTGGACAAAGATGGTGACTGCTTCACTTACTTGTGCCAGGCTTTTCCAGGATTGACCATGGCGAAGTTGAAAGCTGGCATCTTTGATGGTTCTCAGATCCGTCAGCTCATCAGAGATCCAGAGTTCAAAAACTCAATGAACGAAGTGGAACTGGAAGCGTGGAATACATTTGTTTTGGTAGTGAAGAACTTTCTTGGCAACAATAAGGCCAGAAACTACGCAGAACTTGTCAACAACATGCTGACTGCTTTCAGAAACCTGGGCTGCAACATGAGCATCAAGATGCACTACCTATTTTCACATATGAACCGGTTTCCTGAGAACCTGGGTTCAATGAGTGACGAGCAGGGGGAGAGATTCCATCAGGACACGAAGGAGATGGAGACCAGGTATCAGGGTCGCTGGGACGCAGTCATGATGGCTGACTACTGTTGGAATCTGAAGAGAGACCTCCCTGCCGCTGAACATTCCAGGAGTTCGAAGAAACGGAAGTTCAAGCCCTGAAGTTTGAACAGTGGTGACGCAACATGCAATTTACTTGTACTTACCTTTATCAATGCCCACCATTCAGATGACAGTAATCGATGTTTCTATCATGTAATCAATAAATGTTGTTGGCAAAACATTTTTTTTTCTTAAAAACATGTTTAGGATGATATGTGTTGACAAAAATCAGCTGATAATGCCACAAAAATGTAATTGATTTTGTCACAAGATCTGATTTTTTTTCAAATCAACTTAGCACAAAAACCTGACCTGATGGAGAGAAACGGATGCCATTTCCTGATTCAGCAGTGCCAGAATACCCTAATTGACTTGTAGAAATCTAGACAACATTCAGAAAGTAAAAAGTTGTTGACCAGTGTTCTTTTTTTCTTCTTTGTTCTTGTTCTTTTTTTTTTTGTTCTTTTTTTTTTTCTTGCTTTTTGTTCTTGTTTTTTTTTTTTTTTTTTGTTCTTGCACATCTTGCACATCTTGCAAGTTTTTGTTCTTGCACATCCATACTTTGAAGCAACTTTTGAATCTGGAAACATCTTTTGAAATAGAGGTCCAGCATGATCTGAGACTGATATGGGCAAGTTATGTTCCACAATAAATCCACTAAAGAGAAGTTCCGCTCGGGTAACATCCTCTTCCTCGCTTGTCCCTTGTTTGGTGAAATAATTCAGAAGTGTACCGGTACTCGTGCTCGAAGATCTCTTCTTTGCAATGTCTGTGTGGCGTTTGCTTCCAACGTGCTTCCGAATATCATCGCGACCTCCGTGCTCAACTGAAATATCAACGCTGCATACTGTACAATACGCATGATGAATTCCTCTTTCAGACTTTCGAATACACGGGTATTGGAGACTGTATTCGGTCTTGTACTTCTGAGACCATTTCTTGGTCTTCGTAAGCTTCTTTTCTGCCATTTCGTAATCAACATCGAGGGCTTGAAGCATCGGTAACTTCGAAGTCGATGTTCCACAGCTGCAGCGCGACTCGTAGAACTCTAGCGGCTGTTAAACACCGCACGGTGGTCGCGACCGCCGGGCTGGTACGGGGCCCAGCTGCATGCGGTGAGCGTATCGCATGCATATACACTGTGCATACATACCGCACGCACTGTATTGCACACATACCGCATGCATATACACTGTGCATACATACCGCATGCACTGTATTGCACACATACCGCATGCATATACACTGTGCATACATACCGCATGCACTGTATTGCACACATACCGCATGCATATACACTGTGCATGATCGCATAAGCGAGATCCAGACCCAATGTTTCGCTGCTCCTCATTTGAATTTGCAATTTTTTACGTACAATTTGGTAGCAGCGAACGTTATGGAGTTACCACATGCTATACGTAGCAGACGATGCTTTTCATTCAATTCTCATACTAGTACATTCTGATTAGTGAACAGTGCAAAAATATCAAAATTTCGGGAGGATAAGGATAGTGATCGTAAGGGCGGGAGTTTGGGTGAATTTTCGGAAGCCTCCCGATGAAATCGGGAGGGTTGGCATTGCTGGAATTATCTTCCACGCCACCCCCATCATCCTCATGTGGGCCTGTGAGGGACTCTGGAACTGAACTTCCTGAATACCAGTCTGGTTCAAAGCAGTTTTGAGACAACTTCCATCGATAGTCTGTCGGACTCGCCTCACCAGTTGGATCTGTCTGATCAACTCTCTTCCAGATTCTTGCCACATAGTGCGCCCTTTTGATATGATTACCAAGTGTCTTGGCGCACGGGGGAAGAGAGGCACAGTTTATCTTCTTTATTCTGGCAAGGGGATCCTTTTCGTAACCACCACCCATTCGCATGAACGCCTTGTATCTGGCTTCATTAATGTCAGAGGTTTTGAAGCCATACAGCACGCAGACAAAGGATGTAACAGCTTGGACGTCTACCTCCTCAGCTGTTAGAGATCGCAATGCCATCACATGAGCTGCACCTGACTCCATCCGCTGGAAGGGCTTCACTTTGCCCTTTCTGTAGAAACACAATGTGAAGTCACAACCAGTCAAGGCATGAAGGCCGATTAGTGCTTCAGTGATACCAGTCTGTTTCTTCTCAAGAATGTCAGCTTGTTTAGTGACATCAATGGACCTTCAGTGGTTGCCAGATCCATAGTCCATGATGATGTTGATCCCTTCCGACCTTCCAGAAAGCCCAAGCAGAATGATGAAGACGTCCGTATCAGTGGACCTTACTAGAATGTTACCAGTGGAAATGTTATTTGTGTGAAAGGCAATGAGTGTGTCAGCTTCATGTCGACATTGGAGGTGATTCGGTTCCTCTGTTTGCAGCACATCATCCTCGTTGTTCTTCATCTCCATACACACACCACCATGTGAAACAGTGTTTTTCTTCCAAGAAGACGATTTGCTTCAATCACCACTTCAACATGGCTTCAACATGGCTTTGAAGGGATGCTTCAAAGGCATCCCACAGCCTTGTACAAAAGGCATTATTATCAAAACATGACTCCACCTCATGATAGCCTTATATTATATTAATTACACAATATAATAAAATACATAAAACTGTACATCACCCAGTTACAAATAAATGACAAATGCTGGCAGTTTCAATAACATCAGTGATTCAAACATGCTGAAAGACAGCATAGTGTGTTCATAGGGACCGCGGGACCCTGACCGGCCTCCTGTTGCTCCCATAGTCCACAGGCACATGTGCAGAAGGCTGAGGATTATTACACACGACATGGCAGCCCATTGATCTGAAATGCTTTGAAAGCCAAGTTCTTCAAGGTGTAGCCATCACCGATGATGCATATCAAAAGACACACGTTTCAAAAAGGAAGGCTGACTTTGGCGAGGGCTGCTATAAAGCTTACCGGAACCAGTTCAAAAGGTCTCTTAGGTCTTCTATTGTAGGGTTGCAGAATCCTCATTCTATAGTGCAGAGGTCACAGTATGATGGCAGTCTTTAAGTCCTCCATTCTTTTTCACCCCCGGAGTGCTGAGAGTTGTTGTGTGGCTTGGTCGCTGACCCCCGAAGAGTGGGGGGGGGGGGCGTTGGGTAATTGCAGTTGTGGAAGAAAACTCAGGTTCTTTTAACACTTTATTTAACAGAGTTGAATCACTTGCACATCTATCTATAATTCCAGCAATCTGTGTGTGTCTGTGTGTGTGTGTGACCGCCGTTTCTCGACAACCTCTGGTCCGATCTCATTGAAACTTGCCAGGTATATTGCTGGGGACCTGAGGATGTGCCTTTTCAAGGTTTGATATTAATCGGACAAGTGCTTCCCAAGTTATGGCCATTTATTTACCAAACCAATGGCAAGACATGTTGTTGCGTGGGCGTGGCCGATGGTGAAGGGAACCTCAGTCGCGTTCCCCATTACGGGTTACAACGTACGGGCGTCCGGAGTGATAACCGTGTATTCTAATAATTTCTCGATTTCTTATGCGCATTTATAGATAAACACAATGGCCCAAGTTATGATCGTTTTCCTATTAGACGGTGTATAAATTTCGGTAAGATCAGAGTGCTAGTATGCTCCGAACCAGGAAGTAAATTATTTTTTTGCACGCTTTTTTTTCATGTATTCTAATAATTTCTCGATTTCTTATGCGCATTTATAGATAAACACAATGGCCCAAGTTATGATCGTTTTCCTATTAGACGGTGTATAAATTTTGGTAAGATCAGTGCTGGTGTGCTCCGAACCAGGAAGTAAATTATTTTTTTGCACGTTTTTTTTTCGTGTATTCTAATAATTTCTCGATTTCTTATGCGCATTTTATAGATAAACACAATGCCCCAAGTTATGATCGTGTTCATATTAGACGGTGCATAAATTTGCGGAACATCAGAGTTAGCTGGTGTGCTCTGAAGCAGGAAGTAAAATATTTTTTGCACGTTTTTTTCTCTCTCCTCTTTCCTCTTCTCTTTGTGTTTTTCCTTGCGATGACATTGGGAAAAGGCAAAATACGTTGGCGCTAATTGAATAATTGACCATTAAGAATAAATTGCGAATAATCGTAACTGCCATATGCGAAATTCCGGACAGTGAGGACTTCACTTCCGGAGAGTGACGATTACTGTATTCTTTCTCGATTCTTTCTTTCTCGATTTTCTTAAACCCAATACCCCAATCCAGTCAGTGACGATTACTGTATTCTTTCTCGATTTATCGACTTACTGTATTCTTTCTTTCTCGATTTATCGACTTACTGTATTCTTTCTTTCTCGATTTCGGTACTTTCTCGATTTCTTTCTCGATTTTCTTAAACCCAATACCCCAATCCAGTCAGTGACGATTACTGTATTCTTTCTCGATTTATCGACTTACTGTATTCTTTCTTTCTCGATTTTTTTCTTGATTTATCGACTTACTGTATTCTTTCTTTCTCGATTTCTGTACTTTCTCGATTTTATTAAACACAATGCCCCAATCCAATTGTCGTTTACGACAGCGAAGGAACGAAGCTGCGCGTCGTGCACGCGCAATGGAATCTGACGAAGCACGAGCTGCTCGCTTGACACGCAACGCAACGCACATGACAAGGCGTCGTGCAGCTCAAACGGATGAAGAACGAACTGCTCGCTTGGCAGACAACACTGAACGTGAGGCAAGGCGTCGTGCAGAAGAAACGGATGAAGAACGAACTGCTCGCTTGGCAGACAACACTGAACGCGAGGCAAGGCGCCGTGCAGAGGAAACGGATGAAGAACGAGCTGCTCGCTTGACACGCGACGCTACGCGCGTGACAAGGTGTCGTGCAGCTGAAACGGATGCAGAATGAACTGCTCGCTTGGCAGACAACACTGAACGCGAGGCAAGGCGTCGTGCAGAAGAAACGGATGAAGAACGAGCTGCTCGCTTGGCAGACAACACTGGACGCGAGGCAAGGCGTCGTGCAGAAGAAATCCCTCACCAGTGAGAAGATCGGCAAGTAAGGGATGCCCTGCGCCATCAGGACGTACACCGTGCGAGACTAGAGCAGGTTCACCGTGAGAATCGCAACCTTGCTTGATACGATGATAGATTTCTTCTGAGAGCAACTTCATGTTGAGTACAGGCACGCGTTAAGCAGGACCTCATTATTTCAATGCACTAAATGCTCACATTGTGATGCTTTTGTGTGGACCGAGGAGAGAAGAGAATTTTGCTGCAACCACGGCAAGGTCGACCTTAAGCATGATCCTACGAATCCAAAACCCGGTTCAATTCCATCACAACCTCCAGATGCTATTAAAAACCTTTTCCTTAACCAGGACTTTGTGAAGTGCGCGAAACAGTATAACAACGCGCTGGCAATGGCAAGTATCGGTGTCCGAGAGATAGGTATGCCTGGCTTCAATCCTGGAGTGCGCATATAAGGTAAGGTTTACCATTACATTGGTGCTCCTCTTGCCGATCTGGGTTGTACCCCACGCTTTGCTCAGATCTACTTTCACGATCCAGCCCATGAGCTGGAGTTTCGTCGTGCCCACACCTCGAACAGTAGCCTGAATGAGCATTTTTTGCTAAGAGCACAACAGGCCATTCAGGAGTGCAACCCATACGTCCAGCAATTCAAATCAGCCATTGAGTTTGTGGTTCATAATGATAGCACAAATGAACTGAAAATTGTGTTAACAGGTCGCACGCGGCGCCGAGACCTTCATCATGGTACCGTCAACCTTCCGTCACCAGACAGCGATGTGGCTGTCATTGCTCCAGGGGCAATGACAACAGAGCAGTTTGGAAGGCTGGCAGTCGGTGTTCACCTCAGAGGAGGATGTTTACAGACAATAGACGCCATGCATCCAGCGTATGACCCTCTATCATACATACTTCTGCTACCCTGCGGCTCCCAGGGGTACCACACTGAGTTAGCAGGGATAAAGCCAACATCTTTCTACCGCTACCATCTCCAAGTACGTGATCCTACTCATCACTTCAATCTACTACTTCGTGGTGGAAAGTTGACACAGCAGTACGTATGTGACATAATGGCAAAAATTGAGTCGCACCGTTTGAATTGGATTCGCTGCAACCAGAAGTCAATTAAGGCAGAAAAGTATAAGATCATCGTTGATGGGTTGAACAGTGACGCTGAGGTGCTACCTGGACGCCTCACCATTCTGCCGCCATCAATTTATGGGTCACCACATTGGTATGCCAAAGAGTTTCAGGATGCAATGGCTTTGGTCCGAGTCAAGGGAAAACCTGACTTTTTCCTAACATTCACCTGCAACTCAAAGTGGCCAGAAATTAAACAATCATTTTTTGAGGGTCAGTCAGCCAATGAAAGACCTGATATCATCGCCCGGGTGTTTCATATGAAGGTGGAAGCACTCAAAGCAGACCTCCTCAAGAATGATATCTTGGGGCA
Organism: Eptatretus burgeri; assembly: GCF_056783735.1. Classification (NCBI taxonomy): domain Eukaryota; kingdom Metazoa; phylum Chordata; class Myxini; order Myxiniformes; family Myxinidae; genus Eptatretus; species Eptatretus burgeri. The sequence continues at coordinate 51,524,088 of NC_140974.1, forward strand.
TGTGGACGCTTATGTGATGGTGAAGGAAACGCAAAAGCGTCACCTTCCCCATATACACATGCTCCTGACCATGGTACCTCACGACAAGCCCAGAACACCAGCAGATGTCGATCGCGTGGTCTCTGCTGAGATTCCTGACAAATGCACAAATCCGGAACTACACCGTATGGTGACATCACACATGATTCACGGCCCATGTGGGGAATGGAACATCTCGAGCCCTTGCATGGCAGACTGGAAGTGCACAAAGGATTATCCCAAAGCCCTACGAGAAACGACAAGCTTCTCTGATGACTCCTATCCCCTGTACAGAAGACGGTTCTGGCATGCGGTTTGAAAGTTTTTTGTTTTGTTTTGTTTGCACCTACGGGCACGCACTAGTATGTATGGAGGGAGGCACTCCTGCAATGGTGGAATCCTTTCTCATTAAGTGCCCAAGTTTTCCTTTTCATACACTCAAGGAAACGATGATGCGATGAGACGATTTGAGCAAACTGCTTGTGGAGGATGAACTAAGCAAAATTCAAAAGCACAAGCATCTTTCTCAAGGTGCAATGATGAAATACACAGCTGCTCGATAACAGCCACTTCAGCACTTTTCCAAGCCAGCTAATATATAATTTAAAGTATAAAGTTAACCAGAATATAAAAGCTATTTAATCATGTAACTAAATAGTTCGTCAATTTATAGAACACAAGGAAAATGAATATTCCCAACAGGATCTTCTCAATTATGGCATGTCACATGGCTTTTAATCAGCATGATGATATTGACAGAATGTCTTCATTTTACCAGACCGGTTACAACTAAAAATGGTTCACGAAGAGGTCCAAAATGCTTTAAGAGAACAGAAAAGGTTGTGAATAGTTTCCCTACATGTTTTCACATTCGAAGTTGCTTCTAATAAGAACCAGTTGCTTCAATAAGCTGTAAACTTATACTAATTTAAGGTTAAATATAAACAGAAGGCAAAAACATTCAAATATTAAATAATTGCTGTTCAATTTTACAAAGCTCAACATTCTGATGCGAAAGCGAACCCCACGATCTCCTCTTACAGACCTTATAAACAAAGACTTACAAACAGAGACAGGAGGAGATAACATCTTATGCCTTTTGCAAGAGCAGCTGCATTTACAGAAAACAGAGGGTTCTTAATTCAAAGCTTGACAATTACAGGCATACAACAGAAAAACCAAGCAATTAATATCAGATATATATATATATATATATATATATATATATATATATATATATATATATATATATATATATATATATATATATATATATATATATATATTGTTACGGTTGTGGAAATTCGCAAACCACCATTCAGGTTCCCCAGAGATCAGTTATTTCAATAAGTGTGTGTTCCAGGTTAGATTTCCCCACCGATGTATAAAGGGATTTATTCATGTGCCGGGCTGTGAATCTTTGAGTTAGCCGTTATTCTGTTCTATCTTTTATTTCAAACAAACAACATCTCTACAACCACGCCATCCCCACCACAACACCATCAACTCTACAACCACGCCATCTCCACAAACAACGCCAAAGGAGCCACATTCTCCACGACCATTACAAAAAGTATGCACAGAAACAAAGGAAAACCCGATCACTCCTAGGATTCCCCCCGCGCGCCAGGTTGGGGTGGGTCCCTCAGAACGGGTAAACAAGGATGACCGTTACAAAAAGGATGCTCAGAAAAAAAGCAAGTACCAACTCCCACCCCAATGGACTTTCCCCGCGCGCCGGGAAGGGGGTAGGGAAGCGCATCGGAGCAAATAAAAGACGGAGAGAAACCGAGCCTAGCGGATTTGTCGGGGAGGGAGAGAGGAGTTGGAGTGGAGTTGTGGAGTCTTGGAGCAGCCAGCGGAGTCTGAAGTGGAGAGTCGGGCACGTCGCCAGGCCCGACCAACCAAGCCGCCATTCAAGCCGCTCGCCCGGCTGCTCGAGCCACTAAACTGCTCAAGCGACTGGCGCATTGGCAGCGTAAGAGACAGGACCGAGATGCCAAGGGTCGCCGAGCGAAGACCGAGTCGCCACTAAGGGACGGCCAGGTAACCGGCCTGGCCTCTCGGTGCCTTCTGGTCATCCCGGCTCTGAGAACATTAAAGGCTTGAGAGCCCGTTTCTTTTCCCTGGGTTTTGTGTGGAAGTCTGTGGGCCTTGTCTTAAGAAGTAGTGAATTGTGTAAGTGCCTGTATATCTTGCATTTCTTATACTCGGATGTAGGGTTTTCTCGTGTCATGTCCCCATCCCCCCATTGATTGCTTATGTGCTTGTTCAAATAAATGTCCCCCATTGTTGAACGTGAACCTGCTCGTCGTATCATTTCATCACATTGACTGCCATGGTGCGTTCGGAGAATTAGCTGGCTATGAAGGCCGATAAACGTGATCATTTATCCGACGGGATTTGGCGATTTAAAACCGCTCGGCTTCGCACACGGAACGAGCACGCTAAAGCGGCTCGTTTTTGTACAAGTCCCGCCGAGGTATAAACTCTCGGTATTTCTGTCCGCACGCATAGTTAGGTAAATCGACAATTCGGCAATCGACCCTGTAGCGTGTGGACAGAGTATTGACTAGTTTATGATGTGTTAAGGCATCCGTGGCTGGGTTCCGGGGTTGGTCTGGAAAGCCACGACTGGATTGCGGCTTTCGGTGGGCGCACGACCGCGATTTGGCTGAAACGGTCATCCGCACGCGGCGGAAATCTACAACAAATATATATATATATATATTGAAACGCAAAAGAAACTTACCACCTTTTAAACCAGGGGTTCCCAACCTTTTTTTTTACTGGGGTACCATTTCACATGTTTGTGGTCCCACCGAGTACCACTGTACCAAAATTCACCTAAAATAGTGTTTATTTGCGATACAGATACGACAATGGGGAGTTAAACAATACTAACAATGCACAACTATGACATTGAGCAATTTGGTCTGAACAAAAGAATGATACAGTAAGTACCTATTTGATTGTGTAAAATGTCCAGTCAATGGGATGGTTGAGCCTGCTTCTTGCTCACAAGCAGGTCGATGTCAGGCTTTGTTTTGGATAAAGCGCACCGAACATCATGTTCAACATCCAATAGGGATCTTTCTTTTGTTTTTAGAATAACGACTAATGAGAACCCAGCTTCACACAGCCATGTAGATGGGACTACTATGAGCGAATGAACAGCCAGGGCAGCTAGCTTAGGGTGAGACCCCAACATTCCACACCAGAGGTCCGCAAGATTCATCTCGTCAAACTGATCTCGGGCTGTGGAGTCGTTCTGGAGATCAATCAAGCTTTCCTGTAGTCCTGTTCCAGGTGGCAAATCCAATGCATTCATGTGAAATGGGTTGCGAATCATTTTCAGATCCAGTTCCTTGAGATCCGAAAATAGGAATTTAATTCCTCATCCAAATAAGCGAGGTGATCTTTTACCAGTTGTATGAACTCCCTTGGAGGATTCTTTTCACGCTTCTGAAGAATACCGGCCGTGCAAGAAAACATGACCACCACTCCCGCTTCGACATTCGTCTTCCACAGACGGAGTTTTTCCTGAAATCCCTTGACCTTGTCTATGAAGTCAATGATAGTCGCGCCAGTCCCCTGAAGACACTTGTTCAGGGCGTTTAACTGAGAGAAAATGTCGACCAAATAAGCCAGGTGCAATGCCCAGTCGGGGCCGTTCAAAGCAGTGACGAAATCGACAGTCTTTGGTTTTTCATCGTTTTCGAAGAATTCACGAAGCTCAGCTCGCAGTTCAAACACGTGCTCCGCCATATTTCCACGGGATAACCATCTCACCTCAGTGTGGAATAAGAGAACTTTATGGTCGGAGTCGAAATCGTCGCAAAGTGTCTTGAAAAGTCGCGAATTGAGAGCCTGGGATTTCACATGGTTCACAATTTTGATCATGGTTGAGAGAACGTCAGTCAATGGCTTGGGGAGCGCCTTGGCTGCGAGTGCGTGGCGGTGGATCGTACAGTGTAGACCGCGCACTTCAGGAGCAACTGCCTTCACGAGCGTTTGGAAACCTGATCTGCACCCCAACATAGCTGGAGCACCATCTGTGGTACGGCCTTTCAGATCAACCCATGACTGCCCAACTTGATCAAAGACGGAAGACACCTCTTCGAAAATGTCCTTTGCTTTCGTTGTGGTTTTAAGTGGGTGGAAAAATAGTATTTCATCCTTGAACTTGGCTTTATGCACGTTCCGAACGAACGCTAACAGTTGGGCACAATTTGCCACGTCAGTTGACTCATCCAATTGCATAGAAAATCCGCATGGAGATGCCTTGATTTCTGCCACCACCTGGTCACGAATATTGGTTGACATTTCTTCAATGCACCTTTGAACTGTGTTGTTTGACAATGAAAGAGAATTGAGCTTCTTGGCGCTTTGTTCTCCCAGCATGAGACATACGATATCCTTTGTGGCGGGAAGGATGAGGCTTTCACCAATGGTGTGAGGTTTTTTTCTGTTCTGCAATTCGCAGTGCAACCAAGTAGGATGCCTTTACGGCTGCCGTGGACTGCTGTTGAAAATTTCCGCTGCCATCGAAGCGTGCTCTTTTCATGGTATTTTCCTTCCGACGAAAAAAAATCATGGTCCTTGTTGCTGTATTCAGGATGAACAGAATCAAAATGGCGCTTCAATAGACTTGGCTTCATAGATTGATTGCCGAGAACTTTTCCACAAATCACACACTGTGGAGCTTCGAATTCACCTTTTTGGATGGAAGTGAAGCCTAATTTGAGATAACTCTCCGAATATTTTCGCATTGACATGATGCTGGTGAACGATAACGGTAACAATAAGCCGGGCAATAAGCAATGATGACAGTGTGGCGTGTAGAGACAAAACGAATAATAAGACTTGTGCACAATGGCCGATAACAAACAGCTGTCAGTGTACAGCCGCTTTCGATATAAATTTAATTATTGTGCACAAGCTGCATGAGAGAAGTAAAATAACAACTGCGTTAAAAAAAAAAGCACGCTGCCGCGTACCACCGAGAAAGTCCAAATGTACCACAGGTTGGGAACCCCTGTTTTAAACCTTCAAATATCAACAATAACACTGCGTGTAGTAAATGTGTGAACTTATTTGTGGACAAAAGTGTCCTCACTGTCAGACAAAACGGTCACGGATGGTCACTTGAACCTTCAATCATCACTTCATAGCACAGCTGTTGAACAGCCGTTTTGACTGTCAGTGATTAGCCAAGGGGTACGGGATTATTTTAATGAGCTGCACATCATGTCTTGATATTGGCTATAAAAAGACCAGTGCAAAATGGGCATTTCAATCAACATGCCACGATTGTCAAGGGATCAACGGCAGTGTGCCTTGGGCATACTGCAAGGCGGATTGAGCTACCGTGAGGTGGCACGTCGCCTTGGCTGTTCACACCAGACGATAATCGGCCCTGGTGGACAGAGATACCCTCCACAACTCTGCAGATGACAGACCTCGATCAGGGAGGCCAATAGTCACCACTGCAAGGCAGGACAGGCAGATGGTCCTAAGTCAGGTGGCTTCAGACATTGAGGACTGAGTGGGACAGAATCCAGCAGCAATCCATCGAAAGACTGGTCGGCAGTATGCGCCGACGATGCACTGCCTGTATCCAAAACAATGGTGACCACACGCTATTGAAAGGGGACTGACATTGCACCCTGTGCTGTTCTGTACTGTAGAACAAACTTATGAGATGGTGTATCTTGGTCAAAAACTTGACATGTCATCAATAAAATGCCAATGTTTCAATTAGCAATTGTTGGTTTGTTTTATTTTGAACTGTTACAATTTTATTACATTTCAAACAAGTGGTAAGTTTCTTTTGCGTTTCAGTATATATATATATATATATATATATATATATATATATGTATATTTATATATATTTATATATATATATATATATATATATATATATATATATATATATATATATATATTTATATATTTATATATATAGATAGTAGACGAGGCGTAAGTCGTCACCATCGGGACCGAGAAAAAAGTGACGACTTAGAAATGTGACGACTTACGTGTATGCGAACATTCATGATGACTGTGGGGTGAAGGATGAAGTTGCGCGTGGCCTGGACACATATGTGTGAGAGCCGGCTATTGTACCAAAAGGAAAACACAATCCTCGGGCCATAGGTGGGGGTGAGTTGGTGAGTTGGAAAGTGATCAAGCAAAGATGGAATTCATGAATCAGTTTATCAAAAGTAAAGATAATGAACAACTCTGTAAGACAACTCGTATACCATCGGTGATGGTATGGTGACAAATTACATGACACACAGTCATCGTGGTGTTGATTACCACTCAATGCCTATGTGTAAGTGAGTGCGGTAATGTACAAAACAAGCCAATATAAAACCATGATCGGACTTCAACACTAAGCTCGATCGATCCTTTACTTCTTCGCGAAGTAATCCGTTATGTGTGACTGCCTCAAACTCTTGGGCATCTGGTGCATGAGAAAGGATTCAAACCGCTCATTGTATTCCATTCATGTTGGCTGGGCAATCGTCCACCGAAAGACAGTATCGGCCGAATATTTGGCCGAATCGGCCGAAAACGAATATTTGGCTGAGCCGACATTTGCCGAAACCAGATGATGAGCACGTCATCGACATCTTCAAAGGACACGCATTTCACACTTCCCACCGGCCTCACGATCTTCTCCACTTGTCCAAATATCTTGCCCTTATTCTTCAAGATATCGTTCAATGTCTGCCGTTTGATGTCCAACTTCTCAGCTATGTCTCTTTTCTTCATCAGTGGATTTGCCTCGCAAAACTGGATAATGTCGTATTTTTCTTGGTAGGTTTTAGTTGTAAGCTTACGCTTAGTCGCCATTGTCCTGCCTACAGTGCGATCAACGTGTGTACGCAGTTATAAATAGCCTATCACTGGCGGTGTACACCAATGAGCGAGCAACACGATTCCATGAAATCGGGCTTCTCATGAGGCAGCAGTTCCGTGTGACGAGTTAGGAGTGGTAATTTACTTGAGTTTCCATTACGTGGGAATGGACAACATCTGACGACTTAGACGAAGTGATGACTAAGAGATGACGACTTACAGAGGGATGACCCTTTATTCAAAAGGATTTAACATGAGATAAATTCGGGACTTTTTGACGCTGCCGACTTAGGCGAAGTGACGAGTTACACGCTGCCGACTTACACCTAGTCTACTGTATATATATATATATATATATATATATATATATATATATATATATATATATATATATATATATATATATATATATATATATATATATATATATATATATATATATATATAATGAGTATATAAAAACACATGGAATATTTTCAAAAACAAAATGTTTCACAGGCTTCGTCAATTTAATTAATATACTGCGTTTGGACCTTAATTTTTTTAACTGTTTACAATCTTTACAATGCTTTTGATTGGAAAAAAAACACTTACACACAGTGGAGGCCCATTCACGCCCGGATGATAGAATGCGCAGTTGCTTTCGTAGCGACAGTGGCCTTTCAAAATGAAGTGCCTGCAGATGGGTCGGTTGGACATGTCTGCATCAAGAAGGATAGGAGAGGAGGGATGAAAATCAATAGAAATTGGAGACGTGAAGGGGGGGGGGAGGGGAGGGCACGGAGTGAAGATGGTTGAAAAATATTTATAAATAAATCAATAAAACATAGCACATTTGTTGCAACAACAAAAGACCAGGTCACGATCCTAACTGTTTACAGATAAAACAAGATCTCATGTATTTCTTCTACCTGTCTATCGACATATCAACAATAACGTTCACAAGGAACAGGGAAGACAAGTTCTTCACTGTATTTACAGAAACATTATTTTGCATGACAAATAATCCGAGCGGTGTCCATAAATTGACGACACTTTCCAATTACTTTCTGGCACTCTGAAAGAACAACAGCACCCAGGTAAGCCCTGCCAAGGTGTGGAAATGGCAGTCTCCAAAGTTTGAAGACAAATCTCTTGCCAGTTGAGACCAATTGCGTAGGACACACAGCTAAGCTTTGACACCAAAATACCAGCCCCAACCATCACACCAGTTAGTTCTGCCTTACCTGAAAAAGAGTCTTTCAACCTTGCCAAATCTGCACCCACTGTCTTTGCAGAAGGAGTGTCTGATGATCTGTCTGGTCTACTTCCTGGATAAACCTCCTGAAGTTGAATCCCTCAAACGTTAGGGCTTCACCTTCAGCCACGATATCTTTTCGGCAAAACCACATATAGCTTCCTTCCAAAGCAAGCCACCGACTGGGCATTGTCTATCGCACCAAGTCTTTTCTGAACAAATCCAAACATCGAATAACTTACAAAACCCTCAACAACAGGTCGATACAGCACTGCTCTTCCCTTTGGAGTGGTCCTCCTGCCTCTTACCTCTTCATTCTGTGGAAACTAAGACCTTCAAAATATTTGGCATTTTCCCATGATAAAGCCAAATCTCTGGGCCTATAACTCTATGATCAGAGAGGATGGTGACCTTGCTGTCTAACACCTCATTTCTACCACCTCCTCACTTTGCAGCTGTCAAAAATGTGAAGAAAAACTCCGTGCTGTCTTCATTCTTATGGAAAACTCCAAAGGAAGTGACCAATCGCATGATAGTTGTGCATGAGCATCAACTTGGGAGTCCCGAATGAAATAATGCACAACCTCTCGCAAGAGCTGAAAGCGCAATGTAACCAAAAATAATAAGATAGAGAGTTTACAAACAGATTCACTACCTTGAGAATTGCCCGAAGGACGGCCTTGTCCACGATAACCACGGCCGCAACCTCTCATGCAATGTCCCTGCGGAATGTTTGGAGGCGTCCCCTGACCCCGATCCCTTAGGCCAGGCTCGTCCCAGTACTTGTCCACTGAGGGAGGTGGCGGTGGTGGAGGTGGCGGTCCCATCATCCTGGGGGGTCCTGTGATGCCAAAAGTATCAGGAGCAGTGTTGATTTTCACATTATAGGTGGAAAGACATAAAAAGCATTTGAAGCAAAAATATCTTAATTTCACTGCTGCAATGGAGTCATTATGATAGCAAAAGTACAACCATCATGCTACCATTTGAAGACCTCATGACTCGATCATTATTCTTAGTTGTAAGCTCTCCCACTCAAAAATGAAAGAAAACACGAAATATGCGTTTTTCCGCTCTAAATTAAGGGCAACGCAAATATTTTTTTGTATACCAAGTTGAGGCTCGTATAAGAGCTGATACACAGAAACATATAACAAGACAGGAGACAAGAGGGGGGCAGGGGGGGAGATGGAGGCACAAAATAGTGGGGAACAAAGACAATGGGATATCTGTGGAAGGAAGAGGGATGGGGTAGGTTACACAGGGTAACAAGATGGTACGACAGGAACCTTCAGGAAGGAAAACATGGAATTTGAAGGAGGTGGGTTTGGGGTGGAAATTTTAGAGCATTATCTGCTTGTACTTCAATACCGATGAGCTGCCGGTACTCTAATTCAAAAATGTAATGGGCCCGGTATGCTTTCCTGGATCAGGCATTGCATGGCGGAGGTATGCGCTCTGCTGAGTGCACTTCTAGTTTCACGATGTGGTCCACAGGTTACCTGGGAATGGTGGCCGGTGTCCAGGGGGATAAGGCATCATATGTCCACCATGTGGCGTCGGGAAGGGCATCCCATTCTGGGGCATCACAGGCAGGCCGGGCTGTGCGTGTCCTGGAGCTGGAGGCATGCCAGGATTCATCACTGGCAGATAAGATGAAAACATTATGATTACACTCCAGCAGCCAGGCGCAACATCCAAGTTCAATCCAAAAATAATGGCCACGTAGATGGATACAGGATATTGCAATGTGCTTCACGGAAATGAAAAGGTACCTGGGGGTGGAGGTCCTTGATGTCGAGGTGCCAACACCCGCTTTATTCTCTCGCCAAGCTCTGGATGCCAAATCATCTCCTTCGACAGCTGCCCACCCCAATTACTCTGCAGGCAAAAGGTCAACTCAGTCAAGAATACTTGATATTTCAGAATGTCCTTTCCCCAATCAGGGAAATTACTAACATCTTGATCAATTCCATTGATGAGATATAACAGGAACTGTAAATACTGCTCACCAGACAACTCACAATGATGGTCGATAACAGTTCCTGGACATTATTGAGTGGAGCACCGGCTGCAACCTACTGTGAAACTGGCTGGTGCTGAGAAAGTACAACTGGCTGGCTATACACTAGGTTGTGCTGGTTCAGCTGCTACATTGGATTGTGACCCTACCAGAATAAGGAGGAGTGTGGTGAACAAGCAGCCATAAGTACAATAAACACAGCAATCTAATTCCTCGTTGTCCGTTTCTCTTTAAGTAAGAGAGCACACATAACTCGGTTACATTTCATGGTGTCAGATGTGGGATACGTAACAGTGTGATCTTATTTATTTAAGATGGCAGAACTGGAGTAAGAGGGCAGTGGTTGAAAGCAAGATGGCTGACGAGAAGATTTAGGAGCTGGAAGCACAACTACAAGAGCTTCGGATATGGAAAGACAGCATGGTTCCGCCACTGCCAGTATAGCAGGCTCCATTCCCAATTATTAATGTAAAGGCACCTTCCAGGAAGAAATTAAGATCATTTTCTCGTAAAGCAGCTGAAAGTGTGTCGGATTGGGTTGAAGATGAGAGAGGAGTTATTCTCGGCATGGAATCTGGTGATGCCGCCTGGTTTCTTTTGCGTAATTTAGGAGTTGCATGCGAAGAAGTTAAGTTTTCAGCAACGGGGAATACCCCGTTTTACTTGAGGTTTGGCCGAGACGCTCGTCTTCCACTGCACCTAGCTTTAGGCCGAAATGAAAATGATAGTGTGGACAACTGGGTCGAATGGCATCAGCAGCAGTTAAGAGAGGCTTACAAAAAGGCTGAGGAGCGCCTTGAGCTGGATCATGAAAAGAGGAAGATTGAAGTTCAGACATTCTATTTGGGCAGCACGTTTCCCTCAGGAGCCATTGTTGCGGGCGACACAAGATTCAAGATGCTTTCAAGGTGAATGGTCGTCAAGGAGACCGACATATGGTGGAGCCAGCTGATGTAACCTCAGCAATGCAGAAGGTTGTCAGACGTGCTGAACTTGAAGTCTGTGAGAATCCAGTGGATGGTCAAACCATGCATGTCTCAAGGAAGATCCAGCCGTATGATCCAAAAGTTGTTGAGACACCACTTTCTGAAAGCAATGACTGACGATGATGATGAGCATTACCTAGAGATTGAGTGGAAGACTCAAGCCGTTGCACCGGCAACTACTGGACCACCCAACAGGTTGTGAGGTCACAGCGACAGAATGTGGGCAGACACAGCAATCGCACAAACTTCCCACGTTCTGCAATTCCAGGTCATTAGGCATTGTGCATGCCGAGGATGGCAGGCTCAAGCATGGGGAGTATGTGGCCAGGTGAAGAATAGTCCTGGTCATTTTGGGGGCACGTGACTCGCATTGTTGTTGTTGTTGTTGTTGTCGGTGTGTGGAGGGGTTGTGAAATGAATGCGAGGGAAAAACCTTCGGAGTGTAGGCTTTATTTCACTTGATTGAAGCCGCTTCTACAGACACATCAGGGAATACATGTGCAGCAAGAAATACATGTGCAGCAAGGAGTACATGTGCAGCAAGGTATACACGTGCAGTCGATCACCGCAAAATAAATCAGCAATTAGCACGGAGTCCGGTATACTCTCAATTCTTACCATTCAACGAGCACCAAGTGAACCACCGCCATAAATGACAATGCCCCAGGGACAATCCCACCGACCGCACGGAATCTCGGTTTTATCTGTCCCGTGCGCGAGCCGCGCGACACGTGATCACGCATCACATCCTTCAATTCATCACATTCTCCTCGTCTTTAAAATGTAACTAGAGGCTCAACTAACGCACCATGATTACTTCAACGCTATAAGAGTATACATTTCAAGCAGCGCGAACTATTTAAACTACAGAAGCATACATTCCAAGCAGTGAGGATTATTTTGAGTTATAGGAGCATGGTAAGGTGCCATCGAGGGATGCCGATAATCCCCTTTACAGATCGAGTCGGCGAGGGGGTTTTATACGTCGTCCTCTCCGGGAGTAAATGGTGGTTTCACTTGAGGGAGGCTTCCGATCCTCTTGGGGAGCCTCGACTTGTGCCGGGGATGACTGCTCGATCGCTCTCGGGTGGAACGCGGCAGCTCCGTCGCCACCATTCCGGGGTGGAGTTCCTGGGGGGGAAACACCTGGGGAGGGAATGTCAGAGGGAGGAGTACCAGATGGAGGAGTACCTGCAGGAGGAGTACCTGCGGGAGCCAGATGGCGAACCGACACAGTGGTCTCCCTGCCATCAGGAAGTCTAACATGAGCATACTCAGGATTAGCATCGATGAGTTCGACCTCCTCCACCATTGGTTCACACTTGCTTTGTCGTACCGGGCGCTTCATGAACACTGTTCCGGGATAGGTTAGCCAGTTGGGCACCGATTGGCCGTCAACATAACGTCGTTGGTGAGTAAACATTCGTTCGTGAGGAGTTGCATTGGTGGACGTACAGAGCAAAGAGCGTATGGAATTCAGAGCGTCGAGTAGGGTAACCTCCCACCGCTCGGGCCCAGTCCTCTCGATTTCAGCGCCAGGGTTACGGCTTTCCAAATGACTCCATTATACCGTTCCACCTGCCTATTACCCTGTGGGTTGTAACCCGTCGTTCGACTAGTTGCTATGCCGTGCTCAAATAGGAACTGTTTTAGCCCGGCCGACATGAAACACGGTCCTCTGTCTCAATGTATGTATGAAGGTTTCCCAAACATGGCGAAGAGGTCAGAGAGACATTTCACGACAGTGCCCAAGGTCATATCCGAGCACGGAAATGCGAATGGGAACCTTGAGTATTCATCAACAACAGTGAATATGTATCTGTTGTCTGTCTCGGTCGGCAGGGGCCCTTTGAAGTCGATATTTAGTCTCTCGAAGGGAGAAGTGGCCTTGATCAATCTGCCAGGAGCGGCGCCATAGAATCTGGGTTTTAGTTCAGCACAAGCAGGGCAAGAAGCATTCATTTGTTTAATATCTTCGATAGAATAGGGAAGGTTTTGTCTGCGCACAAAATGTGCCATTCTGGTTACCCCCGGGTGGCACAGAGACCCATGAAGGTCTTGCAGAGCCCGACTGATTGTCGCCGAACAGTAGACCCGAGAGAAGGTGTCTGTGGCAGGGTTTTCCCTCCCGGGCCGATAAACAATGTCGTAACTATAACAAGATAGATCTATCCGCCATCTCATTATTTTCTCGTTCTTAATTTTCCCGTTATTTTTCCCATCAAACATGAAGGCAACGGATCGCTGGTCCGTGACAAGTGTGAAGTGATTGCCCAGTAAATAATGCCTCCATTTCCGTAGGGCTTCGACAATAGCGTACACTTCCTTCTCTATTGCCGAGTGTCTCTGCTCACTTCCTGAGAGAGTTCTCGAGAAGAACGCGACGGCTCGTCCGGACTGATTGAGCGTCGCGGCGATCGCGTGATTGGAAGCATCCGTTTCCACCACGAACGGCACCGAGCTGTCGATCGATAATACCACGGAATTACCGATATCATCTTTGAGGCTGTGGAAAGCTTTTACAACAGCGACATCTGGTGGGAAGTTTTTGCAATGCACTAGGGGATGTATTTTTTCAGAGTATTGGGGGATCCATCTCGCGTAGTAAGCGAACATCCCGATCACCCGACGCATTGTCTGCAGGTCCTGAGGTGGGGGTAGCTCACGAAGTGGGCGCAATCGTTCAGGATCGGGCTTTATCATGCCGTCGGCTATTGTGTAGCCGAGAAGATTAATTGACCTTGCCGAGAATACGCATTTCTCGTAGTTGATGGTCAGATTATATTTTCTAGCAATGCTCAAGAATCTGTCCAGATTCACATCATGTTCCCCCCGATCTTTACCGCACACCGTGACATTGTCCACGTAAACAAAAGTGTCTTTGAGGTTTTCATCCGAGATGATGTCGTCCATAACTCGTTGGAAGCAAGCTACTCCATAAGTGACACCGAACGGAATCCTCCTGAATTGATAGAGGCGTCTACCTGCCTGGAACGTGGTGTAAGGTTTGTCTTCCTCCCGAATGGGAATTTGATGATAGGCGCTTCGCAAATCGATGGTGCTGAATATTTTGTAATTGGCCACGCGTTCAACCATCTCGTCTATGCACGGCAAAGGGTAGGCATCGAGTTGGGTGAAGCGATTGACCGTTTGGGAGTAATCAACAACCATTCGTTTCTTATGGTTCTGGTTGGTGGTCACCAACACCTGCGCGCGCCATGGCGAATCGCTCGGTTCTATAATACCTTCTTCCAGTAATCGCTTGGTCTCAGAAGTGATGAAGTTCATATCGGCAGTGGTATATCGCCGCGATTTGATCGCTATCGGTTTACAGTCCGGCGACAAGTTAGCAAACAGCAGGGGGGACGATACCTCTGCGGTGGTCAGAGCATTTAGAATTAGACGAGGTTTGCTTCCTCCAAAGGGTATTTCGACGCTCGTGTGCTGCTTGAGGACATTATGATCCAGAATTACATCAGCGCATAAATCACCAAGCACCAGTACCCTTACATCCCGATGCGTGTACCCTTTTATGTCCAATTCAACATTGCAGTACCCTCGTACGCGGAACTGTAGTGATGTGGCGGCCATGCATACCGTATTGTCTGTCGGGTGGATCTTCCATTTCCTGCCCTTCACTTGCGAGCTGTTGACGAAACTTTCAGAGCTACCGGTATCAATCAGAGCCTCAGCCATATGCCCGTAAATTCGTACGTTGATGATAACTTTGGATAGATTCCCCGGTGAAGCTGCTGTTACTTTCTTTTGTGAGTAGAGAGCCGCAGAAGTGGGTTTATTTCTTCTAAGAGTAGATTTGCATACCCTGGCATAATGCTCTTTTAATGTGATGAATTGAAGGATGTGACGCGTGATCACATGTCGCGCGGCTCGCACACGGGGCAGATAAAACCGAGATTCCGCGCGGTCGGTGGGATTGTCCCTGGGGCATTGTCATTTATGGCGGTGGTTCACTTGGTGCTCGTTGAATGAAGTGGCTTCAATCAAGTGGAATAAATTGAAATGAATGCGAGGGAAAAACCTTCGGAGTGTAGGCTTTATTTCACTTGATTGAAGCCGCTTCTACAGACACATCAGGGAATACATGTGCAGCAAGAAATACATGTGCAGTAAGGTATACACGTGCAGCAAGGAGTACATGTGCAGCAAGGTATACACGTGCAGTCGATCACCGCAAAATAAATCAGCAATTAGCACGGAGTCCGGTATACTCTCATTTCTTACCATTCAACGAGCACCAAGTGAACCACCGCTGTAAATGACAATGCCCCAGGGACAATCCCAACGACCGCGCGGAATCTCGGTTTTATATGTCCCGTGCGCGAGCCGCGCGACACGTGATCACGCATCACATCCTTCAATTCATCACAGGTTGTTTTTCCCCTTGGGCCGGACGTTGTAATTGCTCATGGAGCACAGGGCTCGGTGGAGCATGTGTCTGGACTTCCGATGCATGGTTTTGGAGAAAGGAGCCATCTCGCGTGTGCTCGTCTTCAAGAATTGCATCGAGTTAGGAACGTCCACGTGGTCTCCGGAAGTTGCGTGACCGCACAGATGGAGAGGTCTCTCGGGTTTCCTTGTGGTCTTGGACCATTCGTCGTGAAGCTTTTTGGCCTCCGACTTGAAGGGGATGTACGGTCCCAGTCACACCATCGATCTGCAGACCCTGATCGGGATTTGTGTGGTGATGATAGCTCTGGTGACTGCTGCTGGTAGTTGTATGCACCGGGAATCGAGTTTGTTGCGGTTATGTGGATTGTTGTGGTTCAGACATCGATCCTCCACGCAAAGGATGGTTCACAACATGATGTGCCATCCGGGTGATACCAATGTCCTTTGGAGATGATTCAGCTGTTCTTAACACTGTATTGGTAAGGTAACCTTGTGGTTATACACGGGGTTGTGCTGGTTAAGCTGTTGCATTGGATTGTGACAGTAACCAGAATAACACAGTGTGTGTGGTGAATGGAAGGTCGTGACGTGTGATCACATGATGCCCGGCTCGAGCACAGAAGAGATAAAGCTGAGGGTCGGCTCGGCCGCGGGGTTTTGTCCCTGGGGCATTGGCATTGTATGTCGCTGGCTCACTTGGTGCTCATTGAATGGTGAGAACACTGATTGATATATAATACTGATTTATTTTGCGGTGATTAGTTGCGCGTGTGTACCTTACTGCTTGTACTCCATACTGCGTTTGTATTTCCTGGTGTGCCCGTAGAAGCGGCTCCAATCAAATGGAATAAAGCCTAAACTCTGAAGGTTCTTCTCTCGCTTTCATTACAATTTATTCCATTTAGTTTTCTCGGCTCTCTCAACCAACGATGGACAAGATCTACAAACCAGAGAGGTTCGACGCAGACCCAAACGCGACTGACGCAGAAATGAAATGGTCGCATTGGTTCTGTTCCTTCTCACACTATCTGACCATCATCGAAGAGGGAGCTGACAAATTTGCCGCTCTCGTGAATCATGTCTCGCCCAGCGTATACAGGCTCTTCTCGGAGTGCGACACTTACGAAGCAGCGATCGACGTGCTGCAGGCGCTCTACGTGAAGCGCAAGAACGAGGTATACATACGACATCTTCTCAACACACGCAAGCAAGCAGCCGGGGAGACAATTGATCAGTTCCTGCAAGCTCTGAATCAGCTGGGAAAAGACGGCAGCTTCCGGGCCGTAAGCGCCGAGGAACACCGAAAGGAAGCGACACGGGAGGCATTCATCCAAGGACTCAGATCAGCCCACATACAGCAACGCTTACTAGAGAAAGCGCAACCCACTCTTGACAAGGTAGTCGATCAGGCTCAGGCGATGGATACGGCACAGCAGCAATCTGAGTCATTTGGGACACCGATGCTGCTAATGAACGCTGCTACGATGGGAACCCAAGGAACCCCACTGGCACAGACACAGCCAGACATGAGGGATGGAGAAACACCCGAGGAGCCGGATACCCAGGCCACGTCAAACTCCTCAGCAACTGCTCCGGTTGGTAAATGCTTCTTTTGTGGGTACAAAAGGCACCCCCGTCAAAAATGCCCTGCCAGAGATGCCACATGCATGAATTGCGACAAGAAAGGGCATTATGCCAGGGTATGTAAATCTACTCTAAGGAGAAATAAACCCACTTCTGCGGCTCTCTACTCGCAAAATAAATTAACTGCAGCCTCCCCGGGGAATCTATCCAAGGCTATCATCAACGTACGAATTAACGGGCATATGGCTGAGGCACTGATTGATACCGGTAGCTCTGAAAGTTTCGTCAACAGCTCGCTAGTGAAGGGCAGGAAATGGAAGATCCACCCGACTGACAATACGGTATGCATGGCCGCCACCTCACTACAATCCCGCGTACGAGGGTACTGCAAAGTCGAATTGGACGTAAAAGGGTACACGCATCGGGATGTAAGGGTACTGGTGCTTCGTGATTTGTGCGCAGACGTAATTCTGGATCATAACGTCCTCAAGCAGCACACGAGCATCGAAATACCCAATGGAGGAAGCAAACCTCGTCTAATTTTAAATGCTTTGACCACCGCGGAGGTGACGTCCCCCCAGCTGTTCGCTAACCTGTCGCCGGTCTGCAAACCGATAGCGATCAAATCGCGGCGATATACCACTGCTGACATGAATTTCATCACTTCAGAAACCAAGCGATTACTGGAAGAAGGAATTATAGAACCGAGCGATTCGCCATGGCGCGCACAGGTGTTAGTAACCAGCAGTCAGAACCATAAGAAACGAATGGTTGTCGATTATTCCCAAACGGTCAATCGCTTTACCCAACTCGATGCCTACCCCCTGCCGCGCATAGATGAGATGGTCGAACGCGTGGCCAATTATAAGGTATTCAGCACCATCGACTTGCGAAGCGCCTATCACCAAATTCCCATCCGAGAGGAAGACAAACCTTACACCGCATTCCAGGCAGGGAGGCGCCTCTTCCAATTCAGGAGGATTCCATTCGGCGTCACGAATGGAGTAGCTTGCTTCCAACGAGTTATGGACAACATCCTCTCAGATGAAAACCTCAAAGACACTTTTGTTTACGTGGACAATGTCACAGTGTGCGGTAGGGATCAGGGGGAACATGATATGAATCTGGACAGATTCTTGAGCATTGCTAGAAAATATAATCTGACTCTCAACTATGAGAAATACGTATTCTCGGCAAGGTCAATTGACCTTCTCGGCTACACAATAGCCGACGGCACAATTAAGCCTGATCCTGAACGATTGCGCCCGCTCCGTGAGCTACCACCACCTCAGGACCTGCAGACGATGCGCCGGGTGATCGGCATGTTTGCTTACTATGCGAGATGGATTTTGCAATACTCCGAGAAAATACATCCCCTAGTGCATTGCAAAAACTTTCCACCAGATGCCGCTGTTGTGACAGCTTTCCACAACCTCAAAGACGATATCAGTAATTCCGTGGTTTTATCGATCGATAGCTCGGTGCCCTTTGTGGTGGAGACCGACGCTTCAGATCACGCCATAGCTGCTACGCTTAATCAGTCTGAGAGACCCGTCGTGTTCTTCTCGAGAACTCTCTCTGGAAGCGAGCAGAGACACTAAGCGATAGAGAAGGAAGCGTACGCCATCGTCGAAGCGCTGCGGAAATGGAGACATTATTTGCTGGGAAACCACTTCACGCTCGTTACGGACCAACGATCCGTGGCATTCATGTTTGATGGGAAAAATAACGGGAAAATTAAGAATGAAAAAATTATGAGATGGCGAATAGACCTAGCTTGCTATAGTTACGACATTGTTTACCTGCCCGGGAGGGAAAACCCTGCTGCAGACACCTTCTCGCGGGTCTACTGCTCGGCGGTAATCAGTCGGGCTTTGCAAGACCTGCATGTGTCTCTTTGCCACCCGGGGGTAACCAGAATGGCACATTTCGTACGCAGACAGAACCTGCCCTATTCTATTGAAGATATTAAACAAATGAATGCTTCATGCCCTGTTTGTGCTGAACTCAAACCCAGATTCTATGGTGCGGCTCCTGGCAGACTGATCAAGGCCACTTCTCCCTTCGAGAGACTAAACATTGACTTCAAAGGGCCCCTGCCGACCGAGACAGACAACAGATACATATTCACTGTTGTTGATGAGTATTCAAGGTTCCCTTTCGCGTTTCCGTGCTCGGATATGACCTCGGGCACTGTCGTGAAATGTCTGTCTGACCTCTTCGCTATGTTTGGGAAACCTTCGTACACACATTCAGACAGAGGGCCGTGTTTCATGTCGGCCGGGCTAAAACAGTTCCTATTAGAGCACGGCATAGCAACTAGTCGAACGACGGGTTACAACCCACAGGGTAATGGTCAGGTGGAACGTTATAATGGAGTTATTTGGAAAGCCGTAACTCTGGCGTTGAAATCAAGAGGACTGGGCCCCGAGCGGTGGGAGGTTACCCTTCTCGATGCTCTGAATTCCATACGCTCTCTGCTCTGCACGTCCACCAATGCGACTCCTCACGACCGAATGTTTACTCACCAGCGGTGTTATGTTGACGGCCAATCGGTGCCCAACTGGCTAACCCATCCCGGAACAGTGTTCATGAAACGCCCGGTACGACAAAGCAAGTATGAACCCATGGTGGAAGGGGTCGAGCTCATCGATACTAATCCAGAATACGCTCATATCAGGCTCCCAGATGGCAGGGAGACCACTGTGTCGGTTCGTCATTTGGCTCCCTCAGGTACTCCCCCCGCCGGTACACCACCATCTGGCACACCTCCCTCTGACATCCCCTCCCCAGATGTTTCTCCCCCAGGGACTCCACCCGAGAAGGGTGACGGCGGAGCTACCGCGTTCCACCCGGGGGCGATCGGGGAGTCATCTCCGGCACGAGTCGAGGCTCACCAAAAGGATCGGAAGCCTCCCTCAAGTGAAACCGCCATCTACTCCCGGAGAGGCCGGCGAATAATACCCCCTCGCCGACTCAATCTGTAAGGGGATTATCGGCATCCTCGATGCTCATGCTCCTATATGCTCGTTACATAATATATCGATGCTCATTACCATGCTCCTACAACTCACAATAATCCTCACTGCTTGGCATGTATGCTTCTGTAGTTTAGATAGTTCGCATTGCTTGAAATGTATACTCCTGTAGCGCTGAAGTAATCCTGGTGCGTTAGCTGGGCCTCTAGTTACATTTTAAAGGCGGGGAGAATGTGGTGAATTGAAGGTCGTGACGTGTGATCACATGACGCCCGGCTCGAGCACAGAAGAGATAAAGCTGAGGTTCGGCTCGGCCGCGGGGTTTTGTCCCTGGGGCATTACCGTTGTATGTCGCCGGCTCACTTGGTGCTCATTGAATGGTGAGAACACTGATTGATATATAATACTGATTTATTTTGCGGTGATTAGTTGCGCGTGTGTACCTTACTGCGCTTGTATTTCCTGATGTGCCCGTAGAAACGGCTCCAATCAAATGGAATAAAGCCTAAACTCTGAAGGTTCTTCTCTCGCTTTCATTACAGTGTGGTTAACAAGCAGCTGTTAGTTTAAAAAACACGGCAACCTAATTCATCGTTGTGCGTTTCTCTGTGAGGAGAGAACTCACACGTAACTCGGTTACACAAGAAAAAGGACAAACATGATTCCACAATTCCCAATCAAAACAATTATAAAAGCTGCACTGAGTCTGGGTACTGTACTGTACTGTACGTACTGTACGCTTTATCACGAACGTGCTGAAACGTGCACCGGTGTAAAAACACAAATAAAAAGACTGCACAGCAAAGGTAGAAGAAAAAACAACAACTGTAATGGGCTGAGAGAGGGTTCAAACACCATGAAGGGATGAAACGTGTGAAGAAAACTACTCACCATGTTGGAAACGGCGCGAAACTCCCGGATCTCGCGAGACTGCTTTGTTGTTGTTGTTGTTGTTTAAATGTTGTTTAAATACCATTGATAAATATCGATCGGATAGACATTTATCACAACCGCAAATCTTGAACCGCGTATCGAAACTCCTTAATCCTTGGAAATCCACATGGAATGAAATTCTAAAATTTCGATAAAATTGTTTCCTTCACAAAAGGATGGAATTTTGGGGGTTTATACCATTTTTAAATCGAGAGAACTCAAAATTTACTTTTCCCGCATCATTTACTTTGAAAACAGCACGAAGATCGATCGTTTCCAAAAAAAAAAAAACCCCCAAGATCGATTCTAACGAAATAAAATCTTTTTTTAGCCGCGTCTCGCGTAGCGAACGCCGCTCTGAGAGAGCTCAGCTTTCGCTTTCGCTTTCGCTTTCGCTTTCGCCTTCTTCTTCTTCTTCTTCTTCTTCTTCTTCTTCTTCTTCTTCTTCTTCTTCTTTTCTTCTTCTTCTTACAAAACCTTTATATTAGGACTCGGCTCTTTTATATATACGATCCGGATCTCCTTAAATACTAAACACATGTACACATCCTCACATAGACGGTGCCTGTTGGGTTCGGACATTTCCTTTAAAGTTTCGAAAAGTTCACGTTACTATTTAAAGATTATTTCATTTAATATATTGTAATTTCGTAAATTCATTATTTATTTCGTAAATACACTATGACGGGTCTCGCTATTGGCTTAATCAAGGCACGTGACGAAATATCTTTTTTTTTTTTTGTTTGTTTTTTTTTAGCCGACAAAACCTTGAGGACGCGGCTCTTGGATACATTTGTCCTTGTTTTTTTTTTTTTTTACACACTGCAAGCAAACAGCGATTGGCACAGGCAGACGACACGGAAGTGGGACATTAGACGGCGTGATGACGATTTTTTCGGACGTACTGTTGGAACGATCGTTGCACAGAATCAAAGGTCAGCACGTCCTGACGTGCGGCTTCAAGGTCGTCTTCACACGTCACCTGGAGTTGTAAACACCGACGAAGGGATGGATCAGTCTCACGAGCTCGAAATGGACTCCGAATTAAATTAAATAAAAACACGAACATAGAGAGCAGAGTGTAAAAACGGGCCAAACGTCCCTTCCAGCCTTCGATTCGCAGAAACGACACGTTGTGCGCACTTGGCTTATACACCGCACAAAGCAACCTCGAAGTCACACAAGTGTGAATACAGGAGATAAACGAAATGAATACGAGACGAGCCATGAGAAATAGAAACAAACCTCCGATGTCCCGGATCAACGCATCATCACAGTCAGAGTCCAATTTAATAATTCACACATAGCACCATGGAGATGCAAGGGGGAGGGAAGTGGGGTCAAAAAAACTCGTTACAAACACACAAAGTGATTAAAATGCATTTATTTTGCATTTCCAAACGTAACTTTATGGTACACAGAATGTAACCCGGTCCAGTGACATTACAAACTGTCCCTTCAGGTGACAGCAGCCATGAGCTTTCAATGACGGGGTGAAACAATCCCCTATTGTTAAATGTACATCACAGGAAGCCTTTTATACAAAGCGTACAGGGAGGAGGATTAACCTTTCAGAACCTGTTACTACCATGTAGGTACTCATACAGCATGGGGTACACGACCCTCCCCCAAAATTGGACGTTGAAAGTATCCAAAACCGACCACATTCAAATAGTTATCAATGGTTGTGTCATGAGCAATTTCAGACAGGAGACCGTCAAATATTATATCAACATCACAATCAGCATGACTCCCGTGACCATGACAACCTGCACTGATTTCCGTCTCCTGGCAAAAGCGGTGAGGGGGGGGGGCGGGTGGAGCGGTCGGAATGCATAAATTACAAAATTGGCGGGAAAAAAAATCACTCCCGGCAACTGCCAACCTCAGCAAAAAAAAAATATATATATATTTGGCGATAGGAATTAGGGATAGGCGAGGTGGGGAAGGACAGTCTCAATACGACTCGGCAATGAATGAAAACATGACAGGTGCACCTCCCACAATGCACACCCACCACTTCAAACTGGGACAGTTCACCATGCACAAGAGCCGACAGGGCTTCAAAGGCACCACACAGCTTTGTACAAAACGCTTTATTATCAAAAGTTGACTCCACCTCATGGTAGCCTTATATTATATTAATTATATAATACAATAAAATACATAAAACTGTACATCACCCAGTTACAAATCAACTACAGATGCTGGCAGTTTTTACATCAGTGATTCAAACATGCTGAAAGACAGCATAGTGTGTTCACAGGGATCCGGGTACCCCGACCGGCTTCGTCTTGCTCTCATAGTCCACAGGCACATGTGCAGAAGGCCGAGGATTATTACACACGACATGGCAGCCCATTGATCTGAAATGCTTTTAAAGCCAAGTTCTTCCGGTGAGGTCATCACCAACGATGCGTATCAAACGACACGTTTCAAGAATGAAGGCTTAAGTCGGTGAGGGCTACCATTAAGCCAACCAGCACCAGTTCAAAAGGTCTCCAAGGTCTTCCATTGTTGAGTTGTGGAATCCACATTCTACAGTACAGAGATCACAGTGTGACGGCGGTCTTCAAGTCCTCCATTCTTTTTCACCCCCTGAGTGCTGAGGGTCGTCATGGTTTGGTCGCTGACCCCAGGGGGGGCCGGGTAATGGCAGTGGAGGCCCGTTCACGCCCGGATGATAGAACGCACAGTTGCTCTCGTAACGACAGCCACCTTTCGCCATGAAGTGCCTGCAGATGGGTCGGTTGGACATGTCTGCATCGGGAAGGGTAGGAAAGGAGAGGTGACAAATCAGCAGAAGTTTGAGAAGTGAAGGGGGGGGGTGGCAAGAGCATGGGGTGTGGGTAGTAAAATACAAACAACCAAAAAAACATGGCGCATTTGTTGCAACAACAAATTTCCAGGTCAAGATCCGAACTGTGTACAGATAAAACAAGATCTCAAGTGTTTGTTCTACCTGTCTGCCGACAGATCAACAATAGCATTCACAAGGAACATGGAAGAGCAGTTCTTCATTGTATTTACAGAAACATTATTTCGCATGACAAATAATTATCCGAGGAGCGTCCATAAATCAACAAGTCCCAATTACTTTCTGCCACTGTTAAAGAAATACAGCACTCAGGTAAGCCCTGCTCAGGTGTGAAAACAGGAATGTCGACAGCTTGAAGCCAAATCTCTTGCCAGTTGAGACCAATTGTATAAGATGTCACAGGATACACCGGTAAGCGTTGCTACCAAAACACCAGACCCCACCATCACATCAATTAGTTCTGCCTTACCTGAAAAAGAAAGTCTTTCAACCTTGCCAAATCTCACACGCACCCACTGTCTTTGCAGAAGGAGCGTCTATGGTGAACTGTCTGGTCTACTTCCTGAACAACCCTCCTAAAGTTGAATCCCTCAAATGTTGGGGCGTCACCTTCAGCCATGATCTCTCTTCGGCAAAACAACATGTCCAAATCGGCTTCCAAAGCAAGCTGCCGACTGCGCATCCTCTGTCGCAATAAGTCTTTCCATACTAAATCCGAACATCAAATAACTTACAAGACCTCTTTATCTCTCTGCTGGAAAATCCTCTTTATATCTTTGCTGATGACCCCCCTCTCAGACCGGCAAGCAGTAGCCTCTTCACTCTCTGCAGATGTGGATAAATTCACAAGCTGGTCCATTACATGGAACATTGTCTTTCCATCCTGACAAATCTCACACTCTCACTATGTCTCTCCGAAAGGACGATCTGGAACCACCCCCCCCCCCAATATACTTTCTCAACAATCCTCTTGAAGAAGTCCTTTCATTCAAGTTTCTGAGTCTCACTATCTGCCATGATCTTTCCTGGGAAAGCCACATTTCCAAGCTGGTCTCCAAAGCTAGTCGCTGACTGGGCATCCTCCGTCATGCAGAGTCCTTCCTTTGCACACCTGAGATCTTAACCACATGCAAAGCTTTCATCCATAGCCTGTTGGAGTACTGCTCTCCCCTCTGGGCTGGTGATCCTGCCTCTCACCTTTCTCGGCTTCACTCTGTAGAAACCAAGGCATAGCCCATGGTGAGGCAGAATCTTTGGGTCTCTCACCCTCTCACCATCGGCAGGTCGGTGGTCTTTCTGTCTTCTACCGTCTCTCTCCGGACTCACTACCGCCCCCCCCCCCAGCTCTGTCTTCTCCCAACCCTCGTCCCCCCCCCCTTTGTTGTACATTATGTGTGTTAGCTCTTCTAGGAGCCTTAACATTATATATAAAAAAACACCTTAACCAACAGGTCGATAGAGTACTGCTCTTCACTGTAGGCTGGTCCTCCTGCCTCTCAGCTCTTCATTCTGTGGAAACTAAGGCCTTCAAAATATTTGGCATTTCCCACGATGAATCTAAATCTCTGGGCGTCTAACTCTAACATCAGACAGGTTGGTGACCACGCTGTCTTCCAACACCTCCATTCTACTGCCTCCTCACTTTGCCGTTGTTAAAAATGGGAAGAAAAACTCCGTGCTGTCCTCATTCTTATGGAGAACTCCAAAGCACATGACCAATCACATCTTATTAGGGCTTCAAGCATGGCTGAAGCCCTATTGAATTCGTTAGTATTATTATTATTAACGGCGTTTTTATGTTCTACTGACCGATTTTGTGGCAGATCTGGAGGGAAAACTCGGATGAAATTCAACGAAACTTAACAGGATTATTACTCACCACCTGAAGTTTATACTATGAAACATTTGATGACGTAGGTCACGTGGTATGGCGGCCATATTGGATTTTATCCAAAACCTAAAAACATCTTCTTCTCCAGAAGGGATAATCAGACAGCCTCAATCTTTTGCACACATTTGCTAAGTTGCTTGGGAATGTAAAGTTGTTAATTTGGTTGAAATCGTTATTTAATTTATATGATTTTAAATGATGCCGATTCGCCTCATTAAATATGCAAAATATGCAAATGAGAGTTGAAAAAATTTAATGACAGATTTAGATAGTACATAAACAGGGGACTCCCAATATATTTATACGATGTCTGTATTTGACCCCAGTGAGCCCCCAGCGCCCCCCAAAGTTGAAAATGACCCATTTTTGAAATGTCATAAAATGAAAACAACGCTTGGAGTAAATTCAATGAAACTTATCAACTTAATTACTCTCCACCTGAAGTTTATACTTTAAAAATTTTGATGACGTAGGTCACGTGGTCTGGCGGCCATATTGGATTTTCTCCAAAACCTAAAAACATCTTCTTCTCCAGAAGGGATAATCTGACAGCCTCAATCTTTTGCACACATTTGCTAAGTTCGATGTTAATGTGAATTTGTTCGAAATTGATAAATAATTAATATGATTTTAAATGATGCCGATTCGCCTCATTAAATATGCAAAATATGCAAATGAGAGTTGAAAAAATTTAATGACAAATTTAGATATCACCTAAACAGGGGACTCCCAATATATTTATACTATGTCTGTATTTGACCCCAGTGAGCCCCCAGAGCCCCCCAAAGTTGAAAATGACCCATTTTTTAAATGTCATAAAATGAAAACAACGCTTGGATGAAATTCAATGAAACTTATCCATTTAATAACTCTCCACCTGAAGTTTATACTTTGAAAATTTTGATGACGTCGGTTACGTGGTATGGCGGCCATATTGGATTTTCTCCAAAACCTAAAAACATCTTCTTCTCCAGAAGGGATAATCTGACAGCCTCAATCTTTTGCACACATTTGCTAAGTTCGATGTTAATGTTAATTTGTTAATTTGGTCGAAATCGTTATTTAATTTATATGATTTTAAATGATGCCGATTCGCCTCATTAAATATGCAAAATATGCAAATGAGAGTTGAAAAAATTTAATGACAAATTTAGATAGCACATAAACAGGGGACTCCCAATATATTTATACTATGTCTGTATTTGACCCCAGTGAGCCCCCAGAGCCCCCCAAAGTTGAAAATGACCCATTTTTGAAATGTCATAAAATAAAAACAACGCTTGGATGAAATTCAATGAAACTTATCCATTGAATAATTCTCCACCTGCAGTTTATACTTTGAAAATTTTGATGACGTAGGTCACGTGGTATGGCCGCCATATTGGATTTTCTCCAAAACCTAAAAACATCTTCTTCTCCAGAAGGGGTAATACGACAGCCTCAAATTTTTGCACACATTTGCACGGTTGCATTGCAATGTTAAGTTGTTAATTTCGTCGAAATCGTTACATAATTTATATGATTAAAATGATGCCCATTCGCCTCATTAAATATGCCAAATATGCAAATGAGAGTTGAAAAAATTTAATGATAGATTCTGATAGGCCTTGAAGAGGGGATTCCAAATATGTTTACACTATGTCTGTATTTTACCCCAGTGAGGCCCCAGAGCCCCCCAAAGTTGAAAATCACACATTTTTGACATGTCGTAAAATGAAAACCAAAGAAGATAGACAAAAAGTGACCACAAATTCTGGAAGATATTTTCACGTTCTACAAGTTCGCCATTTACATTAATATGCAAATGTGGAGTTATTGGACTTTTTTGGGGACTTGAAAATTTGTCCAGCCTCGATTTGTCCAATGTGAAGTTTCTTTCTCTATCATGTATTGCTATGGGCTTTTCAATCCTTCATTGATATAACTTGAGGGACCCCGTAGCTGGGCCACATTGCAGACTTGAACTAACTTTCTAACTCGGAAAACCCACATCATGTGACAGGGTGATGGTGTTGAAATTTGTTAAAATGGAGGCACGCCTTGAAGCCCGGGATTACTGGTTTACCAGTTTTAATTATTATTATGATTGCATATGGCAAATATGGATTGTGCTAAAGTTTAATGTCCAGGTTCTGTAGCCATGTGACTGCCACAAGGGTGAGTTGGTGGAGAGTTAAAAGTCCTCCCGATAACGTCAGCAAGGGACAGTGCGACGTGATGTGCTCCATCGTCTGAACTACTCCGCAGTCACAGAGTGCATCCGGCCTCATCCTCCATCAGTGGAGGGTACAACTGCAATGGCACTATCAAGCGCAGAGCCTGTTGAGGGCTGTCCATTGCCAACGTGGGAGTGTGAAACCGGGTGGAGGAATGGTTGGATCATCTACAATATGTTTATTAGGAGCTATAGCGGCCTCCCAGCTGGCCATCCACAATCAACTTCAGGTTGATGGGCTCCAGTAAAGATCTTGGCGCGGCTCCATGGTGGTTTTCGGGACTTGAGGCGACAGCATGGATGTTTCGGGAGAAGGCGCTGGGCTGGAATTTTGGTAGCCAAATGCAGCTGAAGTATCAGGATGATAACAGAATGGATAACTGGCAGAGCAATGTTGCATAGGATAGGAAACCACTCAGTCTTTCTTGGCTTGACCAATCACATTATGGTTGTGTATGAGCATCAACTTGGGAATTCCAAATTAAATAATGCACAACCTCTCGCAAGAGCCTTAAGCACTATTTAACCAAAAATAATGATAGAGACAGAGAGACAGAGAGAGTTTAGAAACAGCCTCATTACCTTGAGAATTGCCCCAAGGACGGCCTCTTCCACGATAACCACGGCCACGACCTCTCATGTAATGTCCCTGCGGCATGTTGGGAGGCAGCCCCCGACCCCGATCCCCTGGGCCAGGCCCGTCCCAGTATTCGTCCACTGGGGGAGGTGGCGGTGGTGGAGGTGGCGGTCCCATCATCCTGGGGGGTCCTGTAATGCCAAAAGTATCAGGAGCAGTGTTGATTTTCACATTATGGGTTAAAGGAGAGAAAAACATCGGGGTAATACCCCTGGTAGAGCGTCTGGATAAGATAACCAGAGAACCACTGGTGGGCATGGATGACCAACAAAATATATAATGGAGAAAAAGTAAATACCTATGGATGTTTTTTAATGCCATGAACAAACATTGGTACATCACGGGTGATAAAGGTTGTGGTCAAGTTTCATCGAAATTGTGTGTGAAGTTTCAGGGAAGAAAACAAATACCTATTTTTGGGAGGGGGGAACCACACCTGTGGACCCCCTCCGTATATCCCCTTAGATCTCGATTTTTATTAATGCCGTGAACAAACTTTGGTACATCACAGGTGATGAAGGTTGTGGTCAAGTTTCACCAGAATTGCATGTGTAGTTTCTGCGAAGAAAGCAAATACCTATTTTTTGGGGGGCAGCCCCTTTAGACCTCCTTCTGGCCAGATTATTTTTTAATGTCATGAACAAACCGATACGTAAACGGCGATGAACATTGTGGTAAAGTTTCATCGAAATCACGTGTGTAGTTTCAGAGAAGAAGTTGAAAGTGTTTGTGGACGGACGGATGAACGAGGTGCCATCCCATAAGCTACCTGGAACGAGGTTCCACGTGCAAACACACGCGCACGCACGCACGCACGCACGCACGCACGCACGCACGCACGCACGCACGCACGCACGCACGCACGCACGCACACACACACACACACACACACACACACACACACACACACACACACACACACACACACACCATTTTCCCCGCTAATGCGGGGGTTAGCCTTGCGGGCCCCATGACAATCTTCTCCACTTTACCCTATTTTCTGCATCTCCCCTTCTTAATCCCCTTGCCCACATTTCTTCTTCCACCACCTTTTTGCCAAGTTTTTCTCGGTCTTCCCCGTCCTCTACTTCCGACTACACTCATTTCCAACACTCCTCTCACCCAGTCACTTTCATCCTTCCTCAACACATGACCCAACCATCTCAACCTGTTTCTCTTCACAACCTCCATCACAGACTCTATTCCCATCATCTTCCGCAAGTCATCATTTGTCTTCCTCTCTCTCTCAACGATACTCCACACATCCACCGAACCATTCGCATTTCCACCCTTTCCAGCCTTTGTTGCTGCTCCATGTTCATTACCCATGTCTCACTCCCATAAATCATCGTACTCCTCACACATGTAGCATACACCTTTCCCTTCAGCTTCAACGACACTCCCCTCTTTGTCAGCACGCCACTCAGTTCCCGAAACTTCTTCCATGCACATCTCACTCTAGCAACCGTCGAAGAGTCTGATCCACCTTCTCCATGCAGCATGTCTCCGAGATAGCAAAATGTTTTCACACTTTCCAGCTTCACACCATCTCCGAGATCCAACTCAACAATTCCTTCATCTGCTGCTCCCTCTATGCACACCTTACACTTGAATGTAGCTGCCACACTGGTTAATGACCCTCTCACCCCACTACATTTTCAATGAACCCATTCAGCCCACATTGTACACTGAACGGAGTTCACTCCGACACCCTTCCTGCACACAGCACAGGGCCACTTCCCAGTCCTTTCTACCTCACCACATGCTTTACCACTTGCCATCACCTTCGTCTTTCCGATATTCACCTTCAAACCTTTTGCCTCCATACACTCCTTCCACTTGTTCATCTTCTCCTTCAGTCCATCCATACTCTCTGCAATCAACACCAGATCATCTGCATACAGCAGCTCCCACAGTAAACCCTCCTTTACCCTCCGAGCCAGCACCTCCATCACAACTACAAATAGAAGTGGACTTAGTACCAACCCCTGGTGCACTCCTACCCTCACCTCAAACTCACCACTGTTCCCATCCTACATCCTTACAGCTGTGCGTGCTCTCTCGTACATGGCCATCACTACTCTGATCAACCATTCCTCCACTCCTAACTTCCTCAATGCCCATGTCATAACTTCACGTGGAACCCTATCAAATGCTTTCTCCAGATCAACAAACCCAAAAAACAACTTCTTCCTCTTCTCCATGTACTTCTCCTGCAACTAACTGCCTTACAATAAAAATCACATCTGTAATTCCTCTTCTTGGCATAAATCCAAACTGCATTTCGTCAATCTTTACCTTCTTCCTTATCCTCTTCTCCAACACCCTTTCCAATACCTTCATTCCATGCTCCAATAACTTTATTGCTCTATAGGAGCCACAGTCCAGAGGGTCACCTTTCCCCTTGTACAGAGAGACGAGGGTACTCAGTTCCCAATCCACTGGAATGCGGCCTTCTTTCACCACCAGATTACAGATCTCTGTCATTCTCTTCACGCCCCAACTTCCCGCTGCCTTCAACATATCTCCCACAACTCCCGTCGGCCCTCCTGCTTTTCTACTCTTCATTGCTCTTATAGCTTCCTCAACTTCCTTCTCAGTTATCTTCTCTGCTGGTCCTAAAACTGGGTTACTCTCGATGTTTCTATCCCATTCATTTTCTACATTCAACAGCCTTTCCATATATCTCTTCCATCTTCCTTTAATTCCATCTGAGTCCACAACGACTTTGTCCCACTTCATCCTTCAAGCAACTCACCCCCGTCACATCAAACCTCTCTCTCGCTATCTGCTTTGCAATCCTGAATACCGCTCTCTTACCCTCCTCCGAATCCAAGCGTTCTCCGAACATTTTCCTGTAGGCCTCACCTACATTTTAGGAACATAGGCCTCCCTTCCCAAGAACTCACCTGTAGGAACATTTTCCTGCAACTTTGCTACCTCTTTCTTTGCAGCCTTCTTGGCTACCTTATAACTTTCATGCATTCCCTCTTCTACCATATGCATTATAATGCTGCTTTTCCTGAACTGGTTTCTGAACCCTTCACCTTTTGCCATTCCTTGAACTTCTTCCTCTTCTCTTCAATCGTCTTTCCAACTTCATCACCCCACCACGTTTCCGAGTGCCTCGGTGGTCCTTTTGTCCATCCACATACCTCACCAACGGCTCCAAATAGACTATCTTTCATTGACATCGAACCACTTTCAAGCTCAACCACATCATCCTCAACCACACTCAGCCTCTCTCTTAATGCTTCCTTCACTGTCACCTCTTTCAACCTCCACACCTTCATCAACTAGGTTCCAGGTGAACTAAAAAGCATTTCAAGCAAAAATATCCAAAATTCACTGCTGCAAGAGAGTCCTTAGCACAGCAAAAGTAGAACCATCATGATACCATTTGAAGACCTTACGACTTGATCATTGTTCTTAGTTGCATGCTTTCTGAATCGAAAATGAAAGAAAACACTGAATATGTGGTTCTCCCCCTTCAAATTAAGGGCGATGCGTTTGGAGCAGTATCTGCTTGTACTTCAACGCCAATGAGCTGCCGGTACTTTGGAAAGTGACTGTGGTACATTAGTCAATATGACTGACACGAATGGCCACGTGACTATCACCTGTGGCTTTTGCATTCACTCAACAGTTTGTTTACATGCAATCACAGAACGAAGAACTAATCTTGATAGTGAAGGCCAGCGTCAATCTGTGTCGGCGGACAGGATGAACAATGGTTGCGATCAACAGGACATCAAAGTCGGCTAATCGCTGTGCGAAGAAAGGAGAAGCAGATGGTTTCCGGCGCTAACCTTACATTTTTGCTCCGATGAAGGGTTAACGCCCGAAACATCAGCTTCCCCTTACTTCCTATGACAGTCTCCTTCCTCGATCGATGTCCTGCTGATTCCACCCAATAAGTGCAACAGTACTTTTGCGGAGGAGTTTAAAAAGTTTGAGGAAACTCTCCAATAGTTTCACATTTTCTATTTCTTGTCAAAATGAAGAAAACATTTTTACTTCAATGCTTCCTTCAGCTGCCCACTCTCCAAGGGTTTTCTTCTTCCTCGAGGTTCATTCAGTAATTTTAATAATCTAACTGCACCTTATTCATGACAGCATTCCATGGGACATGCTGGCATTGCAAACGTCGCACGTATACGTTAACTTGACGACCAAACATGTTTTGAAAGTGAAGATGTTTAACATGTATTATTTTGTCATTGTCATGCACATATTTTCATGATGTGGACCACAGGTTACCTGGGAATGGTGGCCGGGGTCCAGGGGGATAAGGCATCATACGTCCACCATGTGGCATCGGAAAGGGCATCCCATTCTGGGGCATCATAGGCGGGCCAGGCTGTGGGTGTCCTGGAGCTGGAGGCATGACTGGCATCACTGGTAGATAAGATGAAAACATTATGATTATACCCAAAAGGCCAGCCGCAATATTCAAGTTCAATCCAAAATTACTGGCCATGTAGAGAGATACAGGACATTGCAATGTGCTTCATGGAATGAAAAGGTACCTGGGGGTGGAGGTCCCTGCTGTAGAGGTGCCAACACCTGCTTTATCCTCTCGCCAAGCTCTGGCTGCCTTATCATCTCCTCTGACAGCTGCCCACCCTGATTACTCTGCAGGCAAAAGGTCAACTCAGTCATTAGTACTTGTTATTTCAGAATGGCCTTCCCTCTATCAGGGCAAGTACCAACATATCGATCAATTCTATCGATGAGATATAACAGGAACTGTAAATATTGCCAACCAGACAACTCACAATGATGGTTGATAACAGTTCCTGGACATTCTTGAGTGTAGCACCGGCTGCAACCTGCTGTGAAACTGGCTGGCTCTGAGAAGCAGCTTTATTTACAGCCATGCTGCTTACAAGATTAGCAAGGACGGGTGGAAGCTTTGAGCCAACAGACTCGAGACCCATCAAGTTTGCAAGGACTGGTGGTAACTTGGTTGACACTGGTTCCTGAACGGGAACTATGGGTGGTTGCTGGCTCGATTCTGGTGTAGGCGTGGTGTCCATAGCTGATGCCTACAAAGAATTGTTCCATCGATTAACCTTTGCCGCAGTCTTAATGATCTTCTTCTTAATTGAGAAAGAGAGACAAAAAAAGAAGAATTGGTTGGAGGTACTCACATCTTCTAGGGGGATGATCTTGGGCTGAGTGGAGTCGTAGGGCTCAGGATCAGGCTCGTGCGGACTGTCAGGGACACTACCAACACACAAAACACCAAATCATGACCTGTCAGAAACCGATCCGTGGACATTACAGTGGGGATAAAGGGGGTGTTGGGTCGTCAAGGCAGATGAAGTTCAGATAAACATCCTTTATCAAGAAATTAACGACTTGATACTCTATTTTTCCCCTGCAAAAAATCACTGACAAAAAGGAAATTCTTGTTTTCTTGCATGGTCTAACTTTGACCGTCATTTCTCTGCAATGTGAACCCTTTCTATTCAGTCATACACCATAAGGTCAACTTGAGCACCTTTCAAAAACCCCACATCACCACCCTTGCATACCAAATCCCCTCATTGTGAGGGTTTGCAACAGAACTGGTTTATCTCACCTATCTTTGGTAAGAAAGAGCTCCTGCAACACCTGCATTTCACGCTCTTGCTGGATGCGTCGCTCCATACTGTTCTTTCCAGGCACGGCCAGGCCAGGCAACATGGCAAGCAGCCGCGGACGCGTCCACTGGGGCGATCACAGAATATTTAAGGGGAAAGAACAACAAGAGGGGAAGAAAGGGGTGATTAGTATCACCGCATTATAACCTTCTCATCCTGCACAGGTGGGAAAGCTTGTTTGCCGATTCTCAGTCCCATTTCCAAAGCATATGACCATGCAATCTCGATTCATCGTAAGGGGCAAGTGAAGTATTCTCTGCAACAATCAAGCTTTTGCATTAACAAGAAAAAGAGCAATCACAGACTGCAGACCCTCACCAGGATTTGTTTTGTGTGGTGTAGATTCTCACACGACGAAGGCGCCAACGGCGTCACGATGAAGGCACCGACCTAGTTATTTGTGGTGTATTTTGTGTACCGGTGTGTTACGTAATTAATGAGAGACAATAACTAGAACTGCCACTTTATAATTGCTGGCAGTGATGACTGGGTACCAAGACGTGCCGGTTTGATGAAACCCCATTTTGATCGAACACCTGGCCCTGACCTATGACATTTTTTATTATTATTCATTTGAATTTAGAATGGGATTAAAATTAATTCAATTCAAATCAAATGGAAGACCAAATAGGTACAGTCCTGCATTGGAGTCATCAGAAGGAACCCAAACAAGCGAAAAACAAAGATGAAGTCATCAGGAGGAACCTGGACAGGATTTGCATTTTCATTTCAGCTGCGACTCTCCTTTACCCTCCAACCCATCAAGACACAGCCAAGTGAGCCTTATTTTTTTTTAAAACAACAACAAAAAAAAAAAATCAGAAAAAAATCAAAAAGAAACCACATCAAGAAAATCAAATAATCATGCCTGCCAGACCATGTGACTGATCAGGTTCAAATAATAAATAAAAAAATGTCCAGACCATGCGACTGATCAGGTTTAATTATATTGAAAAAAGTCTTCCTCATCACGACGAGATCACAACAGTGAAGATTTCTGTCGATTGATTAGGCGGTTCAAGAGACAGAATTTAAAAAAGATTTTCGCTCAAACCAAAATGTCTGCCAGACCATGTGATTTAATAATTATTTGTGAATACCCTGATATCCTCAAGGCTTGGGGTACATTTGTGTGAACTTTCCCCTCGATCTGTCCAGCTGTTGTGAAGTTCTTTAGAGGTTTTAGGGTAAATCCATCATGGCTGCCAAACCATGTGATCTATGACATCATATGTGTGAGCCTTTTGTTCCTCGTGGATAGGCAGTCACACGTGTAAAGTTTCACCTCAATCTGTCCCGCCACTTCGGAGATGATGATTTTTGAAGGTCTTTTTAAAATATAAATATATGGCTGCCGGATCACGTGACCGACGACGTCATCAAATTTTTTTCTGTGGACCATTTTAGCCCAAAATGAACCTCAAAAATGTTCATACTGATCATATGATCATATACCATTCTACATTGGCCCCAACGGCGTCACGATGAAGGCGCCGACGGTCACACAAAAAAAAAAAAATCACTGATTCCCCGTGTGGAGTACTTGCTACGTGCCAAGTTTCAATTTTTTTCCTTGGTGTGGTTTCAAATACACAGGTCCAAAGTTTTTCCATTTTTCCAACATGGTTTCCACATCACGTGACCGATGACATCAGAGTTATCATCAAGACATTCTACGTGAGTATCGCACATATGGTGAAAATTTTGTCTCAATCTGTCCAGCGGTTGTGGAGAAAAACATGAAAGTTGTGCGTGGACAAACAAGCAAACAAACAAACAAAACAAACGGACTCAAATGCAATACCCTCCTCTCCTTCGGTGAGGGTGACAAACGGAAGCGATTAACATACTTGTCAAATCCCCCCCCCCTCCCAAAGTAAAAAAGAGACAGACAAACGCACCCAAATGCAATTCGGCGAGGGTAATGAAACATCTATTGCCTTGAGCCATTGCCACTACAAACCTTCTGGAAACTCACACAAGCAATTCCAGCACACCACTCAACGATCCCATTAAAGAGATGACCTTGATCATTGCTTGTGCAGGAATCATTTAGGTCAAAGTCATGAAGGATGCCTCCTTAAAAAAAATGAGCACGAACCTCACCCCCCCACCACCCCCACGACTCATGATCAGTGGCGCATCACACTCACAAGTGCCCCTGCTGAATTTGAATTCACAAGTGTGCGTGACCCAAAACATTAATATTCAATCAAGGCAACGACTACAAGTGCTATCGGGATAACGAGGTGTATACAGACTGGTGAATAAACAACATGAGGGGCTCCGATATTCCATTTATTTTGCACCAAATCAGACAGTAGTTCCCCCCCCAATCCACCTTACCATGGTGCGTTCCTCCATGCTGTCATGGCTTAATCTCCGTGCCGTCTCAAATGCTCGTCGATCCATCAACAGATCCCGTTTGGCGGCCTCGCCAAAGTCTCTTACTTTGTTCACATTCACTGCAGGATAAAGATCAACACACGCTCACCACTCAAAGCCAAATGAGAAAGCTTGCCACCTTTCACTCAGGTTTGAATGCAAATGTATGTGTGTAGTTATAGTTGAGTGGAAGTGCTTTGGCTTTTGCAGTTTTAGTGCGCCAACCAAAGAAAGCATTCCATTTGAATTTTTTTGGGGGGGGCTCAAACATTTGCATTTTATCAACAATGAAGAGCTTCCATCAGCTACCTAATCTCAAACTAGAGTTCACAGAACACCTTACCACCGGGTGGTGTTTGACAGCTCAAGTCTTAAAAAAAAAAAAAGGACATGGGTGGCCCTCTGCGAGCAGCAAATTTGAATGGTCATGATGACGTA
The DNA here is from genome assembly GCF_056783735.1 of Eptatretus burgeri. Taxonomy (NCBI): domain Eukaryota; kingdom Metazoa; phylum Chordata; class Myxini; order Myxiniformes; family Myxinidae; genus Eptatretus; species Eptatretus burgeri. Next base: position 51,561,162 of record NC_140974.1, read on the forward strand.
AAAATGGCGTAATACTTTATCCAAGCATCGCAAAACGGAAGGGTTTTAAAGAGCGCCAAAAAGGAAATTCGTCCTCCACACTGTTCAAGTATACAATTCAACTGAAATAAAATTAATATTTTAGAGGTTGTGGAATTTTTTTTTCTGGAAGTTTACCACCATTGATGCAGCATCTTATACATCACTTAATTTAATACATTACATTCATTCATCGTGCCTGTTGTTTGTTTCCTTTATAACGCCTTTAAAAACAGGTTTTCTGTTTGGAATGATTTTAAATTTTGTTTCACTGCCAGATAGGCAGTCAGAGTAAAAAACAAAAAACAAAAAGATCTCCGTTCTCTCTGCACATGCACGATCAGGCCGAATCCAGAGACAAAGTACTGTGAAACTACAAGTCCGTTTTCCGATTCATGTTCCGATTTGTGTTCAGAATATAACAGTAGAGTCAAAATATGGAAAAATTGCAACGTACCCCACAAAAAATTGCAAGAAAACGTTTTATGGTATTTTTCTTTTCCATTAGGTCGACAGAACAACATATCAAAAGTTGCCAAAAATTGGACCAACAGAAAGGGTCAAGATATGAGGTTAGAAAAAGATGGCGGCTAATGTTAGAACATGTCTGATATCTACTCATATCTGATGAATTGAACTTTCCAACCACTTTAACCCTTTGAGGTTAATTTTGGGGGATAATATGACTTTCAGTGAGCTAAATCTGTTGGGGTCCCTTAAAAGTACAGGGGGCCTGACAAGAGGAAGTGGAATGACTGAACATCAACGAGCTGTTTGGACAATGTCTTCTCCTGCATCCTCCGCCGGCAACTACGCCATGCAGGAATTCTGTCAAACCGTATACACGAGGGAACAGCACAAAGAGGCATCTGCGTCACGAATAAACAGGGACAAGATGGACTTGGCCAAAATTGCTACAAAGCTTGAACAGCATTCTCCATTCTCGGACGAGGTGACCCTTCGCAACATCATCACAGGGATAAATGCTGACAGGGATGTCAATGTGCAGGACCTTTTCATTGTTGGCAGAAACACAGTGAAGAAAATGGAAGGACAATGTGTCTTCTGATATTCGCACAAACGAAACACTGCAGTGAGGACACTAGCATCAGCCCGGGCCGGCAAGGTCACAAGGATCGAACCATTGATCCAGCACTGTTATTTCAGAGATTCCTTGTGGTATCTCAGTGGGGAAATCTGTGCCTCGATGAGGTAATGAAATATGAACTTCCCCCATATCCTCCATCCTTGTTTGAAGCAAAGAATCAAATGTGGAAGCCAGAAAAAAACACAACTTCTGGACGCTATACGATGGCATGTTACTTCGTCAGAAGATGCTGCTCTTCAGTCCATTCCAAAGACTGATCACTACGTTCTAGATGGTGGTTCACTTCTACATCGACTGAAATGGACCGAAGGCAGCACCTACAGCTCAATTGCTGACGCCTATGCGTCTTTCACGTCAGACCTATACGGCAATGCCACTGTTGTCTGATGGATATGGTGGAGGACCAAGTACAAACGACAATACACATCAGTGCCGAAGTCGAACTCTGGTTTCAACTATCCCATCCACTTGATCTCTGAACACTTGTGGCAGAAAGGCTGTCATATCATCCAAGCTGAAGGAGATGCAGACTTGGACATAGTGAAAGCATCCGTCGCAATGACATCCGACAATTCAACAACCCTAATCGGAGAAGACACAGATCTGCTGGTATTGCTGCTGTATCATGCAACTATGAAGGACTGCAAAGACCTGTACTTTCGGTCAGACAAGGGGAAACCAAATGTTTATTACATCAAAGTTCTGAT
>NC_140974.1:51570494-51615494 GCF_056783735.1 Eptatretus burgeri
GTATGAATAAACAAGAGGATTAACTGGCCAAATTAACTTTTATCATATATCAATATGGACCTCGACGATAAAATAATCGAAACGCTCCAACGTGGATTTCAGGACAAGATAAATAAAAAAATAAATAAGCAATGACGAGAGAGAAAACAAAAAGCAACACTGACAGGCACATGGAACATGGCAGGTTTGGATTAACTCACGTTGGGCAGGGATTATTTTCACCCTGATTTCCTTTGTTGTGTTGGGGTTCATGTTCAGTGGTTTGTATTTCTTCTCAGATGTGGCCATGGGACTGAATGCAGGCCTGAAAGACAGCATTAAGGGTAAAGTGTAAGAGAGCAGCTGGTCTTACATGTGACAATAAAATAATACAAAAATTAAAAACGAATAAATAGCTGATGTTGGGGGTGAAGGAGGGGGTGGGGACGTGGTGGTTGTTTTTATTTTTATTTTTGATTTTTTATATATATACAAAGTCGAGGCTCGTGGAGGAGCTAGAACACGGAATGGACCAGGATGAAACAGAACAGGAAAAGCAGTGGAGATTGGGGTGGCACACACCAACAGCAGCATAGAGGAACATGACAGGAGTAAACCTGGAGGAAGAAAAGACATGGGGAAGAAGAACAAGGGGAAAGGGGAGGGCGACATGGAATGAACAAGTTGGGAAGGGGAGGACGACACGGAATGAACAAGGTGGGAAGGGGAAGTTTAACATCAATATGCTCAAATGGATCTCACCGCTTGGTTGGGAGGGTCAGCAACTTCTGTACTGGCCTTTCGATTGGCAATCCCTTTTTCACCTTGGTTGGAAGTGGGACATCCTCTTCCAAACCTACGCAGGAAGAATCAAACTGAGAAATAGGTTTGCGATCTTCAATGTTAAGCGAAATTACTAGCTGTCCAAAGTAATACGCTCACCAGTAGAGCGAAACTTTGTGTGTGATGGTGTGGCAGTACGCGCTGCCTTCAGTTTCCTCCTTTCATACACCTCCTCCAGTGGTGTCCTGCTTTCCTCAGCAACAAATGGTGGAGGTGCAGGTGCCTCTTCCTTCTTCCTCTTCTCGGACTTCTCCACAACTGGATAGTTCCACGCAAAGATCAAACAAACATAACTATTCGAACAATACGCATTCATGGCGATTGCAACTTGGAATCACACAGAAAGGCCCAGGTGAAGAGACGGAAAACGCGTCTTGGATAGTTACGAGTGAAGAATGAAATAGTAAGGATGTGTGGTCAGGAAACTCACTTGCTGCCGCAGTACTCTGCGAGCGGATTAGGGACATCCAGCCACTAACAAGGGAGGATGCCACCTGCTTCACTTCTGTGGGTAGACAACAGCAATGGCAATAATCATCATCATACTATAATGGAGCTTTGACATATGTGTGTATATTAGCATGACATGTATGAGTGTGTATGTATGGGTGTATGTGTGTGCATGGGTGTATGTGTGTGTGTATGTATGTGTGTGTATGTATGTGTGTATGTATGTGTGTATGTATGGGTGTATGTGTGTGCATGGGTGTATGTCTGTGTATGTATGTGTGTATGTATGTATGTGTGTGTATGTATGGCTGCATGTGTGTGCATGGGTGTATGTGTGTGTATGTATGTGTGTGTGTATGTATGTGTGTGTATGTGTGTATGTGTGTGTATGTGTGTGTGTATGTATATATATATATATATATATATATATATATATATATATATATGTGTGTGTGTGTGTGTGTGTGTGTGTGTGTGTGTGTGTCTGTGTGTGTGTGTGTGTGTGTGTGTGTGTGTGTGTGTGTGTGTGTGTCTGTGTGTGTGTGTGTCTGTGTGTGTGTGTGACTGTGTGAGAGTGTGTCTGTGTGCGTGTGTGTCTGTGTGTGTGTGTCTGTGTGTGTCTGTGTGTGTCTGTGTGTGTCTGTGTGTGTGCGTATGTATGTATGTATGTATGTATGTATGTATGTATGTGTGTGTATATGTACATATTTGTATGTATGTATGTGTATACGAATGTGTGTATATGTATGTCTGTGCAAGTGTATGTATGTATGTATGTATGTATGTATGTATTGTATGTATGTGCAAGTGTATGTATGTATGTATCAGGGGTTTCCTTATTTTTGGAGTAGGAGGCTACCATTAAAAAGTAGCAGGTTACCATCACCGCGAGCGCAGCTATATAGCCGGTGTCCAGGGCCATAGGCGGGCCCTGGAAGCCGGAGGATCCGAGATGGCTGGAGATGCATTCTCGCATGATTTCTGACATGAAATAGTTATCATATTATCATGCTGTTGGGGTGGAAAACTCCACAAAAACAGGTGGTTAGGCCTATACTGGATGTAGTTGCATTAACATACTGACTGACTGTTGACTGAAATTCAGCTATACTGTATAGTTAGTTCAAGCAGCTTTTAAACAGGGTTCATTAATTTAAGGACATGGGTTAGGGCACACCAAGGTGTCTGGAAGATGGAGTATCTAAGCACTTTAAAAGAGGCATTTTAGCAACATTTGGGCCATCCATACCTTAGTTCTTAATAGGGAGATGATACTGCACATGATGGAGTACAGTGAGCAATCTGAAGTAAGTGTGTTACATAATAATAGTGTAGATTAAGTAGCATTCATTAAGGAAAATTGAACAAAGGAAAACAAAAAAAAAACAAAAAAAATCGAAAAATCGGCGCTGAAGTAGGTGGCGACCTTTGACATTTTTTTCTCTGAGTAGACAGCTGTGGGTCGCCGGTAACCGGCTTCCAAGGAAACCCCTGATGTATGTATGTGAATGTGCATTTATGTGCATGTGTATGTGCGTATGTACTCGACCAGTCTAAAGTTTAAGAACACCCCCATTTTTCCAGTTTCTACTGAAATTTAAGCAGTTTAATGTTTCAATGTACTCTGAAATTAAAGCATAGAACAAATAAACAATTGCAGATAAAAAAGAAATCATGGAATCGTTTTGTTGAACAAAATTTAATCTAAATTTTTGACTCATCAAAGTAGCCACCTTTTGCAGATATAACAGCCAAACATACTCGTGGAATTCTTTCTACAATGGAAATCAATTATTGTTCGGAAAGTTCTTCCCAACACTGTTGCAGAAGTTCCAACAAATGTGTTGCACTTGGAGGTTGCTTTGCTTTCACCCTTCTGTCCAGTTCATCCCAAACCAGCTCGATGGGGTTTAAGTCTGGAGACTGTGCTGGTCATTCCATAATTTGAAGCCTACCGTCTTGTTCTTTTCTTCTAAGGTAGTTCTGACATAGCCCGGAGGTATGTTTTGGGTCGTTATCTTGCTGTAGGATGAACCCCTGACCAACTAGGCATAGACCAGAGGGTATTGTATGGTGCTGCAAAATGCTGTTCAAGGTGCCAGTCACTCTGTGCAAGTCGCCGACTCTGGATCCAGCAAAAGAGCCCCAGATTATCATGCTGACTCCTCCAGGTTTGACAGTTGGTGTCACACAATGAGGAACCATCTTTTCGCCTACTCGACGGCGTACAAAAACCCTGTGTGATGAACCGAAGATTTCAAATTTTGATTCATCGGTCCATAAGACCTTCTTCCAGTTTTCAGTAATCCAATGGTGGTGCTTCATGGCCCAGGCAAGCCTCTTTTTCTTATTTTGTCATCTTAGCAATGGCTTTCTTACTGCCACTCGATCTGTAAAACCTGCAGCTCGAAGTCTTCCCTTCACAGTTGAAACTGAGACTTCCTTTCTTCGACCAGCGTTAAGCTGTGCTTGAAGCTGCTGTTCTCATCCGCCTATCATGCAAGCTGTTGACTCTCAGAAACTTGTCTTCTGATTGTGTTGTGGCTTCGGGTTTTCCAGACCTCTTCCTATCAGAGTTTCCTCCAGTTTCCAAGTGCCTTTTGATGGTGTAGGAAACTGTACTCACTGATACCTTGGCTTCTTTGCAATTCCTCTAAAGGAAAGACCTACACTTTTAAGGGTTATAATAGTTTGTCTGTCTTCCTTTGTTAATTGGCTTTTTCTCACCATTATGATAGCAATATACTACTTCCTGCAGTGCAATATTGTCTAAATAATGCTTCAGAGGGTATAGCAGCAGAGTCTGTTCCAACACTGCTTTTATACAGAAAGAGGGTTTGTAACTAATCAACAAAAGTTGGGACACCTGTAGGAATTGTTTGCATCAACTTTCAAGGCTTGATTTACTTCCATTGCTGCAGAACAGCTGCAGTTGCTAACCCATTACTTGTTCGCTGAAAAGGATCTTTTTAACAGCTCTGAAATCTACATTATTTTTCAGTTTTTGGTCACCTAAACTTTTGTTTTTTTAACCTCTGGCAGTTTACCACTTGGCTTTGTACCATTTCAAGTTATTCACTGGACTTGAACTGCTTAAATTTCAGTAGAAACTGAAAAATGAGGGTGTTCTAAAACTTATGACCGGTAGAGTATGTATGGATATATGTGCATGTGTATGTGTATGTATGTATATATGTATGTATGTGCATGTGTATGGTGGACATTCAGGTGGACATTCCACAAACCTACATGTTTGATGTATATGTTGCTGCAACTTTTGGGACTTCATTTCTCATAAACTTAAATGAGTACATGACTTTTTGGGGAAACTTCAGTTGGAATTCAATTGTAAAGATATATGTGCCCACAGAATAATTTAATTTGAGACTAATAAAATAAGGCAACGATTACAGAATATGGTTATGTGTAATTTCAGTGTTTGTCTTGAGTTTTCAAGGCTGATTCGCATGAAAATACAGAAGAGCTGCCATCATAAGCGTTAGGCATGCTTGTGCTTCATGTATGTAACCCGGGTTATTTTTTATTTTTGCGAGGTACCGAGGGGAACAGTTCGTTGCCAATACACCGCCCAAATAAAGGGATGAGCAATTTCTGTATTAAATTAAGATTTTTGCTCGTAATTTTGGCTTTCGCCCGAGTTTTAAAGACTGAATTGTGTGAAAATACATAATAGTATAGGCTCTGGGGGGGGGATGTTTATGTACATGACTCTTTTAGAGCATTACCCTAATTTTTTTGTTCTATATGCCTAGACCTTCAAAAAAGTTTGGGTAACACCTCCAGATCAAGTACGTTTTCTCTGTAGGGTCCATCTTGGATTTGCAGTTGGCTACCAGCAAACCATAATTGAACCAAAATACCCGTATTGGGTTTCGATGGAATAAATCATTAAGCATCGATAAATTATTAATTTTGATTTACTTCAATAACTTATGCATTGCTTAACACATTTTAGCATGATTTATTCTCTTAAAACTTGGTTCACAGTAGGAAATGCCCATATTTTACGTAATTTTAGTCAAAAATAACCAAAAATAGCTTTCAACGTGAACGTAGCTCAAAGTTTGATGGTCTCTGAATGACTTAATATTGTAAGTAGAGCTATAAAATTTGGCCAAAAGTTTCATTATTAAGTTCTCTGAGCAATTCAATTTTCATATTATCACAATGGGGCTATGTGTGATGACCACAGAGCTCATTGTAAACCAGTCACTCCTACCCCCAAATGGCCACTTTTGCGGTATTTCATCAAATGATGATATCTACTCAACTAAATGGCATGGGAAGTTGATTTTTTTTTTGTTCTAAATATCGGTTATTGACCCCAAGGAATTCATTGATAACATTTTTGGAGTTTTTGTAGTTGATCTACTTGGCATAATTCCAAAATTGCTGCCAAAATATTGAAAAAAGCTCATTGTAAACCAAACTCATCCCAATCCCCAAATGGCCACGTTTACGGTATTTCATCAAATGATATCTTCTCAACTAAATGGCATGAGAAGTTGATTTTCGATGCATGTATATATATAGGTTTTTGACCACAAGAAATTCATTGGTTAGATTTTTGGAGTTTTTGGAGTTGATCTACTTATTAATAATTCCAAAATTGCTGCCAAAATATTGACAATTCGGAATGCAGAACAATATTCAAGATGAAACTCCAACTTAATATCCTTCCCACTCCCTCTAGCCTATCTATTAAAACAAGACAAAAGCAATATCAGCTAAAAAAAATACAAAAATGTTACCAATGAATTCCTTGGGGTCAATAACCTATATTTAGTATAAAAAAATCAACTTTCCATGGCATTTAATTAAGGAGATATCATCATTTGATGAAATACCGCAAAAGTGGCCATTTGGGGGTCGGGGTGACTTTGGTTTACAATGAGCTCTGTGGTCATCACACATAGCCCCATTGTGATAATATGAAAATTGAATTGCTCAGAGAACTTGATAATGAAACTTTTGGCCAAATTTTATAGCTCTACTTACAATATTAAGTCATTCAGAGACCATCAAACTTTGAGCGACTTTCACGTTGAAAGCTATTTTTGACTAAAATTACGTAAAATATGGTCATTTTCTACTGTGAACCAAGTTTTAAGAGAATAAATCATGCTAAAATGTGTTAAGCAATGCATGTTATTGAAGTAAATCAAAATTAATAATTTATTGATGCTTAATAATGATTTATTCCATCAAATCCCAATACAGGCATTTTGGTTCAATTATGGTTTGCTGGTAGCCAACTGCGAATCCAAGATGGACCCAACAGAGAAAACGTACTTGATCTGGAGGTGTTACCCAAACTTTTTTTGAAGGTCTTGGCATATAGAACAAAAAAAAATTAGGGTAATGCTCTAAAAGAGTCATGCACACCCTCCCCCCCCCCCCAGAGCCAGGAGTACAAGGGTCACCGGTCATTTTGACAGGCTTTTTTGCAAATAATAATTATAATAATGGCAACAGCACCAACAACAACAAACAGGATATTCCACATACCATAATATTGTGCCTTTGCTTTGGCCTGCTCATTGTAATTATTTTAAGGAGACTAACAACACTGGTGATCAACTCAAACAAGGCAAAAATCTATACTAGGAGAGGGAGGTGTGTGTGTGTGTGTGTGTGTGTGTGTGTGTGTGTGTGTGTGTGTGTGTGTGTGTGTGTGTGTGTGTGTGTGTGTGTGTGTGTGTGTGTGTGTGTGTGTGTGTGTGTGTGTGTGTGTGTGTGTGTGTGGTCACCATTTTTTTTCAGATGGCCAAACAGGTCTCTGTCAAATTTTCAGAGGTTCATCAGTGCATGCTGGGAAGTGTTTTAGGCAAAATAATAATAATAATAATAATAATAATAATAATCACTATATCGTGCCTCAGCCTTTGTGGCGATGTGAAAGGCAATATTAAATGATCCCCGAACCCATTCCTTAGTGAGTGTAGGGAAGTATTTTAGGCCCCCACAAAAAAAACAAATGGTTAAAAAAAAAAAAAAAAAAAACATTTCTTAAAAATGCCAACAGGATTAGAACAGCCTGCTAGTAGTTAATAAATGTAAACTGTAGTTTTAATCGACATATTCAAAAACTTTAAAATTTACATTAATCATGAGCAGATTTGTGTGCCTCTCTTCACCCTCCCAATGATAAAATAGAACAGTCCATTATATAAGAAACAAAATAACAAACACTTTAGTGTGAATCCAATGCACTTGCTTACCATCACAGTCTCCAAATTTGCTCAGCTGTTTCACAATCTTGGCGGTGTTGTTCTGTCACGAGAGATTATGGGAAGGGTAAGAGGGGACCAGGGACTGGGTACCTTCAGTAACCTCATTCCAATCAAGTGTAGTTAGAATGTAACAAAACATGACAATTTGGCATTAGGGGCATTTCACTCACATCCCAATCATAAAAGTAAAAAGCTACCAACCTCCCCCCACGAGACCCAAGGCACAAGTGCCATTAAGCAAACATTGCAATTCACAGAATTGCTTGTCATGACATGTTAAAAATCGACAACACAAGCCCGTTGATAAAGTAACAAAACATGACTCCAGGGAAAGGGAAGCCACCTCAAAAATCACACATTACGCATGCGTCGTTTAGAACACCCAACCAAGCAAGTGATGTCAATTAAAGGAAAGGTGAAGAAGATCTGTACAGGAGTGAAATTCAAGACACCTGCTTAAGATGGATGACCGTAAGTGGCAACCTCTTGAGCGAGAGCAAAATCTGGAGGAGTGAAGCCGCATTGTCCGTCGTCTTGGCGTACGCCAGCCACGAGTTGAGCAGGCGGTATCCACCCACAGCAATAAACCTGCACAGTCACCAAGGTCTCAACACAGAACTACAAAACCCAGTTCTCCATCTACCCTGCCAACCAACCCACCCACATCATCATCATCATCATCCCGGCTCTTTCATCCAAAAACCAAAGTTCCACCGTTTTTTCACACGGAAGTTTTTGTTATGGACACCACAAGGGAAGAGGAAGCTGATCTCTAAATAATTCGGCAATTATCAAGGTACGATGAAATGTGGGATGGATTTCAAAATTGAAATGCGACAAATCAAAACAAAGAACCTCACAAACACCACAGCACTCCGAAGCAAAGTTTACAAAGGGTTTCTCAGATTACTCTGAATTCTGCTCAGTGGAACCAATTGAACAGATATCCACATGACTTGAGACATACAATAAAAATTAAACTAGGCAAGTACACTACTGAAGAGCAGCATTGCTCATCGTATCATGAAACGATGCATTTTACCCCGTTACAAAATTTCAAGAATAACCTACACCCTCAACACCCTCAGGCTGTTTGCAGTCATCAACAGTAGTTGGAACTTGGAAGAACAACAAAGAAAAAGAAAAACAACGACGAAGAGAACCAAATCGCTTGTGAATACAACTTGTAGAATAGGTGAAGAGGTGACCAAATGAAGACCCCCCCCCCCGGTATACTTCATAGATAAATTGGATTTTAGGAAGTGACTCATTGGGTCACAGAGCATGGTGGGTCCAGCTGAAGGTCCAGTGGGCATGTTCTACAAGTCATAGTGCAGTTTAGGATCAGTGCCATACACTGTAAACATTCAGGTGGACATTCCACAAACCTGCATGTTTGGTGTTTGGTGAGAAACAAAGGGGGTAATGGAGGGAAAGGGGTGGGTGGGAATTGCGTCGCACTCCTTCCTAGTTGTGTATGGACACCATCACAGGTTATGCAAGACAAACTCCAGACAGTTTATTTTCCCCAAAATACAATTCCAACCCCCAAAACGGGGCACTGCTTCCCAAACAGGAATTACATTTCACCACTCATGCCGAGACCTGGGTTTGTTTTTTTTGTTGTTGTTTTTTTCTGCTGGAGCACTGACCAGCAATCAACAGATCACCGATCAGATGTCAACTCCCCGATTTGGGAAAATCGAGATAAACCGAAGGCCGTGACCCAATAACGGAACCCTATTAGCCACGGAGCCCTATTAGCCATGGCTTGATGGTAAGAAACGGCCACACAAAAGTATTGAGAAAGGAAAGAAAAACAAGATACTGTAGGTTTTGAGTCCACTCACTTGTTGAGGGTTTCTGTGGATTTTGTCTGCAGCAAGATGTTGAGATAGATACATCGGCTCACGAGCTTCTTGGCATCTTTCATGAGGCTGCAGAGGAGCGAGATATGAAGTCTCAAGAACAATACAACGAAACCTTGCCTTTATTTGATGCGCAAGACGGAAAAGCCGCATGAACTGGTCGCTACCTATATATCCTGGGCACTTCCTCTGGTCCTTTGATTTCCCCCGCTTTTCCCAAAAAGCACTCCAGACCCTTTAAGAGCTCCTTGGGGTCTACTGGACTTGGGGACTGAACCGCCTGTCGTGAGGAAACAATACAGTCAGCAACACAAGGGTCCTCAGTACAACCAAGTCATCAAATTGCCCTTCTCAATAATGGCAGCACACCCAAAACGGTGTCATGGAAATAAAATGAATTTTGTTCCATTTCAATTCAAAAGTCTTTAAGCACATACCACGAGATAACATCTCAGCCGAATCAGCTCAAAACTCAGCCCATGCACTGGGAGGCATATTTCTTTTGGTTAAATTTTTAATGACAGCTTCCAATGCAATAAGCAATCCCGTGATTGCATCACCAATTTCACCGGAGTCCTTTGCTATACCAGGAGCAAACACCCCAGCAACTCCAAAAGAGCCTATTAGCCTCGCAGAGATGCACCAAAAACTATAGTGGACTTTCTTTGAGACCAACTGCAATGGCATGACCTACAATACCGAGCTGGGAGAGCAGAGCAGCAACCAGAATCCCCAATGTGGTGCAGAGGTGGGTGGGAGGATACATGCTTCTCCCCTCCAGCTGAGCAGATACCATGGTAATGAGGTGGCCCTGTATTATTTATTTATTTGTTAGCTTCTGATCCTTGAAGAGGGGATTGTGAAATATTTGCTTTGATAAATTTGACTGTTCATGGCCAGTTATTCTCTGCGACACCAGCACCAAAAAAACACAAAAACAGATAATCGCACGCATTAAAATGACCGAAGGACAACATTGTGGTGGTGGTGAAGCAGGGTGTCGACATCCCCCTGTCGTTCCTCCCTGTAATCATTTCCTCCAGAGTGCTATAGTTTCACATTCCCCATAGGATCCTCCATTTAACCTTCTTTTTTTTTGTTAAATGAGCAAATAACAGCTCCAGCAGCCGTGTTCCACTGCATGTTGCAAATCATACTTTCATAATTTGATCTACTTAGGGACATGCATTGCCTCATATGGGTTTATGGCACCGGTGTTTTGTCTGCCCCATTGGCTGATGAGTGCAGACAGATTGAAAATCCATCTTTTACGAGTTCGGAGTATTAAGAGACAGGGTTCACACCTTGGTGCATCTGAGGGCCATCACAGGATCACAGGCAAAGGCAAGCGGAGCACACTGCTGGCAGGATATCTCATTTATTTATTTTCATTCATTTATTTATTTTCTCCACCATCGAGGGATGGACATTTGGATGTTTTGATGCCATGCAGTTGTATTCCTATTAAACCAGATACTCAATATTTCCACCTCTCCCTCCTCATCCAGCACCCCCCACCCCAATAATAAACAAAATGAGAAGCATGGATAGGAAGTTACCATGTCTGTTATTGGAACTGCAGCGTCCGAGGTTCCTGCGGCCCTTCACTATGGTGAATCTCTATACTGCCCCACTGGGCACCTGCATGTTGATGGCGGAGAGAATTTGGAGTGGTTAAGAGCAAAGCAACAAACTTCAGTCAAGTCTGTCATGTCACTTTTACCCATTCATAATCCCTTCCCTCTTTCGTCCCTGTTTTTATTTATTTATTATTTATTTCAGCATCTTTTTTTTCTTATTGAGAATAAACCTCATTTAAGTGAATCCATGACAACAAAATCAACTCGTTATTAAATAAAACACCGTTGACTTTGTCTTGACATTGCAAAGTACCTGCCAAGTTTATTACCCTTTAAAAAAAAAAATTTTTGGAAAGTTAATTGGGTGATTGATTACACAGCATTGCAAGCAAAGCAATTTGAACTTTTGTACAAGCATATTATGTTGAGCTTTCATTTTTTTTTTGCCAAAAACCCCATGTAGCTATCGCGGTGGAACCACAATTGGTATTTGTGGAAAAACAGAATAAAACCCACATTTAACGAGCTCCATTATATCTTTCAACCAAATATGCCTATGTACTATAAACGGTATTGCTCTCCCAAGGTGCCACCTCGTGGCAGACAATGACGTTGCCTTCAAATCGCTTTAGCGACGTGACGTCACTGCCGACGTCAGCGTCTTGTCCGACTCTACGGGGTTTCCCGGCTCAGAACAAAGCAACGAGCCGCCATGTTTTTTTTCCAGTGCCGCACCCAATCCAACGTGAATTCGACGATTACATCAACTTCTCCACCGTTACCTACTCCATTTGAGCCGATATGCTGCCGAAGTCTCACAATGAACGCGTTTTATCCACAACGCGCTGCAATGTGAGCTCATTTATCAAAATTCGTTATTTCACCTTCATTTTTTTTTTCCCAGAGATTTCATTCCCTTTTAATAAAAATTTAAATTCCCTCATACTCCCCACCATCCCAACCCCCTAAACTCCTTAAAATGGCTCCGGCTATCTCTGCGTCCCTTTCTATTCTCGTTATTCACGGGGGTAACGAAAAATTAAATATTGCGGAGCAGTCTTCATTGCTTTCCGAGAAAATGTCTCCTCATGAAATGCTGCTCATCACCTTGCAGAGTCTTCTTTTCTGCAAAGGGGGAGAAAAAAAAAAGGAAAAGGAATAATCACGATAAATATTACATTTGTGAAGGACACCTCAAACAAAGCCAAACCTGCCACAGGACCCCACACACGAGCATCCAACCGGCGTACCTGCCTCTCGCGTCGCAACTGACGCGTCACGAGCCGCGCTTGCCCTTTTATAGCAAGGAAATGGCGCGTGCCTCATTTACATATATTACCTCAGCACGACGATGATCGAGGCAAAGTTTGCTTAATGCGGATCAATTTACACCGAGGAGTATTTATCCGTGAGGTATGATGGGTGAAGCTGTGAGAATGGAGCTCGAGCTCGGCGGAAGTAGTTTTCGCGCGCGCTCTCTCGCGCCTGCTGTCATGGCGCTCTTCTCGCGGGCGTTGCGAACGTGCTCGAAGGTCTCAGTTCAAATCGCCAGCACCGTCGATACGCCGGTAAAGTCCAATTCCGAGGATATCCCGCGACGGCCTTTCATCTGGAAGGGGTTTGCGCTCTCCCTTTTGCCGCGAGTTTCACCTTCACCTCACGTATAACTCGTTTACTGGGGGAGGGCGAGCTCTCGATGGATCGAAATGTCACTCAAAAATATTCAGGGAGTCTTCTATTTATTACGTACGTTAATGTGGCGGAATATTGCACTTTAACACACGCACAAACACACGCACAACAACGACACAGGTCTGACACTTAAAAAAAATATATATATATATTAATTGTGCAGTAAAAGTTAATATGGAATAGGCAAAGCCGAGAAGCGAACGTACAATTCTTCTTACATTCGCTTCTGACTTTACATAAAACTTGTTCACAACTGTATACTTGCCAACTCTACCGTGGTACATGTAAGCGCCGCACAGCTGATGATTTTGACGCAATTTCCGGTTACTTCGGCCTGGATTCGGGATCAGCGAACAAATTATGTAAATCACGATTAAAAAATATTTTTTGATGATGCGGGAGATATCTTTATTAAAATTAACTTTGGGAAAAAAATAATTGAATAAAAAAATAAATAACGATCACTTCTGGTCAAGAATAAAATAAATTAAAAGTTCCGGAAAGAGTTTCAAAATCACTCCCGGTAATGTTAAATACTAAATAAACACTTCCTGTCATGAAAAAAAATCACCTTCGGAAGTATAAAATTAACTTTGGAAAAAAATAATTGAATAAATAAATAAACACTTCCGGTCATGATCTCCCGGCATGCATCATTCCCCATGAAAAAAACCGGAAACAAAAATAAAAACAGAAACAAAACAAAAACGGAAGCAAAATGGTCGTAGCCAACGACACGGATTCGCAATTGCCAGGGTATTGTGTTGTTTTTGTTGTTTCCTATTCTCTCATGTGCACGCGCCAAGTAATATTCACAAGATAGAAATGAAACCCAATCGTGTTTATACACCGCACAGCGTTTAACAACAACCGGAAGTAAAAAGTCTTAGCTGACGACACGGATCCCAAATCGCCAGGGCTATTGTGTTGTTGTTGTTGTTGTTGTTGTTTCCTATTCTCTCAAGTGCACATGTTAAGTATTAAGCTCACTTCGTTCGCTAATAAAGAGCCTGACTTACGAGTCGGTAAAGTCGACGTTACGGCGACAATCCACTCACTTTAATCACGGCAAATGTTGAAGTGAAGAAGAAGAGGCTTGAGAATCTTCACGTGTCTGCCGGTGGTCAGGTGAGTTGGTCTGCCGGTGGTCAGGTGAGATGCCATCCACCAAGTCACGTTAATGTGTCTTCACATCTGATGCCATCCACCAAGTCACGTTAATGTGTCTCCACATCTGATGCCATCCACCAAGTCACGTTAATGTGTCTCCACATCTGATGCCATCCACCAAGTCACGTTAATGTGTCTCCACATCTGATGCCATCCACCAAGTCACGTTAATGTGTCTCCACATCTGATGCCATCCACCAAGTCACGTTAATGTGTCTCCACATCTGATGCCATACACGAAGTCACATTAATGTGTCTCCACATCTGATGCCATACACTCAGTCACGTTCATGTGTCTCCACATCTGATGCCATCCACCAAGTCACGTTAATGTGTCTCCACATCTGATGCCAGACACGAAGTCGCGTTAATGTGTCTTCACATCTGATGCCATCCACCAAGTCACGTTAATGTGTCTCCACATCTGATGCCATCCACCAAGTCACGTTAATGTGTCTCCACATCTGATGCCATCCACCAAGTCACGTTAATGTGTCTCCACATCTGATGCCATCCACGAAGTCACATTAATGTGTCTCCACATCTGATGCCATACACTCAGTCACGTTCATGTGTCTCCACATCTGATGCCATCCACCAAGTCACGTTAATGTGTCTCCACATCTGATGCCATCCACCAAGTCACGTTAATGTGTCTCCACATCTGATGCCATCCACCAAGTCACGTTAATGTGTCTCCACATCTGATGCCATCCACCAAGTCACGTTAATGTGTCTCCACATCTGATGCCATCCACCAAGTCACGTTAATGTGTCTCCACATCTGATGCCAGACACCAAGTCACGTTAATGTGTCTCCACATCTGATGCCAGACACCAAGTCACGTTAATGTGTCTCCACATCTGATGCCAGACACCAAGTCACGTTAATGTGTCTCCACATCTGATGCCATCCACCAAGTCACGTTAATGTGTCTCCACATCTGATGCCAGACACCAAGTCACGTTAATGTGTCTCCACATCTGATGCCGGACACCAATTCACGTTAATGTGTCTCCACATCTTATGCCAGACACCAAGTCACGTTAATGTGTCTCCACATCTGATGCCAGACACCAAGTCACGTTAATGTGTCTCCACATCTGATGCCAGACACCAAGTCAAGTTAATGTGTCTCCACATCTGATGCAAGACACCAAGTCATGTTAATGTGTCTCCACATCTGATGCCAGACAACAAATCATTTCAATGTGTCTTCACATCTGATGACAGACACCAAATCACGTTAATGTGTCTCCACATCTGATGCCATCCACCAAGTCACGTTAATGGATTTTCACATCTGATGCCAGACACCATGTCACGTTAATGTGTCTCCACATCTGATGCCAGACAACAAATCACGTTGATGTGTCTTCACATCTGATGCCAGACACCAAATCATGTTAATGTGTCTTCACATCTGATGCCAGACACCAAATCATGTTAATGTGTCTCCAGATCTGATGCCAAACACCAAATCACCTTTATGTGTCTCCACATCTGATGCCATCCACGAAGTCGCGTTAATGTGTCTCCACATCTGATGCCATAGACACCCAGTCATGTTAATGTGTCTCCACATCTGATGCCATATACCTTGTCATGTTAATGTGTCTCCACATCTGATGCCATAGACACCCAGTCATGTTAATGTGTCTCCACATCTGATGCCATATACCTTGTCATGTTAATGTGTCTCCACATCTGATGCCAGACACCCAGTCACGTTAATTAATCTCCACATCTGATGCCATACACTCCGTCACGTTCATGTGTCTCCACATCTGATGCCACACACCTAGTCACATTAATGTGTCTTCACATCTGATGCCAGACACCAAATCACGTTAATGTGTCTCCACATCTGATGCCATCCACCAAGTCACGTTAATGGATTTTCACATCTGATGCCAGACACCAAGTCACGTTAATGTGTCTCCACATCTGATGCCAGACAACAAATCACGTTGATGTGTCTTCACATCTGATGCCAGACACCAAATCACGTTAATGTGTCTCCACATCTGATGCCAAACACCAAATCACGTTAATGTGTCTCCACATCTGATGCCATCCACCAAGTCACGTTAATGTGTCTCCACATCTGATGCCATCCACGAAGTCACATTAATGTGTCTCCACATCTGATGCCATACACTCAGTCACGTTCATGTGTCTCCACATCTGATGCCATCCACCAAGTCGCGTTGATGGGTCTCCACATCTGATGCCATAGACACCCAGTCACGTTAATGGATCTCCACATCTGATGCCATACACTCAGTCACGTTCATGTGTCTCCACATCTGATGCCATCCACTAAGTTGTGTTGATGGATCTCCACATCTGATGCCATAGACACCCAGTCATGTTAATGGATCTCCACATCTGATGCCATACACTCAGTCACGTTCATGTGTCTCCACATCTGATGTCATCCACCAAGTCGTGTTGATGGGTCTCCACATCTGATGTCATCCACCAAGTCCTCAGTCGATTTTGTTATTCTGTATATGTCTGTCTGCCTGTCTGTTTGTCAATTGCCTACAGGTCACAATTCTAAACCGATCGTCAGGAAACTTTACCGAGTTGTAGAGGTACTCTCAACTGTGAAGCTTATTGATTTGAAGTCAAAGGTCATCTTGAGGTCATATTTCTATATTCGTCATTTTTCATCTGATTGACTTGAAAATTAAACAGCAATTCCTGAGTGCATTACTGAATTGGGAAAGCCACTATTTTTGAGGTCAAAAGGTCAAAGGTCAACTCAAGGTCAAACTTCTATAATCAAATTTCATCTGAAAAATCATCAATTTACATCCTTTAACTTGCAAATTAAACAGCAAATGCATAGTCAATTGCTGAATTTGGAAAGCAACTATTTTTGAGGTCAAAGGCAACTCAAGGTCAAACTTCCAAAATCATTACATATCATCTGAAAAATCATCAATTTTCATCTGATTAACCTGACAATTAAGCAGCAATTAAATAGTGCATCACTGAATTTGGAATTATCCGGAATTTGGAGCATCACATCACTGAATTATCTGATGTCTGAACTATATATACTCTGGCACTGAGAGTGCTGTGAGATGTGGTGGTACCATCTCTAACTTATTTCCAATTGTTACTGGAGTTCATCAGGGGTGTGTACTGGCCCCCACACTTTTCAGCGCTTGTATGAACTGGTTTCTGGGGAGGATGTCAGAGAGATAAAGCTGCGGTGCATTGTTTTGGAATGTCAAGATCTCTGACCTTGATTTTGCTGATGATGCAGTCATCTTTGCGGAGACTACAGATATCCTTTTGGGGGGCCCTCAATGTGCTGAATGAGGAGTCGGAGTCGCTGGGATTACGGGTTTTCTGGGTCAAAACTAAGATCCAGGCTTTCAATGACATCTTGGATACTGCTGTCCTGTCTGTTCCTGTTTGTGGCAAGGACGTTGTCACGGAGAGATCCACTTACCTTGGCGGTGATATTCATGTCTTCACTGGTTGTGAGCCAGAGGTCAATAGACGTCTGGGTTGGGCCTCGGGAGTCATGGATTCACTGGATCATGGGGTGTGGCGCTGCCGGTACCTGTGCGGGAGGACGAAAGTCTGAGTCTTCAGGTCCTTGGTGCTTCCAGTCTTGCTCTATTGATGTGAGACTTGGACTCTGACCAGGGATCTGAGACGGAGACTTAATTCCTTTGGTACCAGGTCTCTTCGCACAATACTTGGCTATCGCTGGTCGGACTTTGTGTCCAACGAGTGGTTGCTGAGAGAGACTCAAATGAGATTTGTTACCTGCATAGTCCGTGAGCGTCAGCTGCGGCTGTATGGACATGTGGCTCATTTTCCTGATGCTGATCCTGCTCACCAGATACTTTCAGCGAGGGAGTCTCGTGAGTGGAGGAGGCCAATGGGCTGACCATGTGCCTCGTGGTTACAGTTGGTTGATCAGCATCTCAAGGAGATGGGGATGGGCTAGGCATCTGCCTGGGGGATGGCCAAATGGAGGCCCCTGGATAGGTAGGTAGGATTAGGTAGGTACACACCTAATTTTAGGTAGGTACACACCTAATCAAGTTTTAGTGCTGTCTAACAGCTTTTTCAGGCTTTTTTCTTTCAGAAATGTTCAGAGTTTTCGCGCTACTGATGTGCGCGATATCGGTTTTCTTGCCCGAAAGTCGGGAGACACGCTGGTTGATGACGTCATCAAGCCAGTATTGGACACGGGAAAAGTGGGAAATTCAAATGATTCTGACCACAACTTGTTTATTTAAATAACTTTTCCCTATGGTTTTTCTAATTTTCTTGAAAAAACTGACAACTTTTTCCCATTGTCTTAATGTAATTAAGCCCGGATTTTGTAATTACTAAAAATATAATATCTCTGGTTCTACTGAATAGAATTCAATGATTCAAAGACCAAAATGTTTCTTTTTCCATGAACTATCTGATAAAATGAAAATAAAAACCTTTTGGAGATATTGAAAATTTTCCTTATGTACCTACCCTGGAGTACTGGCGGAAAGTGGATGCAGTGATGCGCTGCTCTGGCACATGCTCCCATACCTGACCTGACCTGATTTTGGAAACCAACTATTTTTGATGTTAAAAGGTCAAAGGTCAACTCAAGGTCAAACTTCTAAAATCATCAATTTTAATCTGAAAAATAATCAATTCTCATCCGATTGACCTGAGCTTTGATTAAAATTGTCAATTTTATTCTCAATGAAATGGACAATTTGATGTATGCATGGCAACATTTGGAGATGAGGGTGCATTTTGTAAGTATCCTGCTCTGCACGATGTCTTTTTATTGTTTATTCGTTTATGCATTCGCACCCTGCAGGAACCAGTGCATCCAAACTCTGCATGGCCACCTCTTTCATCCAGAGGAAGGTCGAGAGATGTGTTTGGATAAAAAAATAAGTTAAAAAAATAAAATCAGATAATTGACCTTCAGGCTTCGAACGAGTCTTGTGCACATACACTGCCTGGGTGTTTTTTTTCCGGGAGTGGTTGAGTAATATGTGTTGTGAAGATCGTATGTTGAGGTTGTAGTGATTTGTTGTCAACAACACATTTAATTATTAAAGTGTTTACATGTGCTTTTACAGAAAATACTTAAATACATATGTCATTGATTTACCTGGGCAATGCCGGGTACTTCAGCTAGTGTGTGTGTGTGTGTGTGTGTGTGTGTGTGTGTGTGTGTGTGTGTGTGTGTGTGTGTGTGTGTGTGTGTGTGTGTGTGTGTGTGTGTGTGTGTACATATATATATATATATATATATATATATATATATATATATATATATATATATTTAATAATATTATTTTTGTTATTCATGTTGTATTTTACGAATTCTATTTGTTGTCATTTTATGATCTGAAAGAAAACTGTTTTGGAGCTACACACACACACACACACACACACACACACACACACACACACACACACACACACACACACACACACACCCACACACACACACACACACACACCCACACACACACACACACACACACACACACACACACACACACACACACACACACACACACACACCGCTCCACATCCCTCCTCCCTTCATGTACGAAGTATGTGATAAAGCAACGTAAGAGATTCTCAAAATGGACATTAGCAAAGCAGAATTAACATTTAATTGAAAAAAAGTTTTACAATTACAGAAAATATTTCGAGAAAATTTATTTCCTCAACCCACCCTCTCTTCCCCACCCCCATTACACAGACCAGCCCAAATCCCCACTACTTCCTGAATATAATAAAGAGATCGCAGATTAGGAAACAAGTCTGGAGACGGCGATGGTTCATGAGCAATGTACACTGTTCACCTTTTCTATTCTTTGACCTCCGAGGGGACACTATGGGCAAACTGGCGGGAATCGGGAAAAACGTAAATGATGAAAGTTGTAGTTCTCAAAGAGCCCTACTTGCATACCAACTTTGATTCGAAACAGTTGAAAACCCTAGGAGCTCGATGCCCACTTTATTGATTTTTTTTTGACATTTTCTAAGTTCGTGACCTTGTGACCTTGACCTTGGGACGAAAATGAAAAATCGAGCTCCGTGGGGCTATGCAGGTGCCATTGGGCTAACCAAATACCGAAACCCCTGCCAGATTCGACAAACCCCCTCGGCGAAGATGTAACTTGAAACCGGCTACCCCTTAAAAATACGTGTTTTTTTGGGCGTGGCTCCATCCATAATGGGCGCAGCATGCCCATTCTCAGGAAAACACAACTGGATCATGATATAAACCTCCCACCCAAATTTTATCTGGATTGGATCAAAACCCACGGAGCTATGCTCGGGACAGACACACACACACACACACACACACACACACACACACACACACACACACACACACACACACACACACACACACACACCGAATATAGTGGTCACTCTGGCTGGCGCTTGTGAACCAATAGGTTGGCAGGATGACCTCTAGATCCGCACACACACCTCATTGCTGTCGAGCCTGTGTTTGAATCTCGACCCAACGATAAACTGCTGCCTTGATGTTTAGCAGTTATGGAGAGGCATGAATGTTTGTGCCATACCTCAGATGAACATTAAACTACGCGTCTTGTCTGCCAACATTAGTTTGTGGATGTTAGAGATCCCACGGTGTCTCACCTGAAGAGTAGAGAGTATCCCTGAACAAATTACAAATTCCTGCCCAAATCACCTTCAGTTGAATATCCTGTGTCAGTGTGGCGACTGTCGAGGATTATAACCCTCAGTCAATGAACTTCTTTGACAGAACAGAACATGTGCATATAGAGCATGTGGTATTCATGATTAATGAATGATGAGGGTTTCGGATCTCACTAACTCGACATCCATAAAAAAAATTAGAAACGTAAATTGTTGGCATTTCTCATGCACTATCCCATTCCTCAAACTGTATTGATATTCCTCGTACTCATAAAAGTGATGTGCAATGTTTTTCTTTCCTATCCTTGTTCAAGGTCAAACCTCTGCTATGGGCTCTTCAAACACGGCAGGTTCCTGTGTTGTGGTGCTCCCGGTACCTTTGCAGTTCAAATGCAGAGGCACCTCCAGAAGAGTTTGATCCTGTCGGTCGCTATCGGGAAAAACCTTGGGAGTACCTTGAGAGTGAAGGTGAGAACAGTGCTTCTCTGACCTCACTTTCATTTCTGCAGTCAGTAATTGAGGAGAAATTTCCTCCTCCCAAGGGATTTCAACCCATGGGGCTTGTCACTGTTCTATCTTCTAAATGCTGAGTGTCAAGCGAGGACGCCACACGTACCATTTTTAAAAGTCTTTGGTATGACTCAACACAGTTGGAATCAAACCGCTGACCTTCGTGACTCAGAGTGGACACTTTAACCATGACACCACTGAGTCTGGTAACCCAGTATATGTATAACCATTTGACTCAGCATCATGACTTGGTGCTCTGATAGGAACACCAAACAGGTGGACCAGATAATTTATCTTATTACAGTATATCACTTGGTTGTTACAGTATTTGTTCTTCTGTCGAAACTTTAATCCTTTTGGCTTTACAAAGTACTGATTGGGCTTGCAGGATGGTCTCGAGAATGCACACTCGCCTTTAAGCTGTTGAGCCTGGGTTTGAATCCCAACCCAGCTATAAACTGTCATCCTGGTGTTTCACAGGCTCGGGTGATTCATCAATGTGTGTGCCGTCCCTCAATTGGATGTTGAACTGGATGTCCCATTTGCCGGCATGAGTTGGTGGATGTTAAAGATCCCACGGTGTCCTTTGTGGAGTCGGAGAACTATCACCGGCTCCATGAACAAATTACAAATTCCTGCCCTGACTTCCTGAGTTGGAGTGGCGAGTCAATCAGGATTGTAACCTAATAACTGCTTCGGCAGCACCAACGCTCTGCATAGGGCACCCTACAGATGATGATGATGATGATGATGATGATGATGATGATGATGAAGATGAAGAAGTACTGATTCGGCTTGGGTAGAAAGCAAAATACTCTGCCTTTCTCCTTCTTACAGAGTATATGAGTCGCTATGGGACCATGCCCATCTTCACAGGCTATCGGCGCAATCACAAAGGCCTCATACCACCCCAGCGCCCAAGGAAGACTTGTATTGTGAGTTTCGTATTGCTGTGGCTTACCTGTCTTTCTTAGAATAGGTTGAAATTGATTGCAGTTCGAATAATTCTGAATGAGAATTCTGCTGACAAAGCAAGGAGTATGTTTGATCCTTTGTAAATGACGTCCTACGTTCTTTGAGTTTTATTATGTCACTCCAGCGTGGAGCTAAAATCAGTGGAAATCCGTGTCCTGCCTGCCGTGATCCCAAGATAATCTTCCACCCCAAGGTAAAGGAGAGATGACAATTGTAACAATATCAGTGAGCATGGTTCACATCACGTTGTGTGAATATGATTTTTTTTCCCTCTCAAATCTTACATCAAGCAATGCAGAATATGAAATCATTTATTACCATTCACTGTGGTTTTGCGATTTGGTCCGTTGGAGCACGGTACTATGGTGGAGATGGGAAGAGGGAAACGAGTAATAATTTGTTAATAATCTGAACCACATGATGATCTTGTTGCACTGCTGTCTTTGCTCATTGCAGAATGTCAAACTTTTGCAACAGTTTATTTGCCTGTACTCTGGACAGGTGTATGATCCCTCGATTACAGGTGAGCCCAAGTTATTTTCTGCCCATTTGTTTTTTTGTTTGACATCTCCTCCTCCACCCTAAGTCCCTCCACCCCATGCCCTTCCACCCCATGCCCCTTCCACCCCATGCCCTTCCACCCCATGCCCTTCCACCCCATGCCCTTCCACCCCATGCCCCCTCAGCCCACTCGCTCTCCCCACAACTGTTTTCCTTAATTAACCTGAATCTGCCGACTTTACAGATCTCATTAAAAAAAATTCTTCTGAAAGTTACCAGTTTGTCTTATTTTGTTGTTTAGAAAGGTCAATGAACAAAGTTGGAAATTCCATCAGTTCATTGGTAGCTCATCGTTTCATAGCACTGTGTGGGACTGTCACAGTAGTTATAGAGCAGGAAGTACAAAGGGCCTTATTGTTATTATAGTTTTATTCTTCTATATACAAATATAAGGATTATTGGAATCTCCCGTAATATAAGGACTTCAAGACAGCTGTTCACCACCATCTCAGATCGTCGCCAATCCTAAACCATAATCTTTTCTACCCGCGTTAACCCCACACCAAACCCTCCTTCCAAATTTCCAGTTCTCCCTCCTGAGAGTTTCCTTCTGTATCCATCTCGTCCACCCCATGCGTCCCCTCTTTCTCCTCATTCCTCCCCACCTCCATTGTTTGTCCAACTGTTCCTTTTGTCCTGTTGCATCCTCATCCATTCAGTGTACTAATACATGCTCTTCCAAGAGCGTCGACGATGTATACAAAAAAGGACGATATCTTCTTTGTCTGTCTCTTTCTGTTTCTCATCTCCCCTCACACAACTTCATACATCGTCACCAGGCGCGGATCCGGATTATGCGTTAGTGGAGGTACAGATACTAAAATTGTCATGAAAACATAATGTTCTTGAGCGGAGCGAGGCAAAAAAATATTTGAGGTGTTTCTTTTTATAATAAATTGAAAAGCAGTAATAAATTTTAAAATGATGCTAAATAGACAAATAATGCTCTGATACACTTCACAAGAAGTACTCATGAAAATGTACTGCATTTGCTCAAAACTCCACATTTATTTTAATAATTGTTCCAGTATTTCATCAAATGCTTGTGACGTGTTGATCGATCAATCCACCAGGTTTCACCGAGTCTTTTGCAGTGGAAAATCTTGAGAATAATTTACTACACGAGAGACCATTTCCCGCATTCTGAGACCACATCTCTGGTTCTATACACCTCGGGGGGGGGGGGGGGAATCAAACTTCGGTCTCTTGGTGGATTTTAGATTGGAGCACGTGCCGGGTGCCCCCCTCCCTCCGGATTCGCAATCGGTCACGAAACTCCTGGCGTAATCAACAGTCTTACAATTCTGCTTATGGCATCTAAACTTACTTCCAACTCTTCAATTTTTTTTCCATTCGGCCCAGTCCAAAGTAGACTTTTCCTACAGCGTTCACCGTGCCGGACGACGATCGGTCACAAGATTTTCGCCGCTGTTCCACAGCACTCCCATCCTATCAGAATCTCATACCACCCTATCACGCATTCTCAAATGGTATAATCGACGAGTCGTTACAAAATTCTGGCAGGTGAACGTTTGCTTCTGGATTAAATAGATATAGCTTCAACAACACCAGCCCAAGCTGTCTGCAGTGTGAGTGGTTATAACGACAAAGCTGTGAAAAATGAATTCAAATGAGTGTTTATGATCCTGGCATTTTGTGACCTCACTTCCCACCCTAACCTCAGGTTTGTGTGCCAAACGACAGAAAGAGGTGTTGAAAGTGATCCAGGAAGCCAAGGACTATGGTGTGTATTAAGGTTCTGTTGCCATCTTGTGCTTGGGCAGCCGTACCAATCACACTCGAGCTTTGTGAAACCTCTCCATCACTTTGTGTCATTCCATAGATATTTCCTTGAGTTTTGTATGTGGTATCTGCCTCACCGTTATTATCTGGAAATATTGCGGTTAACGTAACCTTTACGGATCTTAAGCTTCTCAATTTCCTTTTTTGGTTAGGGTTCTTCCTCCCTTCTTTCGTGAGCTTGTCCGTGTACTGTATTAACATTCGCTTACAGTGTGCACGTATTCGTTACACAAGTCGTACCACCCGTGTGCAGGACTCCTCACATTCACCGTGCCTTTCATGGTGTTCAATCCTTCAGATCTTCCCTCTGATCACATTGCCACCAGACCACTGCCGATGCCACCTCGGGAACATCCCTGGTACTCATGGTATGACCCAATAGAACCTTCGGCGGATGAGTTGGCCAAATACCGCCGAATGTTTCGCAAGTATCTGAAGGAATGAGCTTGCAAACATTTTCCATCCAGCTCCATCTCACTCTTTCTCCTGCGTTTTCAAGCCTCGGCAAGATTTTTCTGAGGTTTTTATTTTTATTATTATTATTATTATTATTATTATTATTATTACTTCTACTACTAAGAGTATTGCGTTCTGATTTACTGTGGCTGCAAATGTCTGGATGTTAAGGAAAGAAAATAAAGTACTCATCCTGCCTCTCTCTAGCTGAAAAAGGTTTCTCTTTTGACCTCTTGTTCGAAATTCTCCCAGCATGCATTGCTTGCATCTGAGCTTGCTCTCAAGCCATCGATATATTAGATATGCAGGGGTAGGGGTTTATGGTGGGGTGAATTGAGAAAAAGAAAGACGAGTGGAAAAGAAATGGAAGAAGTGTGGTTGGCAGGGGAGAAGAAGTGTGCGTGTGCGTGTGCGTGTGCGTGTGCGTGTGCGTGTGTGTGTGTGTGTGTGTGTGTGTGTGTGTGTGTGTGTGTGTGTGTGCGCGCGTGCGCGCAGGGGGAGGAGGAGGTGAAAGGATGGCATGAGAAAGTTATAAGCAGAGTGGAAGCAAGAGGAATTTATGGGACAGGAAAAATTCCACCATTTTAGTTTATGTCTTCTGTAGATATAGCCCTTGACACATGATGTTTGACTATTACCTACCACACTGTCAAGATTTCCCAGATGACAGGGACGCACACTCGCCTCTAAGCTGTCTCGCCTGGGTTGGAATCCAAACCCAGCTATAAACTGTCATCCTGGTGTTTCACAGGCAGGGTGATTGATCAGTGTGTGTGTGTGTACCGACCCACGGATGGATGTTAAACTGGACATCCCATCTGCCATTATTAGTTGGTGGACGTTAAAGATCCCACAGTGTCCTTCGCGAACAGTAGGCGAGCTTTCGCCGGCATCCTTAACAAAATCCAAATTCCTGCTCAAATTACTGCTGGGAAGGCAATGGCAAACCACCTAGTATTACCCTTACCAAAAAAACTGCTTCGGCAGCACCGATGCTCTGTAACCGAGTATGGTACATGGGAATCAGAAATTCGGGACCATGTGCCATTTTGTTCAAGATCTTGGTACCTCTCAATACCTCTTCCATAAAAGATTCCAGTTACCGATCCGGAGAAACCGAAGAGGTTCAACACAGTTGTGAATAATTATCTTCTTTATTAAAAATGGTTTTGCAGTTCAATTCGATTGCACCACGTGTCGACGTCATCAACATTTAAACTCTCATTTGCCAAGGTAGAGACATGATCGGTTGTATTTTATTTTGGAAAATGAAGCCCATGGTTTGGCCTTGTGGAAATTTGAGGGAATCTCCTTGGTCAGGGTGCAGTGCCGTTGCGGTGGTACTGTGGGTACTCTTGGCCGTCATGGGTGCGGGTTACATGTCGACCCCGGGGAAGATTCCGTTCTTCCTGAAGAAGGACTTGTGTATGATGCAAGAGCGACCGTGCGCTGGAGTATGATATTGTTTCAACATGTCCCCTGCGGAGAAAGCATGTTCGTCTTGAGACCAACAACACATTCCACCAAACAACATAAGACGGAACTCTCGATACTCATTTTGTCACAATACACAAGACGTTTATATTCCCACAATAGGATACCTTGAATTATCTTGTGCAACTTTTCTGGATTACTTATAACCTCCGATACTTATTGTTATTTCATATGCCGCCTGTGGCTGCTGGTTGCATC
Source organism: Eptatretus burgeri (assembly GCF_056783735.1). NCBI lineage: Eukaryota > Metazoa > Chordata > Myxini > Myxiniformes > Myxinidae > Eptatretus > Eptatretus burgeri. The sequence goes on from NC_140974.1 coordinate 51,597,010, forward strand.
ATTTTTCTGGGGGCACGCTTGCACCGCTCATGCTGTGCCCCTGTTTCCAGTAAGCTGGTACTCATTTTTCCGACCTTGAAAGGATGCCGGGCTGAATCAAGCACCTGGTGTTATCTAACTGCACGACAGCGGCTCAAATTCAAGACCCAAAGATCTTCAGACAGCCATGTTAACTGTAAAGCCGATACCAGGCTTATCTCTTTTATACGAAACAGGAGAGGATCTTCTACTACTACTACAGCCCCAATTATTATTTGCACCACTTGGGGTTGGCCAGAAAATGTTTTTGGTCTCAGTCTTTGGATGGCTAGGCCTCAGTACAATTCACTGAAGGTGGAAGGAATTTGTAATTTGTTCACTGTGCCGGCGATAACTCGCCTCCTCGTCGTTGAAAGAAACCTTGGGATCATCAACGTCCACGACCTGATAATGACAGCAGATGGTGTACCCGGGTTAACGTCTATTCGAGGGACGGCACTTTGTTTTTTTTACAGGATATAATGCTCGTAATGAGTCTGCCACACATGGACATACAGACAAATACACAACACAGGACTGTGAGTAAGACGAGACAAACACAGACACTGTGCTCGATGGAAGAGCCGTCACTAACCGGGCACCGCCTTTCTCACCGTACTCGGCAGGGCATTTCCTCCTCTCTTGCCACCCGAGGCCTACGGGGATTGTCTGTGCTCTCAGCCTTTTATATGCCGAACTACCAGAGTTCGAACCGTCATCGACCTTCCAGACTCGGGAGTGGATGCTGTCATCACGACACCACGTGGTCTGGTAGAATGCAATGCCCTACGTGCGGATCTCAATCTCGCAGTTTATAGTCAGGTTGAGAATCGAACCCAGACCAGACAGCTCCAAGATGAGTGTGCTAAGTGTGCAACATCCAACATCACACATCGTCAGAGACTGATACAAGCAATGAATCCAACACTAATGGCCGTGCATGATGAGGTTCATGCAGCAAACCTGTGCCTTAAAGTGATTTCGACTTCCCCAGTAGCGTGTCCATTCACATATTTCATACCTGGGGGGTTGAAAACGGAAAAGGGGGACGTGACGGAGACAAAATGAATGCGTGGGTTTTTGGACGGAGTCTGAAACGTAGCCATTGTTGCTCACACGAACAACACATACTTCTTCATGAACTTCATATTCTTCATGAATATAACCTTATTCTTCTTCATGAACGGCGGGATTATTCCCACGTTCTTGTGGAGTTGCTCCCATGTCTTTCACGAATCGGCTGGACAGGCCTGACGCTCAACTGAGGTCGGGGCTTGAATTTGTTCATGGCTCCGGCGATAGCTCACCTACTCATCGCGAAGGACACCATGGGATCTTTAACGTTCCTTGGTGAAACACCGAACGGGATTCGAACCCAGGCTAGATGGCTTCGAGGTGAGTGTGCGTACCTGTACGTCTTGGCCATCTCGAGACCATCTTGTTTTTATTTCATGTTTTACAAGATGAAGAGGGGTGTGTTCCATGACCAATAAGCTTGCCAAGCCAGCCATTCCTTATCAACCATTTCAACGGAGTGCTTGTTGGATGGTCGCTCGGCTACCCTTATTCTCAGGTTTACCGTCTGTTGGGTAGTCGATCTAGTCGAAAAACAATAAAAATTCCAATTTTTTTTTTTGAGATCTGTTCTACCCTTATTATCAGTATTTAAAATGGTGATTTCAGTTAATACAATGGCGATTTCGATGAAACTTGGTTGGTAGGTTCATACCATGACCTAGTTGTGTAAAAATGAGAACCGTTGCTAAGGACACCACCATTGCCTAGAAACGGGACTTTGAATTTTTTGAAAAATCATAAAAAATAAATTTTTTCGAAAATCAAAAATTGGGCCACGAGTGACTGTGGGCAGTACATTCAGCCATATTGTCAAAAATTTCCAGCCGGATCCTATGAAAACTGTCGGAGAAGATAGACTTTGAATGAACCCTGGTCGAAAACAATAAAAAAACGAAGTTAGTTATATCTCAGAGACTCTGAGTCAGATATACATGAAACTGGTATGGTAGGTTCATGGTATGTCCTAGTTATGTGTGAGAAAGAACCGTTGCTATGGACCCCTCCGTTGCCTAGCAACGGCCGAAAAACCTCTAAATGTGGGGGTATTTTAACAAAAAAACAATCTGCAGCATTAACCCTTGAAGCTGGAATCATGAATTTTCTTGTGCTTAATCCTCAGGTCATTCCCCATCGAACGGGCCCATCGCGTCAGGTTCTATTGGGTAGTCGACTACCCATGTCTGCCTACCGGCTTGTCTGTATGTCTGTCTGTTTGTATGTAATGGAGAGCTCTGGAGGCCAGAGGAGTCAATTGATTTTGATGAAACTTGACTGGTAGGTTCATACCAGGATCTAGTTGTATGCTTTTGAGCACTGTTGCTATGGACACCACCGTTACCAAGCAACGGGACTTTGAAATTTTTGAAAAAAAATCTGAAAAATATATATTTTTCAAAAATCGGCTTCTGGGCTTTTATGCGCACTATAATCAACCTTTGTCAAAAAATTTCAACCCGATCCGTCAAAAACTGTATGACTAGTATGCAATTATGTCGCGACCACCCATGTCGCCTACCGGCTTGTTTGAGTCCTCAGGACACTTGATGGGCGCTCTACAAACATGCTTGGTAATGGGACACACCCCCAGGTAATGAGCTCCGCACATCTTTCCCGATAATTTGTTGTGTCTTCAATAGCATTTAATAATGTTAAGATGAAATGCCGTGTTATCACGAAGATGTTATTAGAGATGTTATTATTTAATTCTTCAACGAAGGCTTTATAACCCAGGAGAGGGTTCTTGGATTTCCACCCTCCCAGGTCTCTTTCCTCTATTCAAAGTACCCCAACACAGCTCCTGCTCTCTCTCTCTCTCTCTCTCTCTCTCTCTCTCTCTCTCTCTCTCTCTCTCTCTCTCTCTCTCTCTCTCTCTCTCTCTCTCTCTCTCTCTCTCTCTCTCTCTCTCTCTCTCTATCTCTATCTCTATCTCTATCTCTATCTCTATCTCTATCTCTATCTCTATCTCTATCTCTATCTCTATCTCTATCTCTATCTCTATCTCTATCTCTATCTCTATCTCTATCTCTCTCTCCCCCCACCCCCACCCACCCTGCTTCCAGCCGTATTCCCAGGACGAGAGCATCGGAAAGTCAAACTTTTTCTCCGGGGACTTTTCCAGGCGCTTCTTCAGGTAGTCCTGGCGCCCATAAACACCTCTGAAGAGCAGCATCTGTGTTTCTGGTGTGATCGGGCGCATTTCTGGTGGGATCTCTTCCTTGGGTTGCGGGTCTTCTTTCGGATCTTTTCCTGGAGCTTTTCGTGCAGTGGCGTCACTCAGGTGCTCCAGAGAACTCCGTCTTCCTGGCGGATCCTGCAGACACACGGGTTCAAGCGGGTGGGTGGGGGTTTTCAGTTTAAACGTGTTCCACATGGACGTCCAAGGAAAACTACCCGTTTGCGTCATGTCCCAAGTACCGGCACGTGATGAACCAAAGCGGTGGGCGGTCTCTCGGGCTCCAGGTCCTCGACGGACCCCACCTGGTCCTCCTGGGCGACGGGCAGGAAACGTTCCCTCCACCTGAGTCTCGTCAGAGTCTCCCGTTCCATGGTCTCCCGCAGGAATTGCAGGCGTTGCGTGTTCATTCCAAGTTCACGCGCCATCGCTCACACGTCCGTCGACCCGTATCCATGGCAACGGCAGGCAACATTGAAAGGGCGTCACGCGCCGTAAAAGTATCAGGGCACAGGACGGGCTGTTTGAGTCGGCGGGGCAAAGGAAATTAAAGTGATTTGTTTTGACAGTGGAAACTTTTTATGTAAATTGCTCCGACAATGCACGTACACCGATTGATTATTAATTGTTGTAATTACTGCACAATAAAAGAGTTTAAGAAGGAATGTTTCACTGGGGGAGGGGGTAAAGGGACTTTCAGGCCGCTCTGTGCTTTGTTTTGAGGTGATCAACCGTCATTCGATCTGATTTTAAAAGTAATTAATACTGTGTGTTTCAAAGGCTGCTGTCAATGTCTTTAAAGTTTTACAATCAAGCAATAAATAGATTTCAACAGGGATACTTATTTGGCGGTGTATATCGTTCGGTGTATTGTTTCTCAAGTTTAACGGCACGAGACTCTCCCACTGTTTTTTTATTTTTTTTTACCTCGGTGTGTAAAATATACAGTGTGCGTTCGATCCAACTGAGTGGCTTTTGAGATCCCGAGGACAATGAGTGAACAATTTCCGGGTGTATAAATAACCGTCGATGTGATTGGCCGCGTCCCTTCGCTGCAGCCAATCAGCGTAAGTGGGAGGAACACAATTTGCATATTTCGCGGCAAGTGTTGATGGGCCCTTTGTGTTTAGTTCCCGGTGAGAGGTGATTCCGTGGGAATTAAATGAATAATTTGAGGAAACACGATGAGAAAACTTCAGACAACGTACAAGAACAAGGGATAGACGATTTACCCACTGCACGAACGAACGAGTGAGTCCATGACTTAGGCCTCAAATTACGGCGAATATTCCATCCCGTCCTGTCCATGAGTTTTGTGGAACCTTCATCTTCACATCATTTCATCGGTTTTCCAAATTCTGACACATTTTTACTTTACGAAATTCCGAGTCAAAGCCGTGTTGGTCCCGATGACTGTCACGTGATTACCTCATTGTGCTTTGGCCGTTCAGGAGCGCAACTGCCGGTGATGGAGGAAAGCGGACGGATTACTTACAATGGTCAGAATACTTTATGGCTGTGGCCTTTCTGTCTGCGCAACGTAGTAAGGATCCGAGCTCACAGGTACAGGGATGTGCGGTCTTTAACGAAGCCAGAAATACATACATACATGCTTGTACCGCACTGTACTCACCACGTGCAAGTACACTGTAACCACAACGCCCAAAACACAAATCGATCCACCACACACACTGTACCCCAACACACTGTACCCAAACACACCACACACTGTACCCCAACACACCACACACACTGTTCCCCAACACACCACACACACTGTGCCCCAACACACCACACACACTGTACCCCAACACACCACACACACTGTACCCCAACACACCACACACACTGTTCCCCAACACACCACACACACTGTGCCCCAACACACCATACACACTGTACCCCAACACACCACACACACTGTACCCCAACACACCACACACACTGTACCCCAACACACCACACACACTGTACCCCAACACACCACACACACTGTACCCCAACACACCACACACACTGTACCCCAACACACCACACACACTGTACCCCAACACACCACACACACTGTACCCCAACACACCACACACACTGTACCCCAACACACCACACACACTGTGCCCCAACACACCACACACACTGTGCCCCAACACACCACACACACTGTACCCCAACACACCACACACACTGTACCCCAACACACCACACACACTGTACCCCAACACACCACACACACTGTACCCCAACACACCACACACACTGTACCCCAACACACCACACACACTGTACCCCAACACACCACACACACTGTACCCCAACACACCACACACACTGTACCCCAACACACCACACACACTGTACCCCAACACACCACACACACTGTACCCCAACACACCACACACACTGTACCCCAACACACCACACACACTGTACCCCAACACACCACACACACTGTGCCCCAACACACCACACACACTGTACCCCAACACACCACACACACTGTACCCCAACACACCACACAAACTGTGCCCCAACACACTGTACCCCAACACACCACACACTGTACCCCAACACACCACACACACTGTGCCCCAACACACCAAACACACTGTGCCCCAACACACCAAACACACTGTACACTAACTCACCAATCGTGCTGTACACTAACTCACCAATCGTGCTGTACACTAACTCACCAATCGTGCTGTACACTAACTCACCAATCGTGCTGTACACTAACTCACCAATCGCGCTGACACTAGTTCACCAATCGTCCTGTACAGTAACTCACCAAATGTGCTGTACACTAACTCACCAAATGTGCTGTACAGTAACTCACCAAATGTGCTGTACACTAACTCACCAAATGTGCTGTACAGTAACTCACCAAATGTGCTGTACAGTAACTCACCAAATGTGCTGTACACTAACTCACCAAATGTGCTGTACAGTAACTCACCAAATGTGCTGTACAGTAACTCACCAAATGTGCTGTACACAAACTCACTGAATGTGCTAACCCCAATGGACCAAATGAGTTGTACCCCAACGAATCAAACACGCTGTACCCCATTGTACCAAACACTGCATCTGCGCACCAAACATGGTACCTCCCCAATTCACCAAACACGATACCACAACACATCTAATGCACTGTACCTAAATGTACTGTACCCAACGCAAAAAAAACCACAATGTACCCTAAATGCACCAAAACATATTGTACCCACAATGCAGCAGACACATTGTATCCCAGCACACCAAATATGAAACCTCAATTCACCAAACATACGGAACCCAAACGCACTATCTAATAAACACACCAACCACACTTTTTAAATTTATTTATTCATATGCATCCTGTGGCTGCTTGGCTGAATCATTTTCTGTGGGTGCCGCTGATGCAGTGCCCCTGTTACCGGTAAGCTGGTACTCATTTTGCCAACATCCGAAGGATGACAGGTTGAGTCAACCACCTGGTGTTAATTCGACATGACAATTGAATTCGACATGACAAAGGGGCTTGAACTCAAGATGCCAAAGATCTTAAGCCAGCCACCCAAACCCTGAAGCCAACACCAGGCTTACCAAGCACACTGTACCCCACTGTAGCAAATACATTGTACACACAACACTCCAAGTACACACAACATTCCAAACACACACACACACACACACACACACACACACACACACACACACACACACACACACACACACACACACACACACACACACCATGAAAGTAAGTTGTGTACACGAGTCAGTATAGACAGCTCGGTAATAATGACGTGATCATCACTCATATCCAAGCAATCCGAGATCCTAAGTTTTTTTATATCCAGTGCAATTGGATGAGCTAAAACTCTACCACCTGTTCCACTGGATCACAGAGTCGCACTTCCTTCTTGGCAATGAAATCTTAAAGTTTTTTTTTTTTTTACTTGCACTGAGGCTCATTGAGGGACTTGTACCTGCACATTAGAAGACCTCATTAATTTAATTACTGTGAATTGCAAGAACATTCCATGAAAGACAAGTCACAATTTGGTATTTCAATCTGGGATTCCAGCATCCTGAGGCCAGTGTTCAGACGGGCCATTTTGTGCCAGCGTAAATCTCTTATGATTTTGTTTGTAACCATCTGTGTTTTCCAACCATTAATATCTTCCAGGCCATGTGGGAATCCTGTACCACGAATGGACAGTCATTTATCCATTGTGTCTTGATATATTATGTGTGCACAGGTTGGTGCATGCATTGTGAATAATGAGAACAAGATTGTGGGGATAGGCTACAACGGTATGCCCAATGGCTGCAGTGATGACCTCCTGCCATGGCGACGCTCTGCGCCTGATCGCCTCGACACCAAGTACCCCTATGGTAATTAAAATGTCCCGAGCGGTAATCACAGGTCGCATGATGTAAAACGATGGCCAACTCTGTCTTCATCATTATCAATCAGTTTTCCTCGAAGATCCCACTGTGTCCAACGCAAAGAGTAGGAGAGCTATTGCAGGTAAATGCAGACAGACACGGCTCCTTTTAGAATCATGTTATAAAGGCAGCCGTGTCTGTATGTCTGTCTGTTTGTCATGCTATAACCTGAGAACGGATTTCAATCAAACCAATGACTGTGAATTCAGGGAACTCACAGGAAGGTTTGTGATGCCACAAAAACAAAAAGGAAGGTTTGTGTATGGGTATGTGGGCACAAATGGCAAAACTGAAAACACCAACTTGCGATGCTGCTTATCTCCATATGGAGGGCAAGATCTCACAGGAATCCTTTTTTGTTCTTGCCCCATAGATTAGCCATCCGAGCAAAGACTGGTATTCCCGTCGGCGAATCTACGGGTCTTAATGCTCGTATAGATTACATGGACCTTTGTAGACAATGGACAAATGAACCTTAAATGGTATTTTATCCTGGGATTGTAGCACGAAGAGTTGGCGGTTTAAACCCCGGCCGAGTCATACCAAAGACTTTTAAAATGGTGCGTACATTGCTTCCTTGATGTTCAACATTTAACAGAATAAAGCACGGACAATGCCCATAGGTTTGTATCCATAGAGAAGAGGTAATTCCTCCTTAAGAAATTCCCCACTGAGTGCAGTGAGAAAAGCGGTGCCATTGTTGTGGCATCACTGGTACCCAGATTTCCTCTGGGAAGTGACGGCACTTCCCTCAAGCTCAGTGGCTGTGTTTGTCTCGTAAAAGCGTCTGTATGTCCATGTGTGTGAGATGTTTGTGTCGCAGCTCCACCACGAGCCTTTCATCCTGTAAAAAAGAAGAAAAGAGTCATGGACTCAGATGCGAATGCATAACAGGCCAACATTTGCAGTAACATCTCACAACAATTCTTACAATGCATTTGGTACTAAGGACTTGATTGAGCATTCCATGTTTCGAGGGTTATAGCAGTTAAGTTGAGCATCTTATGTGTCTTATGCAGTGTGTCACGCCGAGATGAATGCCATTCTCAACAAGAACTGTGCCGACGTGAAAGGTTGCTCACTTTATGTGGCGCTATTTCCATGCAACGAGTGTGCGAAGCTGATCATCCAATCAGGTTTGTATGTTGCTGATATTGAGAAAGGCTGGTACTGGTTTGGCTTTTGCCTGCGTTTTTACATGCACCTTCCAAAACCCTCAACCAGGTATCTGTGAGGTGATATACATGTCAGACAAGTATGCCACTTCACTGGAATCTGTGGCCTCTCGGAGGTTGCTTTCTATGGCAGGTGTGCATTTGAGGTACGTGATGATGTGATGAAATAAGGCAGCATCGCTGAAATGTTCCAAGCAGAATTGAGAGGTGGGGGGGGGGGATTGATATTGTGGGATAGCGGGATGTGGAGAGTGAAATGTGTGAATTGTCATCACAGTTATCTCTTGCCAGGTATTGTTTTGTTGTCTTATACTCCCTGTGCAATTCCAGTGATCCTGTTTGTGTGCATGGTGCAGGAAATTTGTTCCACAGTGTCGTCACATTGTCATTGACTTTGAGTCCATCAACAGCTCTGCAGGGGTGGAGTTTGACCCCAAGACCTCTCATGGATCTGCAGTGACAAATGTTGAAACAGTTGATCCTCCAGAAATTGTTGAGCAGACTGGTTAATCAGCAAAACTTCATTTTTTATGAGTTCTTATTTTTTGTTTACGGTAATCATTCAATTATGGTAATTTTGGTCCTGAGGGCATATCGATCTCCAGTTAACATTTGTTATCTGCCAAGTTTCAAATTTCTCAGAATATAGGATCCGCCGACATGAAAACGTCATGCGATACTTTCCTGGCAGCTTGCTGTATACGGAAATTCAATATCCCACGGTACCTCTGTGCAAGGCCTCAAATGCAAATGGCTGCCTGCTAATCTGCACTCTGGCTTGTAAACAGTGCTGTAGTGTCTTTGCTATCATGACCTGGTGAATAATGCCTTGAAATGAATGGATATTCTCTTATGGATGGACATTCGGCTAACCCGGCTTCAATCTAATTAATGATACCAAGTTAAACTTGATCCTACATTGATGTCATCTTTATACTGCTGATCTCTTTAACCCTGCTGTGTTTGTACAGTACATTTCAAACATTTTATATACACCATTCCTTTTTGGGGTGTATATTTGAGAAATATAATCGTACAATAAAAGGCAAGGCACCTTGTAGGCTGTGGGGAATGAAGAAGAAACTTAATTTTTCTCTACAACATCAAGATTTTTTTTTAATGCATAGCTGAGGCTCATGGAAGAGCTGGTATTTGTACAATGATTGGATGAGAGAGAGGAAAAAGAAAAAAGAGAAAGAAAAAGAGAGAAAAAATAAAAATTGCTGGATTGAAGCCTTGGAGGGAAGAGGGTTGTTGAACAACTTCGGGAAAATGATAACGTAAATTGGGCAAAATATGAACAAAAGTTCAGTATTGGGGTAAGCCTGGACTTCTGGGAGTTTAACCAGGATTGTGTTACTGTTCATACGTGTGTTATATCCGAAGGATTTGGGGAGTGTTATGAATTGTGCCACTCGGCCCCCTTGTGCCAAAACGTAAAGACGGTAATGTTATGTCATCCATCTGTTTCAGGTGTACAAATAAAATGGTTACATTCAACATGTTCATGACAAATAAATCTCCGAATAATATTAATATTTCAAGAATATACAGTTTACTCTCATTTACATGAAAACTTTTCAAATACAATTATGACGAGCCATCACACTATGTATATGTTAAGACAATGTGCATATTGTAACATTTCACGAGCCATCAGACTATGTCTATATTGTAGCAGCGAGGCTCGTTCCGGTTACCTGGCTTGAGTTCCACGGGTAGTGTCAAAATGACCAGCTAAGTCCACAGCTTCGAGAAAATTCCTGGACCAGTTTGTCACACTAAAATACTTGTTGGGATCGTGCAGTGAATCGAGTGATGTGTCAATAGGCGCTCGTGACCTTCCTAATCTGGCTAAGCAACCGTAGATCGTGAGTGCTTTGAGCCAGAGTGAGCCAGCTCATCTAACGATAGATCTGCACTGAAATCCCCAAATGACACCAAATGAGATCACCACAATGAGCAGAAGTCAACCCCAACACCATGTGCATTAGTAGGGGAAGAATGAGAGTTCCAGTGCAAAATCCCCCAAAATTTTACATTGAAGTGAATGGGTCTCAGAACTGACCAATACCAAAAATCCAACTTCCTCTCCAAAATCCTTCCTCTTCCCCTGCAGAAATAAGAAATTGTCATTTCACGAGCCATTAGACTACGTATATATTACTAGTACGTGCCCGTAAAAAAAAAGGAATAAATAAATATTCCAACCACGAGCAAGAAACAACAACCACACAGGCCGTTTCTTCGCTCTCGCGTGCCCGTACGTGCGTGGCGCGGAAGTTCGCATATCACAGTTACGATGATTCGGAATTTAGGTTTTAATGGCCAATTATTCAATTAGCGCCAACGTATTTTACCTTTTCGCAATGTCGTCGCAAGGAAAAACAAAAAGAGAAGAGAAGAGAGAGAAAAAAATTTACTTCCTGGTTTGGAGCATACCAGCACTCTGATGTTACCGAAATTTATGCACCGTCTAATATGAAAACGATCATAACTTGGGGCATTGTGTTGATCTATAAATGCGCATAAGAAATCGAGAAATTATTAGAATACACGAAGTCATCATTATCCGGAAGCCCATACGTTGTAACCCGTAATGGGGAACGCGGCTGAGCTTCCCTTCCCCATCGGCCACGCCCACGCAACAACGTGTCTTGTCATTGGTTTGGTAAATAAATGGCCATAACTTGGGAAGCACTTGTCCGATTAATATCAAACCTTGAAAAAGCACATCCTCAGGTCCCCAGCAATATATCTGGCAAGTTTCAATTAGATCGGACCAGCGGTTGTCGAGAAACAGCGGTCACACACACACACACACACACACACACACACACACACACACACACACACACACACACACACACACACACACACACACACACACACACACACACACACACACACACACACACACATACATTGCTGGAATTATAGATAGATGACATAGACAGCACCGGCATGTAAAATAACCTGTGAATGAAAGGTGAGAAATTTGTGTAAGAAGTACATTTTAATCATGTGACATCATTTTTTGTTCATACTGTAAAGCTTGGCTGAGCGAAGCGAGGTCGAGGCTGTTAATTCAAGCTACATGAAACACACCCTGCAACCCATGCCTGGAGAAAACGGATTTTTGGGGACACCAGCCACATTTTCAATCCAATTCTCATGTAACTTTGTATGAAGCTGGCTTTTACCATTGCACACATTTCTTTTTATTGAGTCAACTTGGTTGTGGGATGGCTTTGAAGGTGATAATTTATGAGCCTTTCCTTAGTGTTGTGAAAGGAAGTGCACAGAATTCACTGCACAAGTACATCTACACTTGTCACTTGATGGTTCGAGTCCAAATTTTCTTGGTCCGACTTAACACAACTGGGAAACGGCAGAATCCTGAATCAATTTTCCAGGAATTCCCAGGAAGAAACACTTGCTTTTGTTTGAGATAAAATTAGAAAATCAACTGAAGCTTGAGAAAATTAGGCTTTCACCATCTCTAATCTCTATCATACGCAGCGTTATCAGCGAGGTGGCACGATTGCTCCTGGTGAAGCACAATAGACACCATAGAAGATAATGAGAACTCAAATATTATCCTGAACTTTGTGTTGATCAGAACTTTCAGTAGAGTCCTTTTTCGTCTCATTCACACAAAGTCCTCGGCCGACATTCCATAACATGGTCAGGGAGAGTTGTGAATGCCTACTACTAGTAATGTTACAAGGACTCAGTAATTATTTATAAACTCATCCTATCCACCCTTGAAACTCCTCCAGCAGGTCATTCTAACGGGTTGAGATATGAAAGTCAAAAACTACAGCAGTTTCCACATGACAGCATAACTTTAATGAGGAAAACTATTGTTTATCAGGGGCGTGTACCTTTGACAAGTGGTTTTCTTGATTCAAAGCACTCAAGCAAGCACTTCAACGGAATGGAGTGTTTGGTACTGCTTAACAACATGGCGGTCTCCATGAAAACAATGCTGTTGTAGTACTCAAACAAATGCTGCTCCCGGTCGTTTTCAGTTTTACTCGGTCCTCTTGTGTCAACTCCCCCAAACAAATCGATTGTATTATCAGCAACTACGTAGTACAAGGAAGAGGGAAAGAAACAAAAATAGGACCGTGTGTCCTGAAGCTCACCTGGATGAAGAGCAACAGTCACTCAAATCAACTCAAGAATCAACTGAACAGTTACTCAAATCAACCCCCTTAGACCCTGATCATTTTGTTAATGCCGTGAACAAACTTTAGTACATCATGGGTGACGAACGTTGGGGTCAAGTTTCATCGAAATTGTGTGTGTAGTTTCAGAGAAGAGAGCAAATACCTATTTTGGAGGGTCAACCCCTCCCCCAACCACACTGACCCCCTTAATGAGCACAGATTTTGATACGGTCAATACACCTTCGTTATACTCAATAAAATAGGCATCAGATATGAAGCTTGTGGCCAAGTTTCATCAAAATTGTTTGTTTGGTTCGAGCAATAATGACAAGTGTTTACGGACTGACTGACAGACTCCACTGATTGACTCACTCACCTGTAGACACTGCTCGATTGCATAAGCTCACCAGACTAAAGTCCAGGTGAGCTAAAAATAAATGGGGAGTCAGAAGGGCCAGAGGGGTTTCCGCAAAACTTGTACCCCACCACTGTACATTTTTGGGAGGATGCTGGGGTGGGGGTGGGTGGGGTGGAGGGTGTAAGGGTTTTGCATGTTTGTTGATAAAAAAAAGAATTACGATGAAAAGTTGAAGTAACAATTAAAGTTTGAGCTGCAAGTTTAAATATTATCCACTGTGACTAGAATTGAAGAAATAGCCACCAATCGTTTTGAACTCGACCAGATTGGCCATTTTTGCAAATGTACGAATGAGGTCTTAGTTCCTTCCACAAAGCTTGGAACAAGTATGTGTCTACTCTCAGGAGAGCCAGAAAACAAGATCTTTCTCATCTCAAGTCTGAACTCTCAAACCTGTCTCCCTCCTCCAAATCCTGGTGGCATTGGCATCTAGTTACCTTCGCATTCTGCGAAAGGTTATGTTTTGGTCGCTGTGTATTTATTTATTTGTGAATATGTGTGTTTGTTTGTTATTCGCATAACTCAGAAAGTATTAAACCGAATTGCATGAAATTTGGTGGGATGATTCGTGAGTATCCAAGGACGATTTGATTAGATTTTGGGAGCGATCGGGTCAAAGGTCAAGAAAAGGTCAAAAACACTCTTGAGCATAACTTCCTTCATAATACAGCGATCGACATGCAACCACCGCCATATTGTTCCATGACGAGATACCTTTCGGATATGTAGTGTCGGATTTGACGTAACGTCATCGGAAGTGCGTTTAAATGACGTCACAAGATGACGTAAATTTTCAATTTTCGATCTCATCAGTTTTGATCATACCGTTTTGTAGGACTTACCTTAAGGACGTCACACACCAAATTTGACTTCGATCGGACTGACCGTTATGACGTCATTGACGTTTGAACATGACGTTTTTCAATTGTGGCTAAAATGTCCTGATATTTTACATTCAAATATCTATATAATTTATAAAGCAAAGTCTCCCAAATCCAGGCATGAGGATCAGTACCAAAATATCTGTTTATTGATGTACAGGTTTTGCCAAGTGACTCTGTAGTCAAGGTCAAGGTCACACTCAAGGTCAAAATATACTTGTTGGCATAGCTTCAGATCTAATAGAGCTATTGACATGAAACCAACGTTAAAACGTTCAGTGAACTACGAGCTTTCAGAATGGTAGTCCCCGATTGGACGTGACGTCCCCGGAAGTGCGTCAAAAGATGACGTCATTTTTCAACTTTTTAATTTTTCAGTGTTTATCATTCCATTTTGTTGGACTGCCTTCAAGGAGGTTACACACCAAATTTGACGTCAATCGGACTGACGGTTGTGACGTCATGGACGTTTTAAAATGACGTTTTTCAAATGTGGCCGGAAAAAAGTTGCGGCGGCGAAGGTATGCGCTCTACCGAGTGCCCGTTCTAGTTAAGTCTGTTTTTGGTGTATGTTCCCCCTCCATCCACTGCCTTACCTCAAATGGCCGCACAGCTGACACAGCACATGAAAAGGCTGAATGCCTAAACTCTGTGTTTGCTTCTAAATCTTGTCCCAAACCCATCACTTTCTGTACCCACCTTACCCAGTCGCACCCAGCTGTTCCTGGACTGTATCCTTTTCTCCTGACAAGGTGGAGAATATGCTGTCACACTTCGACTCACGTTCTGCAAATGGTCCAGAGGGCATCAGCCCTCATGTCCTAAAAACCTGCTCCTCTGCTCTTGCTCACCCTCTCTCTGTTCGATTCACCCTCTCATTTATTAAAGGTCTTCTGCCACCTGCTTAGAAATCAGCAAACATCACCGCTCTGCATAAAAAGGTGCAAAAGCTGATCCCTGCAACGACAGACCAATCAGCCTTCTTCCAATCATCAGCAAGGTCATGGAATCCATCATTGCTTCAGACATTAAATCCTTCCTCTTCTCCAATGGCCTGATTTCTGACCATCAATTTGGATTTAAACTGGGCCACTCAATCCTGGACATGCTGCTTCTGCTTTATCAACAATGGATGGAGATCCTCAATGGCAAACATGAGATCAGAATCATCTCCCAAGACATATCACGAGCTTTCGAAACGGTCTGGCATCCCGCTCTGCTCACCAAACTCTCTTTTTATGGTATCCAAGGCAATCTCCACTCAAAGCTCACAGGATTCCCATCTTGTCGCAGTCAACGTGTGGCTCTTAATGGAATCCTTTCATCTTCTTCTCTTTGTCAAGGCTGGTGTGCCCCAAGACAGTTTTCTAGACCCAGTCCGATTCCTGATCCTCATCAATGATCTCTCAGATTCTCTGGAAAATCCTCCTGATCTCTTTGCTGATGACTCCACCCTCTGCTGCATTATCTCTCATCCCTCTGATCGGCAGGCAGCAGCCTCTTCACTCTCTGCAGACCTGGATAAAATCACAAGGTTGGCAAAGACTCTGAATATGTCTTTCAATGCTGAAGAATCTCACACCCTCACTTTGTCTCTCCAAAAGGACTGTCTGGACCCCCCCCCCCACCATCTACTTTCTCAACAATCCTCTTGAATAAGTCCTTTCATTCAAACTTTCGGGCCTCATTATCTGCCATGATCTTTCCTGGGAAAGCCACATCCCCAAGCTGGCCTCCAACGCCAGTCTCTGACTGGCGTCCTATGTTGTACAAAGACCTTCCTTGGCATACCTGAGCTTCGAACCATTTACAAAGCTTTCATCTGCAATCTAATGAAGTATTGTTCCCGCCTTTGAGGTGGTGCTCATGCCTCACACCAAGCTTGATTTCACGCTGTGGAAACCAAGGCTTTTAGGATCATTGGTATCTCCCGTGATGAAGCTGAGTCTTTGGGTCTCTCACTCTTTCACCGGAGGCAGGTCGGTGGTCTTTTTGTCTTCTACCGATTCCTCTCCAGTCTTGCCCCCCCCCTACATTTCCGCAGGTTGCTCATGGTTCACCAAAAACTTCTTTCTGGTGAAACTGCCCAAATGAAGAATCACTACTCACCTTCACTCTTTCATTCCTGTTTTTCCCTACTTCTGGAACAATCTCCCACACTCTCTTCAATCCTACTCCCCCCTCCAAGTCTTCAAAGCATCTGTTCACCACCATCTCATGTCTTCCCCCACCCAAAATCATGATCTTTTCTACCTCTATTAATCCACCCCAACCCACCTTCTTCAAATTCCTGTTTTCCTTCCTGAAAGTCCCTGTAATACCCTGCCACATCCCTCTCCCTTGTCCTTGCACCCCACTATTTTGTGCTTCTCTCTCTCCCACCCCTCAGGTCTCTTGCCTTGTTATATGTTCTGTGTATTAGCTCTTACACGAGCCTCGACATGGTATACAAAAATTAACAAATAAATGAATATAGGGCTGTTCGTAAGCACTTCTCTCAATCGCTTGCGACGCTTGAAAAGTGTCTTAGCAAGCGGCTTACAAAGCGGTTTCTACGGAACTGGCCGCTTCGCAAGCCACTCGTTCACGGAATACGCCCCAGCATTTTTCAGGAAAGCCTTAAAGAAGAAGAACTACAACGACGTGATCAATAACAATAACGCATCACATCCTCTTTCGAAGTATTACATTAAACGGAAATAATTATTTCGATTTAAATCCCTGAACGAGTCCAACAATCGAGTTGAACACTTCCGCACACGCTACAGTACCCACTGTGTCTGACGCGATCCTTTACCTCAAATTACCTCCATATTCAGTTGTCCAACGGCGAATCGGACGGCGCATTATGAATACTTTCGTCTAACAATTTTCAAATTGTTATATCGAGCACATTTTGGTCTTTTGAAGAAATTACTTTTCGAAATAAAAAGTCTGTACATGAACGAAGGGGGGAAGAAAAAAAACCAAATGAAAAAAACCACAACAACCCCATAAGGATCACGTGTATTGGTTGCACCAATTAAAACAAAGCGTTCGATTCAAATTCTCTTTCAAGTGATTTTTCTCCTTGACGGTCACAGGGAGCGCTTGGTGGGCAGTTGGTACGTTGTCTTGCCGGGCTCGGTTTTCGATAAAACGCGATTATTACGCATTAATCTTTTATAATGTAGTTGCGATTTTCCTGTAAGAAATACATAACGTATTGAGTTAATGTTGTGCGCTCGCTTTTTCTGTGGTGATTTCGATGGCTCTTAATCATTATTGTTTTTTCTCTCTCTCGATGTAGACGATCCCATTGTGAATGTTTTTTTTTTTCTCATTGTTTGCAATTTGTGCCCGTGTACTGGTACAGCAGCTGCCCGAGGATAGATTGTTTCGCGATGGAATTGGAGGACGAGACCATCGCACGGTGAGTCGGTTTTCTTCCCATTGTGTAATTTACCTCAGCCTCACTGAAGGGATGGAGTCGGGGTTTTCACCCCTGTCTGTCTCTGTGAACATGTATCAAAGTTGTGGACGGATTCGGACGAAACTTGGCGGACGGGTTGGGTGGGTGTGACGAGGAACCGATCCCATTTTTGTGACTATCCGAAGCCGAAAATTAAAAAACAATAAAAAAATAAATAAATATTTTTTTTGTAAGTGATTCTTCACCATTGAGCGGCAGGGCCGACACGATATATCACATTATCTCAAGTTGTGGAGGGATGATGACATGTTGCTGGATGATTTGGGGAGGTGATAAGGCCGAATGGCCCAGATCCAGATAAAAGGTAAACTGTTCGGCCATGTGGAGGTGGAGGTGGCGGTAAAGCGCTCCACCGAGCGCCCTCCTTTTGTTACCCCGCGCACTTGAAGCGAAAATCCGGTCACGTCACCCTGTCCGTTTATGATCGTCAGTTTGTTTATTAGCATTATACCCGCCCTACAGGCGATCTTGTTCCAAGCATGCAACACGTTCTTGTGATGCATACCTTTTATATGGGCGGTGTATAGGCAATTGATAGTTGTGCAGAGGCAAAAAAAACGACAATAATAAACCTGTTGCATGCATGAAGCAAAAACGTACTGACTGCTTGTAATTCAAAACACACCTCACTGCACTGGAAAACTTGGACAGGAATACTGTAC